>NW_024498573.1:6912931-7140712 GCF_017590055.1 Onychostruthus taczanowskii
GGTGTCACTGCAGCCCCCCACGCCCAGCTCCCACCGCCGCCTGGCCCCGCCCATAATGACATCATACATCATGGCCCCGCCCTCCATGCGGGCCCCGCCTCCCGAGGGCGTGGTCGAGGACCAAGCTCCGCCTCTCGCCCTCGTGGCGCGGGGCGGGGCGTGCGGCGCCTGCGCAGAGCGCGGAGCTGCAGTCGAGGCGCGGGCGCGGAGCCGGTGGTGGAGCCGCGGGACGGTGCGGGGGCCCCGCCGCCCTCGGGGCGAACCGGGCATGAAGCGACGGCTGCCGGCTGCGGACGCCGGGCTGGGCACTGAGCTGCGCCGCCTGCCGCACTAAGGCGGCGACGAGCCCCGAGGCGAACCGAGGCGGCGCGGCGGGCCGAGTCCGAGGCGAGCCCCGCGGCTGTTGGCGGGCGCGGCAGCGGCGGCTCCTGCCAGCAGGCTCCCCTGGGCTGGCGAGGGGCTGCGCGGGGAGGGGGCCGCGGCACCGCCCCCGCCTCCTCCCCTCCCCTCGCCGGGCCGGCGCTCCCCCGCGGCGGCGGGCGGGCGGTATGAGCGCGGCGCTCTGAGGGACCGGCGGAGCTCGGCTTCCCCCGAGCAGCCTCCCCTGGGAGCCGCGGCGGCGGATCGGACTCGGCTGGGACCTGCCATGACTCCCCTGGCTCCTCCCATGGCATGAGCCCGAGCTCTCCTCCCCGCTCCGCCCGCTTTTGGTCTCTCTCCGCTCCCGGGCTGTCAGATGGGATAGGACACACCCGGGCGTGCGGGGCTCGACGCTGCCGGGGAGAAGCGGCGGAGGCAACCGGTGACGGCCGTCGGCTCGCCTGGAGTCGAAGATGAGCTGGCGGTGGGCTCGCCAGCACTGGAACGGCGGCTCCTCCGTGCTGCTGCTGCTGCCGCTGCTGCTGTGGCACGGCCGGGTCCGGCCGGCCGGCGCCGACAACGCCAGCCAGGCGTACTACACCGCGCTCATCAACGTGACGGTGCTGAGCCCCGAGCGCGGCGGCCCCACGCTGCTGCGGATCGACCGCGGCCGCTACGGGCAGGACTCTCCGAAGGTGGAGGTCAAGGGGCTGCTCGTGGCTCCCGTCCCTATCAACGGAGGTAACGCTTCCCTCGCTCGCTGCCGGGTGGTTGGTCCTTGCCTGGGCTGGGCAGGCTTTCCTAGAGAGCTCTGACAAACGAGGAGGAAGAGCTTGCCCAGAGGGAAATAAAATAAATCCACGATCTGAGAGTGTTGGCTTGAATAACAGCTCAGCAAAGCATAAAGTGCTTTCCAGCATGGATCCTAGTAGATTGGGTGTATTGAGCGGTGAAGGTGTTATTCCTTAACTAATTACAGAGAGGGTAGCGATAGTTGACAGTGTTTGCTTACAGCATTGCCTTGAATCTCAGAACAGCTGCACAGCCATCTCGCTCTGCATCTGGATAGCTGTGGCAGCTGCATGAAGTCACAGTTTTTCAGTGTGCAGTTCTTAAAAGCACTGTTTAAGGTGCCCATCAAGACTTGGAAGGACTGAAGCTACCAAGCTGTTGCTCTTAGGGCCAGCCCAAATTGTGCTTGCTTGCAGTACTGAACACTGGATAGAATGTCTAAATCAGCTTTCTTTTAATTAAGCGAAGCTGTTGTCCATCAGCTCTTCTTTTGATAAATGTTGGGGTTTATAGAGAACACTAATTGGAGCAGCTGAGAGTATTGTCATGATTTTTGCCTGAAGTGAAACCGGTATCATCAGTAATAGTGATGTAGTTTTAACAGTATCTTATTTCCAAAACCATTCTTGACATTATCTAAACTGCCATCTTTAAGAAATGGACCACTTGATGGAATACAGTGGTCCCAACCTGCCTCCTGGGCAGTAAACATCTGAATAATGTAATAGGTGAAATATTGTAGTCAGTTAAAACTAGAGTCTGAGTGGTGAATACTAAGAGTGTTTTAGAAGAATTGATAGCACAAAACTACTGTATTATTAGGAGCTTTAGAGAATTTGCCAAATCTTAAGATCAGGAAAATGCTTTGATGCTTCTTCAGAACAGATGCATTCTGCTAGGCAGCCTCTGTAAGCTTCTGGTCCGGTTGGATCAGGCTGTGCATCAGCAGGTGCTCTGCAATGGAGCTCTGCAAAATATAACTGGAATATATTAATGGGGTAGATTTTGGGGTGGAAGGATGAGGGAGCAGAAATTGTTGAGGAAGTCTGCTGTAAAATGTTTTTTATTTGTACTTCAAATCCTGTCCATCAGCTAATGTTAAATATGTTGCAGTCGTTCTTCTGCTTCCTGATATTCCTCAAATCCCCACACAACCCCCTTGAAACCAGGAGTCTGTCCTGAAAGTTGTAGGCATGTAAACACTGTTACTGCAGGTAGTATTTTAACAGGTTTTAAACTACTGCCTTTTAAATGCATGTAAGATATCAAAGCACTCTATTTTTTTGAGCTGCATTATTTGTCAGGAAAAACTTTTGATACTAATTTCTTGTTATCTGCTTCTGTAACTTTTTCTGCTTTCTTTTGATATGCCTTCACTAAGGTGCAATTTAAACACTGAGGGAGGCTTTGACAGCATTTTCACAGGCAGCTGATAATTCTCAGAGCTAAATAAAATTACGAATAGTCTATAAACAGTATTTTTATACCTACTTCTAAGTACTGTGATGAATAACTTTCTTGAGAAAGCACTGCAGGAAGTGTGAAAATGTCAGACCTGACAGGGCTTGACATAGTGCAGTTGTTAAAACTTTGTTATCAATTTTGGGGGAAATTCAGTTTTGCCCTTCTGTTTCATAACAGACAGCTTAAAGCAAGCACAACAGCAGTTGTTTTCCTTATTCTTAGATACTCTGAATTGTTCTGTGCAGATTGTTATATACTTACATTTTATTTGAATTTTGCTGATGTGCGTGTGGTTTAAAAATGTTTCATGTAGTAAGAAAGATTGGAATATTTATGCTTTTAGTTAAGCTTTTCTTGAACATCTGCTTTTTTATATTCAGATTTGATAAAAGATGATGCAGTCTTACTGAAAGTAATTGCTTTCATGTTTTTTTAATCAGCCTGTTAATATTGCTGGTGAACTCACTTGCAAAATTTTTTCTAATAGCTCTAAACATGAGTAGCTGCCAGCCACTGATCTTAGAGCAGTAAATGCTGTACCCCAGTTTTCATGTATCCTTAGAAAAAAAAGATTCTACAATTGTTAGCAACTTTATTTGAAGATACCTTGAATTTGAAACTGCTGTGATGTCAAACATTCACCCATTTATGGGCTATCTTTGAAATTTTCACAAATGTGGGTGATCTGTTAGCACCTTGATGGCATGGACTGTTTTAGAGCTGAAGTGTCCTTAATTTCACATTTTTGCATGCTCTGTGAAGAATCATAGAATCACAGAATGGTTTGGTTTGGAAGGGACTTTGAAGATCATAAAGTTCCAATCCCCCTGCCGTGGGCAGGGATGCTTTCCACCAGACCAGGCTGCCCAAAGCCCTGTTCAGCCTGGCCTTGAACAGTTCCAGGAATGGGGCATCTTATCACATCCCTTACTCACTGCCTGCAGGGAAATAAATGAGTTTACTAGTTCAAGATTCAGGGCCAATGATCTGCTGCTGACCACACACAATTTGTAATTTTAAGTCTTCTGTCATGTTTTTTGACTTCTGTTCTTGAATATGCCTATCATTTTATGTACTGCTTTTTGAAGATGCCAGCTCCATGTGGTCATTCATCCTTAAAATCTCAGTGCTGCATGATAGTCGATCACTCCTCCTGTTTCTTCAGCAGGATTTCTTTAATGGAATTCAACCATGTCATGTTAATACATGTATTAAAACTCTTTCTGTGTTCTTTTTATAGAACTTGTGTGAAATTGATAGGGGCTTTCAAAGGCAGTGTTCCCCTGGGAGGGGGGTGGCAGTAACTGGCATGACCGCCTGTGAATGTGACTTGTGAAAGTGCAGCTCCAGTGAGCTCTTGGTCACAGTTGGCTGCTGGCTGTGCATTCAGCAGCTGTGTGGGCATATTTTTCCAAGCACATTAAATGCACGATAGCAGCATGGTTTCTTTGTTAGTCTTGCTTCCGTTCTTCTACTTTGAGTTGCTTTTCTTACCTCCTCTAACTTGTTTATCTCTTGTCATTACTTAATTTCTTATTAGAAGAGTGTTTTAAACCACTTCTGGACATGAATGCTTGCAGATTAAAAAAAAATAAAATAAAAAAGCTCTTCTTGTTGTGCATGAAAGGATAAAAGTGAAATGAGTCTTCACAGCCTGATGCAAATTTTCTGATAGTTTAGTTCAGGTTTATAGTATTCCTTCATTGAGGTTCCAGAATACTTCTCAGTCCCTTACTCTGTTATTTGTGACTTTGTGCAACCAGACATTTTCACAGAATCATAGAGTGGTTTGGGTTGGAAAGGACCTTAAAGATTGTCTAGTTCCAAGCTCCCTGCCTTGGGAAGGGACACCCTCCTAGACCAGGTTGGTCAAAGCCTCATCCAACCTGGCCTTGAACACTTCCAGGTAATTTCAGCCCAGTCCTCTCACAGCAGTGCCTGGGTGCTCCTGGATGTCTGTACATGCACCATGAGAGTGTTCAGCCCTGTGCCACTCCAGTGACCTGTGCTTTTACTCTTTGGTGTTGGGTGCCTGACACCAGTTGTGGTGCACACCTTTAGGTGTCAGGCATATTCTGCTTGCCATGGCAAACCAAGCTAGAAGCCACTAAATACTCACTTAATGGTTTGTCAACTTGATTTTTTTAAGATTTTCTAAGCCTTCTGATGTTTGCATTCTTGTAGCAAACTTTCTCACACACTTTCTGTAAACAACTTATTGTTTTACATTCTTTTATGGAAGAGGAGAAACTTGATAGACTGTTAGTTTGTCCAGTATCATTGGAGAGGTGGCACTTTCACCCTCCAATCCACTGTCACCTTTAGAAATCTATAAATGTTAGAGTCAGAAAATAAGCTTCCCTTCTTTTTCCTACCTTGAGAACAACAACGTGTCTGCATCGTGTTATCTCGTATCCTATAGTAACAATGGTTCTTGGTGGAAACTGCAGTGCTTTGTGGCTTAGTTCCATCAAAAACATTATCCATGGGGAACAGGACTCTTTGTGGTTGTTGAATCTGGGTTATTGCTTTTGGTTTCCAATGTGAGGACTGGAAATTCAGTCTTGTGTGCTCTGAAGAGTCTCCTTGCAGGACTTGCTGGGAGGTAAAGTTTTGTGCACCTTGGCTGGCTTGGGAAGCAGGCAGGATGACCAGGACTGGCAATGGAGCTGATAGGAAGAGAAATAGCAGCACAGTCAAACTTGAAATGTTAAAATTCACTGAGCCACTAGGTCAGGAATGAGCAGGTGAGGAGGAGTGGAAAGGGATGGAATCTAAAGGGCTTGTAGGGAGGTGGTGGTTGTAAAAAAGCTGCTTTGGAGAAAGAGCTCATAGAAAGGAGAGCTCTCCCAAAGGGATATAAGGGTTGGGGCTTGGCAAGGAGACTGCGAATGTGAGGAAAAACATATGTTAGAAAAAGGTGAAAGTGTGGAAGAAACAATATTGGCTCAGTGTTAGGAAGGAGGTGTATCTTGTGCATAGTGCTGTAACTACAGCATTCTGTAGCATCTGGCACTTCATAAACATGTTGTGTGAACAAGTTTTAGCTGCAGAAGGTTTGAAATGCCAGTTTCCTGGTAACTGCAGAGCTTTAGGCAGCATTCAGACAGAAATTCTGGCCCAGAATCCACACCAGTAAGGCTTAAAAAAATGCAACAAGCAAATATATCAGTAGAATAGGGGAAGAAGGATCTTGTGTCATGCTTTTGTCCTTCATCATTGATCTTTGTATTCAGCTTAATTAGTAGTCATTAATTGATAGCAAAAGTGGAGGTTATATATTGGAGCATATAGCCATAATTGTAGAATACTTACTGAGCTAACAAGATTAAATCTGAACTATTATAGGACTCTTCTAAGCTTCAATGATTTTCTTTTGTTTAACTTCCTCCCTGAAACCAGATTACCTCTTGTTCAAAGAGTTTCTTTTCATGCTAAAGCCAGCTTTAGTCAAAGCAATTACCTGAAAGAGCTGTTGAAAAGAAAATGTTGCTGTACATAACTCATTGATTCATTGGCACCACCTTATAAAGTAGAAGTTATGACTTGCATGAATAAGGGCTGTATTGATAGCAGCACCAGTAGTAATGGAAAGAAAACATGTCCTTTGCATGTAGTAAGCCCTAATGGGATATAAAATAACTAGTACCATTCCTTGAAATAATCCATCAGCACTGCTGAGTTGCCTCTGTGAATTTCCCAGCTAAATTTTTTTTCTGGAAGTTTCATCACAGGATTATAATGAATGTGTTGCACAAAACTGTCTTGTTTTACCAGTCAGGTGTTCTACATAGCACCTACCTGGGCAGCAGAGCTGTGGGGAGGGAATGCTTTGGGGTGCAGCATGCATGGCACTGCACCTTCCTGTGTTCCTCTGTGGTTTCTTTACCAACAAACCTCTTGATCTGCTGTCCCTCAAAATACTAGTGGTGTCTCTCCAGCTATTGTATTACAGTGATTGAAGGTCAGACTTGAAAATGATTTCTGTATGTGTAGCTGAGACAGACCAGCTCTGGCAACTGGTGCTGGATTTACAGAGTACAGTATTAGCTAAGATGAAATCAATAGCAAGATATCTGACCTTTAGAGGAAAAAAAAGAGAGAAAAGCCCTGCATAGAATAAAATGGTTAATGCCTAGAGAGTGGGATATTTCTGTGAAAAGGGGATAAAGTCTGATAACAGCCAGTGCAGCAACCTTGGCTGAAGGGGCAAGAGCAGCAGGAACACAGTGTGAGAAAGAGCAAACCCAGGCACAGTTCAGAACTAGGGACAGTCTGCATTCAGACAGGTGTGCACTTGTGACAAAGCTGCTGGGAGCTGCCCTTTTTGTTTCATTTTTGCTCCACAAAATGGCTCCTCTTCTTATAGGAAGAAGGCTAAAACATGGTCAAGCAATTGGAAAAGAAGATAAGGTTCTGTGAAGGAAGGTACTGTTGCTGTGCTGATTTGAGCTTGCCACTACAGCTTCAGTAGTTGAGGAACCTTGGTTGGATCTGTTGCATTATTAACTATTTTTTTCCCCATGAATCCCTAAAATGCTGTCACAAACCTTATTTCTGTAGTAGAAAGGGGTCTTGAGTTATAAAAAATTCTCAAAGAGAAAGAGTTACACAAATTGAGGAGCCGTGTGTGTTCTGCAAAAGGAAACTGAAGCTCTCCTAAAGCAGAAAACAAACATGAGCCTAATGGTAGTACTTAAATCATAGCTGATTCTTACACAAATTGAACAGCCGTGTGTGTTCTGCAAAAGGAATCTGAAGCTCTCCTAAAGCAGAAAACAAACATGAGCCTAATGGTAGGTACTTAAATCATAGCTGATTCTTCTGTAAAGAGGCTCTTCTGTGGTGTTAGGACTTAGGGTAGGAAGGGAGATATTTACAACAACATTGTACATAGCTCTTTAGCCCAGCAGGCTGCCACTTCTAAACCAGAAAACTGGGGTTTTTGCCAACACATGATGCATAGATAAACACAGAGACAGGCAGGGTCTTATATTTCAAATAAGCCAGAAGAGTAGTGCACCTATAGGGAATATATGCTTATATCTTCTGAACTTCATTGAGTGGCCTCTGATCATATCTTTCTCTGTGCAAGTGATTTGTTTTAGAATAATTTAATATGAAGTTGCTTTTCATTCTTTCAAGTACCATCAGTTTTGGACCTCTCACTACAAGAAAGACATTGAGATAGTGGAACATGTCCAGAGAAGGACAAAGGAGCTGGGGAAGGGGCTGAAGCACAGGTCTGATGAGGAGAGGCTGAGGGAGATGCAGAAAAGGAGGCTCAGGGAGGATCTTCTTGCTGTCTAAGGCTTCCTGACAGGAGCGTGGAGCCAGGTGTGTTCAGCCTCTTCTCCCAGGTGTAGCAAGTGGCACAGTGAGAGGAAAGCTGCCTCAAGCTGTGCCTGGAGGAAGTTAGATTCAATATTAGGAAAAATTTCATCACTAAAAGGATTGTCAAGCACTGAACCAGACTGCCCAGGGCAGTGGTGGAGTCACCATACCTGGAGGGATTTAAAAGACTTGTAGATGTGGTACTCAGGAACATGGTTTAGTGGTGAACACAGCAGTGCCAGATTACTGGTTGGACTCAATGATCTTAGAGGTCTTTTCCAACCCAAACAATTCTGTGATCATCCAGATAATGCTTGCAACCCGTGTTTGTTGTTGATTCTAGTTGAACTTTGGATAGGAGATCATAGATAGCAGGGTAGTGGAGAGTGTCAGAGGTGATTCTGGCTGACCCTGTTCACGTGTGTCCCCTTCAGTGCCCACTGATATCCCTGACACCTGAGCTGTACAGATGTTTCATTGTAAACATCTCACTATTCTAGAAGGGGGACTGTGATTTTAAGACTAACTCACTTTTCAGAATATCTTCAGTCTGTTGAAAAAACAAGCAGAACACGCCACATTTTTCACTATTGTTTCTGAATTTTATTTAGTTAAAAGTGAAAAGATTACTTAACATTTGTGTGGTGTAATAGAATGCTAATGCAAAGAAAAGTGGGTTGTTACTTTTTGTTAAATCTCAGGTGACTTGCAAACAGTTCAGATTGATCTAAACCAACCAGATTTTTCTCAATGTTTTTGTATTACCTAAATAGTACTGAGCTAATGTTGTCAGCTGTTAAATTTTCATCAGGATATACTGAATACACCTCGTCAGGAATAACACGCTGTAAGCATTTGAGTGGTGTTTGTTGGTCTATATCTGGAAAGCTTTAATCTCTTAATATCTTGTTTCCTAATTCTTTTGCTTTATCCAGTAACATTTCTTAGCTCTGTCCACAGCTGAGAGAGACTTTGATCTCTACTGTGGTAGAAAATTTTGTACTACTTTTCCCACCGATGCAGTTTCTGTTATCTCTTACTGCTTTCTCTGTTGCTTTTTAAGCTAAAAATTTTCAAGCATACAAATTTCAAGGTGCCTGCATAATTTGGAGAATGCTTCTTCCTCATTCAAGATGCTCTTTGTTGCTTTTATGGTTTTTCACTGTAATAACCCATTACCTTCTTCTTGTGGTCATTTTTGTTTTCACTTCATATTTTAGTTGTGATCATGATTGTACTGAAGGAAACAGTACATAATCTGTAGGATTACTGTTTTTTAATAATCCCATATATTTTAGGTAAATTTATGTTGGTCAGAGTGTCTACTTTCAGAATTATTTTTGGCTGTTTGAGGGGATTCTATGGAATTGTAGCCATTTAGAAAATGGTATTTTCCAACAGATGTGTCATACCTGAGATTCTTGAATATGATTTCATGGGAGAAGGATGGGAGTTTTTGCTTTCAAGGCTTGAGAAACTTCCTATGACAGTGTACTAGTGCTTTCCCCCTTCCTTGTTTTTGAGTGAAAATGTTCAGAGCAGAGGGGAATTGTGCATTAAACAGCTTTTGTCTTAAGAGAGGGCAAAAACACGTGCCGTGTTGTAATTCTTGGATGTTTTCAAAAAGGACTGTAATTCCTTTAAAAAATACATATAATTTTCAAGTTTAAGATTACAAAGACGAGCTGCAAAAGAGCAGTGGGCATGAACATGCTCTTCTGTGATTGTTGGTGTTTGTGATGGCCATCACCAGTGCTGCAAAACACGTGTGGATCAGTGCTAGCTAGCAATTTCCACAAGGAGTCGAGTAATGATGTCAGGGTAATGGAAGAAAATACTATAAAACTTGGCTTCAGGCATCTGTATTTCAGATTTTCCCTGATGCCTGTATGAAACAAAAATACAGCAAATAGCCCTCCATGTCTGAGATGTCTAATACAGGCTTGAAAAACAATTGTGAAAAGGATGTGCTGGTATCTGGCTCCCCACCCTCCTTCCACGGGAACAGGGAGAGGCACTTCTTGTCCAAATTAAGAGATGCAATGACTTCCTGTATGTCTGCCACAGTATAGATTCATCTGAACTAGCCTTCTTTAGCAAGCAGATTTTCTTTGTTTCAGAAAACATCTTTAGCTCTTTGAATCTCCTTTGTTACAGATTTTAACCTCAGCTATGTTAAACTGAGAGTGTTTGAAAAGACCTTTTGTTTCCAGCTAATACATTAAACTGGTTATTTTTGGTGGTAGATTTTTTTGCTGAAATTTCATAGTTGTGCTGAACTCATTTCTTGAAAAGGAAAAAAAATTATGGGAGACGTCATTTGATTTGCTCTTACATTGCAGAACTGTAATGTTTTCTGAGCTATTATGCAAATAGATTGGGTTTTATGTCTTGAAAAAATCAAGTTGTTTATCCCAACTATTTTTAGTAGCCAGAGATTATTATACTCTTGGCATTCAAAAGGATAAATATATTTGCATTATAAACTGTTGTTGGCTCTAAATTAAAATCCTTTAATGATATGACCAGTGTATCAGACTAAACTGTGCTTCCAGTTGTGCAAACAGATCTGCCTTTCATCGGTTTCAGCTGGTGGGAAGTTCCTTCTGCCTTGGGTTTTGTGCCTTCTGTACACAGCTCCGTGGCTTTGGCTTGTTCCAGGATATGTTACACCATCAGAAGGGACAAAAGAGCTTTGCACACTCTTGAATTCAGACATCTGGCATTTGCCATTTCTGTTACTCTTCCTTTATACCATCTATACCTAACGAGTGCATTGTGTTTGCAAACCCATTTGTTTCTCTATGAATTCGAATACATTTCCTTGTAGACAAAATGTGCATATGTAAAATGCTGATGTTGGCTGCTGGGGTTTTACAAGATCAGCTTTTAATGTTGTCCTTTTTTACAGTAGCCTGCACATGGCAGATAACACTGAAATCTTGTTTTCACAACCTGCTTTGTTTAGTTGTACTTCCCACTGCAGTGATATTTGTGGCCGCATTAGGAAGAAAAAAAAAGACTTGTACTCCCCAGAATGACTGATAAACAGCTGTTTTGTAAATGCCTGTAGCAGATGAACCATATTCTAATGTTTTTTGGCCTCTAGGCAGGTATTGATTTGAATGTGAATTCATTATTCTAGCTGCACTGGAGTTAAAAATAGCTTGTGTTAGTGAGCCTAATTCTTGGGCATGTAGTCACAGCTTTCAATGCGTGAGACTTCTTTTTTTTTAAATCTTATTTTCATAAGAATATGGTTATCTTTAGACTTTCTTCACAAGAGAATAGTGGCTTCCCAGTGCATAGCATTAAAGTACTTCAGCAACTTTTTTTTTTTTCTTTGTTTTGCCTGTTAAAAGAAATTGGCGTCAGTGTAACTTTGTTTCTCATTTCAGTTGCAGATCGTCTGGGCTGTGACCCTCGAACACGTTTCCAGGTCCCACCAAACACCAAGCAGTGGATTGCTTTACTACAGAGAGGAAATTGTACATTTAAAGAGAAAATCCTGCGAGCAGCTTCACATAATGCCACAGCTGTGGTCATTTACAACAATGTATCCAGTGAAGAACCTGTCACAATGACTCATCAAGGTAAGTAAAATCTAATCTCCTTCACTATAATGCTTTTGCCATATAAACTGTTCCTAAAGAGCCCTTGGCATTGGACAGATGGTATTGGCAGTAGCCATTCACTAATGATATTTGTAAATATGCAATATAATGAAATAAGCCAATAATCCTGCAAAGTTCTTTAGCGTACATTTATCCAATGAGGAACACTTTCCTCTGCAGTGGGGGTGTGGGTGTGTTGGAGTGAGGAAATGCCTGTAAGATCTGAGGAGCAATCTTTCAAACCTTTCTGCAGAAGAGAAGCTAACATACAGCTATAATGGAAGATCTAGAATTTTACAAAGCATCTGAACCTGAAGAATTCTGTAGCAGCATGTCTTCAACTCATTGTTCTGGTGGGGACCTTCAAATGTTAACAGTTGTATTTTGGGATCTGAGCTTTCCTGCTTTTTTAATGACAGTTTACTCTTTCTACAGTATAAGTCTGAGTGCCATACAGGAATCAACAGGGATTCCAAAACCAGTGATTTGAAGGGTAGCTGCCTCTGTAAATTGGCTAAAATAATGCTGGAAGTCTGTTTTTTCTAGAGAGTTCTCTTCTTTTACAGATGCCTATCTGTAAAATTGTACTGTTCTTTGTGACTTACTTTTGTTGCTGGAAGCCTCATATGTAAACATTTTCCTTGTTTAAAAATTATTTTTGCAATTCTGACAACTACCTTTTTCATTTTCCAGAAGATTTTCTACTGTTGGAACTATGTAGCTTAATCAGAAAAGGCATATCTCTGTATTTGGTGGTGGTACTGCTGGCTGGGTTTTTTTGGTTTTTTTTTTTTTTTTTTTTTTTTTTTTTTTTTTTTTAGGATATTTTCAGTCTCTTTTAGCATAGGGGGTTGCTTGGAAACTAGAATTTCTTAATTATTGCTCTGCATATTGTCACACAACTAGAATTGAATTACTTGACTAAAGAAATGCTATGGTTGTTTCTTTCTTTTTTTGAACAAGGAAAATGTTAGAGGGGTTTGATCTTCCCAACTCTCTATACCACAGGAATTTTGCAGGAGGGTTTTGACCTCCATGTAGCAATTCAAAGCCTGTTGACGATTTTTATCTCAGGTACCTTCCTTAGACATTTTTTCTAAGCAATCTGCAGGTGAAAAGTCCCATATTCTAAGGAAACATTTTTTGCCACCTTCCCTTTTTTTAATATTCCCCATTTCTCTCTCTGCTGTTGTAGTGCAGTCTTAAACATTCAGCTCTAGACTCTTTGAACTACCTCTAAGAATATTTATACAAATATGCTCTATTTAGCAATGATTGTAGTTTTCCTGTGGTCTGGAATACCTCAGTGTGGCAGGAAAAAGGCTACTACTACTAATAAAGATTTAGCATTGTTGGCTCTATTACAATGTTAAATAATATAATGAGTTTGATTATAATTTTATTACCCTTTCTCATAATGCTGTGTAGATTGGCAGTTCCTTTACAGTAGTAAGATGGGGTCTGTCATTTATTAGGAAATCCTTGTTCACTCCCTGTTTCAGCTCAGAAAACCAGTGTGTTGCCTTTGAAACTTTATCAATAGGCCCAGTAGTTCTGGTTGGTTGAAATGCCATCTAAGATGTAAAATTTGAGAACTGCTGTGAGTAAAAGAGTGTCTTGTAAGGTAGCCAGGCAGCTGTTTGGGTAGTTGATATTTGGGAAAAAGACCAATACTGTCTTCCGCATGTTGAATTCCAAATATTTACTCTTTCTTATGGTAAAAAAAATGCAGTTGCTGGAGATTATGCATATTTTAGCTTGTGTATTTGAAATACTGGGGTTTAGGTGCATGTGCTCAGTATATTCTGGAATCTGCCCTGGTTTGGGCTGAAGGCTCTATCTCAAAATTAATGTCACACTTGAAGTGTTCAAAACTACCTGACAGGCTAAAAGTAATTTTTTAGAACTGAAGTAGCACCTGTAATGAAGAGAAATGTTGCTCCACGGCCATTGTTTTGATTGTGTTATGGACATGTGGGGGCTTTCCTCAGCAATCCCTTTACAGAGCTTCCTGCAAATAACTTCCTGGTGGGCTGATGGAGGAACTGTAATTGTGTGTAACTGAGATGTAGACTAGTCCTGTGGTGTTAGCCTTAGCACAGGGAGGGTTTGGAATCCAGCATTCCCCTTCTTGAGAGTTATTCCAGGGAGGAGACAGATTCCTGAACCTGTGCTTACGGGATGAGTCTTTTCTAACACTGTGTAAAGCAGATTTGCACACATTCAAGCTATTCCCTGGTCTTCCTTTTCCTGCCTTTTCAACTATAGCACTGCTTGTGTGCTTTTTCGGTGGTGAACAGTCATCTCAGAGGTCTCTTCCAACCTAATTGATTCTGTGTGATCAGCTAATTAGATATTCCAGTGCACTGCATCACTTCTCTTTAGTATTTTCTGTCCCTAAAGGTTGGGAGGAACTGACCCTGTGTATTTGAGAGCTGTTCTGCACTGATTAAGTTAATGTGTTGGGGCTGATAGCAGGTGAGGAGGTGAGCCACCAAGCTGGCTCATATGATGTCTATTGCTGTGCAGTATTCCTCTTTTCTTTAAAAATACAGTCTTCACAAAACAATTTGGCAGCTGTGTTGATGACCAAGTTAATGACTCTATATTTTCTTTCCAAGACCAAAGAGAAAGTAGACCTTGTGTTATTTTATATTACTGTAATATAATCTTTGTACTGCTGCATATTAAGCCTTAGAAATATTCTGTCTTTCTGGTGAAGTGGAGAGGAAAGCAGCAACTGCTTATAATGCACACTGAGCTGCAAGCTTTCCTGCTTGGATATTTGCATGAATTCCAATCACCCGCTTAGACAGTGTCTGTGGTAAAATAAATAACACATTACACAGATTTTTATATGTTGCCCACCTGCAGAGAGGTGATTTCCTGTGAAAAGAGCTTAGGAAGCACTTTTCACCTGTAGGATTAATATTTTATCCAAGCTATTTTATGCTTGAATACACAGTTGAAAATTTTATTCTTATGGAAATTTGTTCATACTCAAAATGTTACTTAGCAGAATGGCAATTCCTTCTGGTGGCTGGATAACAACTGTCACTCTGGAATCAGTCTGTCATCACTGTGTCAAATGAACAGTTTCTGCTGCTAATAGCAGAATTTGCTTTCTCTTGTGTCATAGTCCACCAAGTCTCTCCCCTTTAATTTTCATCTTTGAGTTTTAAAGTAAGTAATGACCTTCAGTAATTGCTTCACTTTTTTTTTTAATACCTGTACTTCTGTTGGTGTTATTTGCAATATTATTTTCTTTTTTTTTGTTCATGTCCTTGTGTATGTCAGTGTATACTTATTTTGCACAATCCTGCAGATGTCTTCTATCAACCTAAGCAAAGGACACCCTTCCCAGCATAGGTTATGCTAGACTATGATGTCACTGGCAGGAAGGCAGTTTTATGAGTGGTTTTGTTTGCTGCTTCTGTTAAAGCAAAACTGATACTGTCTAATGTAAAAAAGAGCCTGTGTGGTGAAGAGAATATGTAGTAGCTGTCTCCTTATAAGCAGTTATGGGAAAAGGAAGAAAATTCAGGTTAAATAACATTTTGATTTTCATAGTTTGGTTGTGTGTGGTGGAGACAATCCTGTTAAGTACAAAGTAGTTAAATCTGGGGAGGTTGGAACTGGGTGATTTTTAAGGTCCCTTCTGAGCACTTCTATGATTTTATGATGCTGAATTTCTGTCTTAAAGTCTAGACTTTTATTTTGATTTATAGCGAAGAATATATGCCAAACAAGCCTCTAAAGTTCAAATTTCATACCTCTAAAGTTCAAATTTCATACTAAGAATTTTTGGAAAAAATACAGACAGAAAAAAGAGAAACACATATAAAAGACAGTGTCAAAATGAAGTTGCTGGATTCCAGTAACCATGGTTTATCAGCTCCTAAAAATTTCCAGAAATACCTAAACAGCTTTACCTGATACAGGAAAATCTTTTAAGGTCTTTTGAAGCAAGATGCAGACGTATCATCAAGATCAGTCTTCATTGCTCCTCTAAAGAAACACCTCACTAATTTCCTGGAGGAAGGTGTTTCTGTTCCATGATGTGCGCAGGTGACATTCCCCTGCCATGGCACCGTGCAAGAGCTGTCCAGCACGGGCTCCCAGAAACGGGTTCCTTCCAAGGGAAGGATTTTTCATGGGCTTCTGTTTGCTTAAAAAGCACACTGGCGTGGGAAGCAAGGGCTGTGCTTGCTTTGAACTGTGCTAAATGTGCCTGTATGTTCTGTGGATTGTTTTAGGTCAGTGGGTCAGAGGCAGGAGGGCCAGGAAGCAATTTGAAGTTGTTGCCACCTAATGGCTGTTCCACGTTCTTGCCCTCATTCTCAGTGGGTACAATGGAGATGGCAGTGGAGGTGCCACTGTCCTCTGTTGTGGCACTGATCCCTGAGCAGCTCATCTCTTAACTCCACTGCTTGCCTTTTTCTCACAAATGTCTTTTATGTAACTCTCAGCTGAGCTGATGCATGAAAGCTCTGGCGGGGTGCGCTGCAGATTATCTTGCACAAATGTGTGCTGACGAATATTTTAGCTCCACGCCAAATCCACTGCAAAACTTGCCCTGGATTACTGAGACCTACTTTTAATCCACAGGTCCAAACTAATTTTATTTTATATTATAATATTGTTATTAAAATGTATTATTAGTAATTTATCTTAGACTATTAGTGAAAAGGAAAGAGCTGAGTCATTAAAGCTGAAGCCTTTATAAAAAGGCAAAGTAATTAATAGTCTAAGCATTGTTTACATATATTTGATCATTTTTTGTTTATGTTTGCTAATTGAAAATGTGAAAGATGAGTGTCAACAGCTTTATTGTTGATCCTGTTTCCCACTACATTCCTTGGAGGTGTATCAATCAGGAAAATCTGTCACACAGTAGCTAGAGGTGTCTGACACTTAGAGATGTGGAGAGGAGTGTTTGACATGCTGATTCTGGACCATAAGGAAGCACTTGTCTCTTCAAGGCAATCCAGGAAAACCCCTTTACAGAGCCATCACAGCCTTGGTGCCTTGCAGAACTGCCTACCAGTGTTTCTGTGTCATACATGCCTCATCCACAACTGAAATAACAGCAGTCAGGCTCATTTTAACTCAGCCAGCTGAAAGGGTAATTAGTTCTGTGACTGTGAAAAGGCCCACGGGACTGTTGGTGACTGTAAGTAATTACATTCTTCTTCTTATCCAAAGTCTGAGCTCCAGCAGCAGAGTAATTCCCCATATCTATGGACTCAGTAGAACCAAATTTATTATATTAATCTATGAATATGCTATTTATAAATCTCTCAAAGTATTTTGTAGTGTCCTTGGGTAAGGCTGTCTTGCCATTTCTCTTTGGTGCTTTGCTGAATTTTTTTGGAATGACTGTCCATGTCCAGATTGAGAGATGTGTACAGAAGTCTGTAGAAGAAAATACATGAGCATGACAAATTGCCCTTTTTTAGACATCCTTGGGTTTTTTAGGTGCACCATCCATTAGTGGGAATACAAACTGCTATCCAGAAATGGCAAAATATAAGCCACCTGCTAGCACCTCATCACACTATGGAAGAGACAATTATCAAAATCCAAGTGTGTCTTACATTGATGAATGGGTCAGTGAAGTCTACACTGCATTGATATTATTGAGGAATCAAGAATGTAACACTGTAACAGGTTTTGGACGTTGTTCAGAAGTATAGAAAGTGAAGAAAAGCTGTTTTCAAATCAGCAAAAATATTTTCGGAAGATAGGAGGACATAGATATTTCAGAAATGTGTTAAACTGTGACACAGTTTTTCTCAGTGGTGTGTAATGTGTTAGGATTACACCATTTCCCTAGTCAAAACTTAAAGTGATCCTTCAGCTTTTTATTAATTTGCATTTGTTCAAGGTTTGAATATAAAATTTGGTCTCCTTTGTTAGCATACTGATACCTTAACAATACAAGTATTTATGCCTTGAAAGAGACTGCAAATCAGTTTACTTGCCATAAACATTGTTAAATGCCATGTAAAAATGTGAGTTAAAAAAAAAAAAATCTGTGCCCAGATTGTGGAAAGGGGATGATCAAGTGATACATTTCTTTGTGCCAAGCTTTTTTTATTCTTCCGGCATTATTTAGGTGGAATGTCTGTTTCCTTTAAAAAAGATAAAACTGTAGTGCAAGCAGATGCAGAGAAGCATTGCTAAGAGAGTGTGAAATGTCTGTAAAGTCACTGCAACATCTGTCTGCTTTTCTTGTGTCTAGGCTTGGTTTTTCCTAGTGTAAAGAGCCCAAAAGGTCACACGCACAAAATATATGTGTATATATATTAATGTAATTTCCAGACAATAAAAGTCCTTCCACAGAAAGGGAATATGTGATATATGTGGAATTATCAAGATGATTCACAGGAGGGGAGCACAAGAAGCCCCAGGTCTCCAAACCCAGTGTCCCTACTATTCCAGGGGAACTCTGCTGCAGTTCAAATTCCAGGGATTTCTGAAGTCTCTCCTCTTCCTGGCCCAGCCATGGGTCTGTCCTCCTGCTGCCCATCAGAAGCATTGAAGTAGCATGTTTAAAGACTGGGCAGAGATTCTGGAACTTGAGGGACTCTAACAATAAAGAGGTGGGTGCATCTTGTAGCTTTATAGAGGACCTTAATTTTTCTAGCAGTGCTTGGTGTCATGACTTGGGATGGAAGACAGAGGAGCTCCTTGGGTGAGGAGGAAATGATCTGCAGAGAAGCCAAAGCCCAACACCTTTTGTATGTACTGATGTTGTGTTGGGTCTTGGAGGAGCTGTGAGCGTTGGTTTTCTGGAGTGGCCTGGGTGTAGGAGAGAAACAGCTTGACCTTGACAAGCCTGAGGAAATCCAGGGGTGTGGCTCCCCAGCTCACGTGTATCAGCAGGATTTGGACTTGTGAATGAATCAGGATGTGGCTGTGACTACCTGTTTTGATTGCATGCAAATTCTTCCTTAAGAAACATTTCCCTGAGTGTCAAAATAGAGCAGTTGGGTTATGAAATAATGTGTCAGCAGTTGTCATCTAAATACAGCCCAACCGTTTTCACGATTGATTTTGCCATTTGGCTCTCCTTTTAGGAACTCTTGGTCAGAGTAAATTATAAAGCTGATCAAAAATACAGCAAGGACGTTATATTGAGGCATTGTTTCGTGTTTAATGAAGGAGGACGGGCTTATAAGTTTTATTATTTATCACAAACTTAATGTGCTACAGACTAGCACAACAAGAATCTGATTAGGCTTTTAATATTTGTTTTGAATTTAATTGTGTCACACCCATCTTTGAAAATCTGCTCTTGCTGTTTCTGCTTTTCTAATCATATGCCTCAATCAATGCCTGCACTTCTTAAAGGAGCAGGACTTTGTGATGATCCGTTCTGTCTGCAGTACAGCAGTGCCTGGCACGTTGCAAAACACTGAAGTGTGTGTAATCATGTTTAGAGGGCACAGAGCAGGACCCTCTCTTTACCTGACAGAGTGAAAAATGTTGAAGTTCTTCTTGCTACAAAGAAGAGTTTTGCGTGTTCTTCAGATTCACATTTACAGTTTTTATAGAAGCCTTTTCCTCACTGAACTTGAAATACCTACTTCTTTGTCCTCCTGAGTAGAGAGAATTCAGGTTTTAATTTCAGAAGCTTTTTTATTTAGGTTGTTTTGCATAGGTTTGGGCAGCAAAGAGACTTGTTGTGATTTCTGAAAATATCTGCTCAGTGTTTTGGGATAAAAGGTTGTTCCACTGGTTGTATTTAACTGAGGCATCCTGTGAAAGACTGACTTTTGGGTAATAGTTTCAAATGCTGCTGCCCTTGATGATTTTTCTCATGGTAATTTTGTAAAGTCTGTTTTGGTGTCTGACACTACCTAAAGCAGGCCTCCTAAACTAAGTGTTTACATACAGGCAATAATTCAACATTTTCAATATTACTAAGGCAACAGGAAGACAATGTTTTAAAATGCTACTAGTCTCATTTTAAAATTAATGTATATTCTTGACATTCAATTCTTGTCTTGTTTAGAATGCAATAGCTGTCAAATATTCTGTTTCCAGAAGTATTTGATTTGGGACATCTCAAATAACATATTCTACTCTTGAGATTGCTCATGTGTTGACAGCTTGGATGTGCTCTTGTTTACTTTCTGATTAGATCAAAATAAAAATATGTGCAGCTAGACCAGTTTTAATGACTCTGAAGATATGCCAAGGCTCGTCCTCTTGGTGTCTGCTTTCCCATAAACCTGTTTAGAATGTAAGAGTTATTCTTCACAACGAATTTCTTTCTTTTGCATCAGACAAAAATGTCAAGATACCTGATAAGTGTGTGGGTTTCCCCACTGTTGTGCCATGGAATTTTTTTTTAAAAACAGTTCTCCCCAAGCCTGCTTTTTCTAGCAGCACAGCTTTGCACACAGGCCAGTATGCCTTTCCCTTATCCTGTACCTCACGGGTTCCATGGATTATATCCTCTGTGGCTGAATCCCTTCCCTTGTAGATCCTTGCTTTCACCTCTGTTCTCATGCAGCTCAAATGTCCTCTGGTGTTTTCACAGAACTCACAATTGGTCTATCAAAATTTCATATACAGCCATAGCTTTCATTAGTGTTTTCCTGCTTTCTTTGTCATTTTCTGGGATCCCAAATTCTGTTGGAGTGGTTTCTGTTAGTTGATGTTATTCCAAGAAAACTGTCACTCACAGTAATAGGACTGATCCCTTTCCTGGGTACTGAATAGTAGGTCTTACTGTCTTTTTATTTCTCATATAATGCATTCAGAAATGCTTAGCACACAGCTACAGGATTTTAATAGGAGAATAGGGAAGTAACAGAAGAATAGGGAAGTCTGGCTTTTGAGGATGGGCAGTTCTATTTCCAGTTACATTATCATGATGATGATCCTATTGCTGCACTCAGAAAGGCAGTAGCATTTCACTCTCTGAATCCATCTTTTAAGTGACTGTCTGAACCAATCTTTACCTTTATCAGAGAATGGAGAATTTGTGTTTTCTAAGGAAGTACTCTGAAATTTTCACCAGCAGAATTATTCAGGTAAATGTGCTACATTTAGGTTTTTCAGAAAGAAGTGATGAAAGGACTCAGTTGCAGTTAAATTTTCTCTGCTATTTAAAGAGGACAGTATTCTTTCACAAGCATGAGATTAGTGCAGTCTGTGTGCCTCATGCTGTGTCTGCAGCATCAGCAGCCACTATCAGAGACTTATTGCAAGGACTTTAGCTTAAAATATCAGCCATTAGCAAATCACTGACCTTTGTTATGAGTATCTGACTTAATTCTCAGTTCTCTGCAAACCTTGTCGCATCAAATCACAGTAGTTCAGTGCCTCTTACAGGTGGTCTGACACTCTCCACATTCGAGGTGGGATCTGAGGTTTGCCCTCCCCATCTGCAAGGAGGTGGATGAAGCTTTGCAGCCCTGATTGGCAGCTGCATTTTGCCAGGCTGCCATTGCCTGCAACCTCCAGTGGGTGTTGAGTGGATTGAAGGTGTCTGAAGTCTGCTCTTTGAACCATGCTTGCCTTCAGCTTCAGCCTGGTATCCTGGACATAGTTAGCCATATTTTGAGCTTCAGATAAACATTTGGTAGTCAAGAATTAACAACAACAAAGACGATAAAAAAACCTACCAAAAAATCCCAACACAACAAAAACACCACAAATATTTGCTTGTGATGATACTTGTAACATTTCTATGAGATGACTTTTTATTGACTTTCTGAGCATGCTCTTTTGGAATTGCTAGGGGATGTGAATAGGTCAGTGAGAGAGCAAAGCAGTTTCCTTATGAGGTCTACAGGAAACTCCTGGATGTTGCTGTTTTTCCCATAGTCCTGTTTTTACTGTCTTGTAAGCTTTTAATTTCTTCTGTCTTCTGCTCTCACAATGTAACATTATACTGATTTAATGATTAGTCACAACTTCATCCCTTTTCATACACAGAGTTGTATAACTATCCTAATTAAACATGCACATGGTAAAATTGCAAGCTAGAAAAAGCTGCCTGGGCTTGGATGATAGCAATTAAATGATTTATGTTTACAGACATCAATATTTATCTTATGCCTACCGTCTGTCCTAGCTTGTCATCTGTGGTTCCATGTGTAGTTCATTGGCTTTAGTAAGCAATACAGATTCTTTTCTCTGGACACTGTGTTCTTGGCTGAGGAAAATATTGCTTTTCATAAGATCATGGAGTAAGACCGTATTCTGAGTTTCACAAACACTCTTAGTCTTTCTGTCTTCACCTGAGGATTTTTTTCTGCTAAAGTTTCAGAAATACAAGGTTTCAAGGTGCTTAAAATAAATGAGTCACTGTCTCCTCCTGCCCCCAATTGTTCTCAAACAGGGAGTTCTTGCTAAAATTATTTAGGGTGATGCCCCTGACAAAAATACGGATGAACCAAGTCCCAGTTTCCACTGAGCTTCAGTATGTTCAACAGACACAATTTATTTTTCTTTTCTGCAGTTCTCCTTGGCTCTGGCGGGGTCAGAAGCAGCAGTAGCACTTTGGCTGTTCCCAGTTGAGTCATTTGGAATGCAAATCACTTTGCAGTGATGCCAGAGGTTCCCATTGTGCTGGGCTTTATATAAAACGTGTGACAGATTGTCAGCTTTGTCACATTCCCTGGGCAGCAGGGAATAGGTAGAGGCTTCAGCTTTAGATTCAGATAGAACTGGACTAGTATCAGAAGATCTTTGTCATCTTTGCCTTGCAGATAACTATAAATCATGTTAGATATTACACTGAGTGCTTTAGCTTGATATTTTGATACTAACATAATTTCTCAGTGCAAATAAATTCCTACTGGGGAAGCTTAGCAGGGCATGTGCTCGGGGGAATACAATCTTCCTGTACCTTTCCCTGCTTTTCTTCCCAATCTGAGCTAGATATGAAGAGCAGAAGTGAAGTCTGGGGAAAATATCAAGCAATATAAATTATTTGCTCTTGATTGATCTTGCACTATCTGAGCTGCAGGGATTTGGGGTTGCAGGAGCATGTGCTGCATCTAAATGCAGGATCTTGCAGGAGGGGTATCTCTTGTGCTGTAAAATTGTGCTGCAAGTCTGGGCAGGAACTATCTTCCCAACTGGACAAATAGGAATCTGGGCAGATGTCCATGAAAACAAAACTAGTGATGGACTTTTACTCTGAGATTTGCTGTCTATTAAATATCTTGGTTGTTTTTGCATGAAACCAAACTTGGTACTGAAGTGTCTCTTGAGAGCTGGGTTAAAGTTGATCTTGTATGAGTCTGTGCTATACTAGAGATTAAATACATTGTGTTGAGTTTTCATTGCTATTCAAAGCTTTTGAATTACTGTGGCACTGTTTCAAAAATATTCAGAAGGAAACACTGAACTTTCTTTTCCTGTTCAGTCCCATGTTACCAGGACAAGGCCTGAATGACTTTGCCATTTCAATTTTAAATAAAGTTTAAATTTCTTGAGGAAAGCAGTTGGAGGGCTGTGGAATGGGTTTTTTTTCAATTATTGTGAAAATTTTAATTTCTGAGATTATCAGTTTTGATTCTTTTGAGTCATTCTGTCAGCACCAACGTTAGTGAACTTAATAGGAAAACTGATGATGGTGACTGTTAATGTTACTGTTTAGCATGGTGAATTCAAAGAGTAACAAGGGAACTTTTAAGGCTCTCGCACAACTCTGTTGTAAGTCCCCATTTTGGAAAAGTATGTAGCCATCACCCTTAATTATTGTGCCCAGGGTTCAAAGGTGCTGCTCTTTTGGCTCTTGAACATCATTTTGTGGATACAGTAGCTTCTTAAAAATTAGGTTGTGATTAAAAGACTTTGAACAAATGCCTTGTGTTAAAATAGGATCTCATATTCTCTACTGTCACACTAGGTTCTCTGCAGCTTAAATCCACTCTAAATCCAGAATCTTGGTGCTGAAGTCATTTGCCTTATACAGTTCCTCTCTGAGGGAATATGAGTTGGAGCAAGCAGATGGAACAAGCACATGAACAGATTTTGCAAGCATTTTGAAAATAGGTCTTGAAAGGGTTTTTAGTATTGGAAGCAAATAAGTCTGGATGAATAAGAATGAAGCTTCACAAGGTTTTTTTTCATTCTGGCTTTGGTTTTTCTAAAACTTTTCTTTCTTTTAACTTAGAATTACCCTGTGTTCAAGATCCTCTTTTTTTAATGAGGTCTTTGCTTTAAAACATAGGTGCTCTCTCTGCTCTATAGGTGATTTTGTTCTTTTTCAGCAAGGCTTATGGCTTTCCTATTATCCTTGTACCAATAATTTTCCCTTTGGGACAGGAAATAGTCTAGAGGCAAGACACTATGAAAACAGATGGGCTGCACATTGAAAATGGAGCTGATGAAGCTGACAGCCTCTTTGCAATGCTATCAAGCGTGTCTTTGTATGGGTGATAAAATCAGCAGTCAAACTTCTGCCAAGTTTTTTCAATTCTCTTCTACTTTGCAGCCACATAACCACACAGGAGAGCTTGCATAACTCTCCCCAGCAACATCCACAGCACTGCCTATGCTAAGGGCACTCGAGCAATATTCTCACTCATCTCCTAAATGTTTTTCTGAGAGTTGCCTGTTTAGGTATTCACGGCTTCAGATCTGGAACAAATGTACTTTTGAAAGCTTGTTCAGACTGCACACAGTAATTACCATGTGGGAAGTACTGTGTACCAGCAGTAGAGATCTGTTCCTATGTGTGGAGCTGCAGAGAGTTTAGGGCAAATGTTAATGCCCTAATTTGAAAATCTGGGTTTGAAGGACAAGGCATGAGTAGAGTGCCCAGTAGCATGTTCCATGTGCCATAGACGGCTTAGATTAAAACCTCGAGTTGTCAAATGGCTTTGCAAAATCTTGTGAGCAGCATGCCATGTTAATTTAAAATAAAAATTAAACTTTTTTCCCCTTTTTATAGGAACTGGAGACATTGTTGCTGTCATGATTACAGAATCGAAGGTTAAGGAGATCCTGAATTACTTGGAGAAGAATATCTCTGTCCTGATGGCCATAGCAGTGGGGTCCCGTGTTCCTCCAAAGAACTTCAGTCGGGGCTCTCTAGTCTTTGTGTCAATATCATTCATTGTTTTGATGATCATTTCTTCAGCATGGTTAATATTTTACTTCATCCAGAAGATCAGGTACACAAGTGCACGTGACAGGAATCAGGTAAGGGGTGTCTTCTTTTCTCTTAAGTTATGGAGATAATATTTCAGTATACAATAATCAACAGAGAACAAATAAGGAATGCCCATCAAACTAGTGTTCAGAATCTCTTTGTTCCAAGGCAGAGCATGTTGCCAGAAAAGGATTTTTGTGCAGCAAAGTGTTTTCATCCTGAGCAGCACTGGTATAGATCCTATTGCATGACAGGAAAGAATCAAACTGAAGCAAAATACTTGAGTTTTGGTTTGTGTAAGTCTAAAAGTCAGATGGATTCTGTGTTGGCTGAGTAATACATACTAGATGTATGTTGGGAATTAGGAGGAAAGTTAAGTTGTGAATCAACTTGTGTAGTGTAGGGAAACACTGAGCAAATATTGCAAATTCTATCCATGCTCTTAAGGATATGTTCTGTAATAGTTAAGGTAGTTCAGAAATTGTACAAAAGTATTCCCAAACCATAATCTGTTATGAATGTTAGTGTAGAGCTGCTTAGTGATCTGTGTTAACTTTCAATTTTATTTAAGATCACCCTTGGTAAGGAGTGTCTAATTCTCCTGGTCATATATTATAACCAAAATTTTGTCAAATATGCCTTTCTTCCATTCTTCTTCAATTCTTAATTTGTTTGAGCACTGAGTTATATATGACCATACTCAGAGATCTAGACTAAATCAAGTTGTCAACTCAAACACAGATAAACTTTAGAAGTAAATGTTTTACTAGTGTGGACTTAATGACCCTCCATAGTGTGCCTTGGCTTTTATTGAGAAGGGTCAGTAAACCTCAGGAAATCCACGGTGCCCTCTTTGCCCTGCCTTTCTGTCAAGGCTAACTTAGAAACCTCCTGACCTCTAGTCACTGTCATCCCTTTCCCCCAAATTACAGCAGATACACAGCAGCTGACTGCGGGCCAGTTTTTTGGTGTTCTATCAGACCTAAAATAAATCCAAACTTACAAAACCTCAGCTGTGGCACAGGATTTCCTTTTCAGTTACTATAAATAGTGTCTGATGCTGCAGGTCCCATGGGCATCCGGTAGATTTTCTTAAGGATGTCATTCTTAAATGACCACACTGTAGCTGGTACTTAGTGTGGTCCCTTGGGATGGTGAAAGTTTAAATATAACTGTAACTTAATGAATGTCTGTGGAATACTAAATTGTGCCTTCTCTATCCCCTACATGGCTTTAGGCTCCTTCCAAATGTCCACGTTTCAAAACAGTTGCTCCATTGGGAAAGGGCTCTTATGACCTCTTTTTCTTTCTTTAGATTTTTACAGAGGTCAGGAGAAACTTGATGAAAATTTTATGTGGTTTAAAAAGCTGAGCTTATTAAACTTTAATAAGAAGGTGGCGACAGCTGTTGCTTATTTTTAAAGAGCTTTGAGAGCTTTCACAAAGACTGTACTGTTAGTGATGAAATAACTTGGTTTAGGCTATGATCTTATTTTTAAGTTATGTCAAGGCACAAGTTTTTCTGTTTTTTAAATCAAATCCATCAAAAACTTGCTGTGTTTTGTAGATGACACAAGTAGATATTGGTATTTCACATCGTTATTCTTGCACGCTTCCACCAGAGGTGTGAAACTCTCTTGCACGTGGAAGTGACCTTTTCCATCCAGACAGTTGTGGGTTTTAAAAGCAAGCATATGCTGTGTGCTTGTGCCCTAACTTAGCAAAACAGCGAATCCTGAGCATTTCCAGTGTTAACATGAAAGAGTATTTGTTAAAATTAAAAAATGGAAGAGCTTGACCTCTTAAACAGAGGAGATGGAAGTTATTATTTAGCAAATCTATTTACGTAAAAGAACTTCAATATGCTGGAAGAGTTCTGCTGAAATATTACGCTTTCAATGGGAAAATAATCTTTAAAATTTCTTGTAGTGCATATACAGTCACATGCAGTAGAACGAAATACAGATACTACCCACATTTACTTAGCTGTTGGAGTTGAGCATTTAAGTTAAATGCCATTTCAGCCTCGTTCCTCTCTTAGTAATCATGCTTTTGGTTATGCAATGGTTATCTACTCCAGCAGTGTGCCCAGTGTGTTCTGTGTCATTAAGTACTCAGGCCAATGTGCTTGTTCTGGGGCATGTAATTTAGATCAGCTTAAATTGACCAAATTCTTGCATATTGAAGTTAGGGTGAGATTTTTGACTTTAGCAAGCATATAATTTCCCATCCCAGCTCTGCTTCTAGTGCTGTGCTTCCTACATGGACATATTTCAGTAACTGGGACTGTGTATCTGATTTTTTTCCAATTCTTGTTCTAAAAAATATAAAATAAGAGTTGCTGTTCTGTGAAAATCACAAGGAAGAAAAGTGCTTACATAATTCTAGAATAAGTGATACAGTCAGTTGTGATACAGACTTCTGAGGTCGTTGTGTTTCTCAAATAAAAGCAACTTTCAGTGCAGTTTGCATGTGGGGAAATGTGTGATACAGGGAGTACACCTTATGAAGAATTTAGGTTTCAGTTTTTTATAGAAGGTGGGCACAAACGTCCACACATTCATTGCAGGCTGAAGGAGAGGTTTTGAGAGCTGCATTCTGAGAAGCAGCCTATCTCTTTCAAGGGAAGACTACTTAGTACAGTTAGGAGGGGAAAGAGAAAATACATCATTTCTGGTTTTAAGTCAGTTGTAAACCAAGTCTGATGTCGCATGTCCCTGAAGGAAGATGATGGATGATTTGTTTCATTCAGTGCCCACCTCTGGGACCCCAGTGGGAAAACAGTGACAAACAGCTGTTTTTTATTAGCTGGGAGCTGGGCATTTCAATAGGAATCAACACTTGGATGACAGAAAAGGCTCCTTCCATCCGGCTGTGGTGGTCATAAAGCAGCATAAACAGCAAATAATTTGGCCTCTGCATTAACATTGAGATTATTTTCAAACCAATATTAATTTCAGGTTATTTAAGTCTATATTGGCTTATTTAGATTTCATGACCCATCATTTTCTTCTGAGATCCTGGTGGTTTTGGGTAATAGCAGGAGAGAAACCTTCAAACCAATATTAATTTCAGCTTTATTTAAGTCTGTATTGGCTTATTTAGATTTCATGACCCATCATTTTCTTCTGAGATCCTGGTGGTTTTGGGTAATAGCAGGAGAGAAACTAGGTTACACTGGGAGGATCATTTGCATCTCAGAGTAAGATCAGCCTGCTCAGAGTGGAAATATAAAAATAATTCAAGCTTAAGAGAACATGCAGCATATTACAGCACACTGAATAAAAACCAGTATGAACAGAATATAATGGAAATCATTGGGAGGGAACATTGCTTCAGCTTTTGTTCTGCAACCTGGGTTTGATTAGGTTTGCACATCAGTGTTGATTCACTTCTGTGGACTTCTGTACAGTCCGTGAGTTTTATGCCCATGCTTGTGGAGAGCATTTGAGGATTCAACTGTTGGCTGTTTTTCCTTCTCAACAAATCTCTGTGCTTTGCTGTGTTTGCATTTTGTCTTATGTGTTGGCCTGCTGCCATAGTGTGTATTGCAGTGGTATTATTGAGTCCAAATAAGTCATTGTAAAGGACACTAATGAAGCTTGTTTATCAGGGTTAATTTGTGTTCTCTTCTTTGTCACTTTATTAGCGTCGTCTTGGAGATGCTGCCAAGAAAGCCATTGGTAAATTGACAACCAGGACAGTAAAGAAGGGTGATAAGGTATAATAATAAGATTTCAACATTATAAACTTGGGCATCATGTTTAATTTTTTTGTCTGTGGAAACAATCTCAATTTTTTTGTTTGTGTTTCTGATTTATGACTTTGCCTTCCTTGTTGGAGGCTTGCTTTGTCCTGTGGCACAATATTTTGTGTAACTGTGGTATTGATGTGTGCTGTGTATTTCAAAGAAGGTTTTCCTGCTTAAATACTATTTGCACTCCATCTGGCAGCTGTGACTGAGGGTGGTTTTGTGTGCTGGCTGACTGGGAGGGTGTCCTGGCATGAGTAGATGGGACTGGCATTGTTTATGTAGAAGTCTAAAGCTTAGAACTTTATAATATGTAAGTTCTGTAAAGGAAAAATGAATTTAAAAGACAGGTAATTGAAGATAATCTCTTAAGTAAAATACAACTATTAAGTAAATTAAGGGGAAACGTAAAGAGGTATTTCAGTCAAAGTTACTCCAAGAATATTTCTTGCTAGTATAAAAGCTGAAATATATGGTGTGTTATGTCCTTTTTCCATTTTTGAGAGCAGTATTACTTTATTTTTGATTCTGAAAGGAAAATATAGTCATTTAATCTTGCTCAATTTTTAGCTTTAATTTTCAAAAGGCAGGGGAATTCTGGCTATGATTTGATTTTTAAAATATTGTTTCCTAGGGCCTTTTTATTGTGATTCCTTTTTTCTTTCTTTTCAACACTATCAGCAGTGGGAGATTAGGAAGTGATAGGAAAAATTGCTTCCAGAGAGAAGGCAGAGCAAATGTCTTTCTGTTCTTCCTCCCTCCCTAGTAGTTCTATTTCAAAACAGCCCACTGCACTAAATATTTTCTGTAATGGGAGAACATACAAATTAGAGGAACTTTTCAATGTAAAACAATGCTGTTGTCTTGACAGCATAAATTCAGAAGTGGCAAGTGCTGTGCAGCTTGCAGTACAGACAGCATGAGGTGCACATGCAGGTGAACAGAGTGGGAAAAACCTTTTCTTCCTCAGAGGAGCCATCAGGATTCTCTGTGTGCAGCCCTGGCTGGTGCTGACCAGGAGTGGCTGTGGCCTTGCTCTGCTCCCTGTCTTGGTGTCTGACTTGTAGCTGGTTGGCTTCAAAAAGAATAATGAAGTTGAGAAGGCACGGCCTGTATGTGTCACAGGCCCAAACATTTTAAATATGTATTGTTGATGCCATATCTATATACAAAGGAAGTCCCCCCTTTTTCATTTGATATCTTAAAATATCATATTTTAAAATATAATTTAAAAAAATCATAACTTCTGGAAAATAGAAAAGAGAGGAGCTGGTCAATCAGTGATATTCATGTCTTCATAAGAATGATGATAATTCTGCAAGTAAGCAGCAGACATAAATATGGGAGTAGTCTGCACTACGTAAAATGTGCTCATTGTGACTGTAAAAATGTGCCCCACAATTTTTATTCCGCCAAAACAAACAAAAAAACCCTGGATAAAATAGAAATGTTAGTTCTAAATTGGATGGGAAAAAAAAGGAAATCTAGGAAAGTCTCCACTATATTTTATAATGATTCCACTGAGCATTAGAATCATCTTAGGCCTTAGCTTATGTATCAAATGATGATTTACCAGCTCCAAGAAAGGGCAGTTTTGCATGTATGAGATGCTTTTCTTGCTTAAGTCATGTTGGAATATAATAATCCAGTCATTGGGTTTGTGGTTTGGTAACAGCCACTTGGCACAGTGCAGTTCGTGTACTAGTCACAACTACTTTGACATTTGTCGTAGCCTCAGCTCTTGACTTGAATTCTCATTCTATTCATTTTAGGAAACAGACCCAGACTTTGATCATTGTGCTGTCTGCATTGAGAGTTACAAGCAGAATGATGTTGTTCGCATTTTGCCATGCAAGTAAGAAAATAAAGTTGCTTTGTTTGGAAGCTGTTCTCTTTTGCTTCATTTCATGTGTTAGGTGCATTGTAATTCACAAATGGGTTTGTTGGATGTTTCCAGTCCTAATTACAGACACTTTATTTTAGACTGTGGTGCCAGAAGGTGTGAAGGTGGGTGCTGGCACTTAGGACAATGGAGATTAAACATAATTATATTAAAGATATTGGCAATGGAGCTATTGAGATTGCATTGAGGTGGAGGGGTGCAGGTTTAAGAACCAAGTGATGGGCAGACTCAAAAAACTTCAGTATAATGAGCTAGGTACAGCTGCAGCATTCTGCACTGTAGATGTGCAACAACTGGCTGCTGGTTTTTGAAACTGTAGGGAGTGGAAATGCAGTCTTTGCAACCTTCATACCTCCTGACATTAGTCAGACACTGTGCTGTCATCTGTCTTTGGTGCTTTTAATGCAGTGTGATCTTGGCTTGTGTCTGAAGATTTGTACTTGCTGGTGATTCTGCATTACTGCTTAAAATGTAACAACTTCCTCCCCTTTTATAGCATTGTGTTGACATTTACAGGTTTTTAGTTTGCTTCCATTCCAATTCCATTCTTGAGTTGTTTTGGGACATTTTCTCTTTGAGAGATGCTTTTAAATACTTTTCCACCTGGTGGTTGATTTTGATGAATCATACATTCTGGTAGCATTAAGCATTACCAAGGACATCTTTCCCTTGTGTTCTGAAATGCAAAGCATTCTCCTCATCTTCAGGCACAAAACCCACATGTAAATTAGGTTGTATATATGCAGCAAGATCCAGTAACTTGGCTTGTGCTTGGTACATAAATGGTTCTGCATGATACTCTAGAAGCAGCAAAGTCATGTGTTGGAATCAGTCTCCAGTCAGGCAGCAGCAGCACATAAGAGCTCATTATTTGTCTTCTAAATCCTCCTGCAGGCTGTTCTGAATAGCTTGAATATCTTCTAATGTGCAGGGTATTTCCATAATCATAAAAGGAAAACAGTATTATTTTCTATCTTGCTGATCAAAATATGTGTGCATTATACTTCTGTAGCCAAAAATCTAATTCAGTTTACTGTTCTCTGTGTTCCTTACCTCTTGGACAGCAGGAAACAATGACCTGTTTTAGATTCTCAGTGTTGTTTAGCTAAAATGCCCTATAACTGTTTATTTAGAAACTCTAATTAAAATATTTAGGAATGGAAGAGCTTAGATTGGAAAGATATGGGAGCCTTTTGTCATGTGGATGTATGTGCATTTCTTTTTTACAATTCAGTCATTTTTACTCAAAGTTGATGTCCACTTGCCCTGAAAAATGTACTCCCAAGTGTAAAGTAAATATTTCAGAGTTATATCATTTATTGCAATCTCAAGTGAAGCTTGTATAGGTGAATTAAGCCCTATTATTTTGATATGTCATGCAGAAGGTTATTCAGAAATTAGAGGAGGAACTTCTGGAAACTGCCCACCAGTTTTAGACCTCTGAGATGGTTGTTTTGTAAACTGCCTCTTAAGAAAGCTTCTCTTGTGTAGTTCTACTGTGAGGCTCAAGGACATGGAATGAAAGGTCACAAATCCCACTCTTCTGTGCCTTTCTCTTGGTACTGAACAAAAGGCAGGAGGAGGTCCTTGCCAGTGAAGAGAGAATGACTCTTCCCTGATAGGAAACCAGCTGTTCCAATGAGCACAAGGCAGAGTTGGGATTAAAAGCCAACTTCCTTAGTTAAACAGCTGCCCCTTGGCAATCAGTGGATATGTTGCTGATACCCACAGATACAATACAGACCATTTGAACAAGGTGATCATTGATTTATTTTTTTCTTTTATTTTCTTTTTTTTTTTTTTTTTGTAATTAAAAGTCCTTTTTCTTCAGACACTTTGTTGAGCTGCAGTCCTGCAGACAGGAGGCTCTGGGCTCTCAGGGGTGCTTAGAGCTGTTCAGGGAGCTGCATGCAGGTGCACCTGGCTGCCACCTCAGCACAACCGGCCCCAGTGCAGTTTCCCATGTAAAGGAGAGATCAAGGCTCTTGTGTAGATCATTTTCTGTTCTGTTTTTCACAAGAATGTAAGGTCAGCAAAGGCTCAGATTACATTGCTGCCAAAGGCTGTATGACGACTTTTATGTTCGCTTTCTACTTCTTCTTTACATCTCACTTTTCATTTGCTGCAGCCCAGCTTTTAAGTAAAGTGCAAAACCATCTAGGCTAGACACAGTGAGATGGATGCTTTCCACAAGACATTTTTATATTTGTAGATGAAAAGCTAACTAGTACCTTCAAAGATGGGCCCAATAAATTTCAGATTCCATGTGAGATTTTTCAGTCTTCAGGACCTGAGATGCTTCTCCCCAAATTTTGTTTTATGGAGGTTTAAGTCCTTTCTGCTTCCTCATATTTCAACCTTCCATTTTAGTGCAGCATGCAGTGTTAGTTAAAAGAAAAAAAAAAAAGAAAACAGCACACAGACAATAAAACAAAGCCTACAAGAGGCTTTCTAAGCCAGATGAGAAAATAAATTGCAAGGAAACCATGGAGAAAATTACTTGACCGAGAAGAAGCAAATAAAAGACTAGAAGTTCTCACTGTGCCTGTTGTAATCATTAGACAGTAGGAATCACTGACATGTGACATCTTTGCTGCTTTCATCAATTTAAAAGTAGCCTTTCCCTTTAGTAGCACAGTTGTTCTCTGCAGTTAAGTATAGTCTGTCACACTGTGCTTCAGCAGAGGAATCTTGTCTGGGCAGATGCACAGCAGGCAAAATCTACCAGCTGCTGAGCAAGTTGCACCTAAAATTCTGTAGTCACTGGCATGCAGGAGATTGTGGCAAATTTAAAAATAAACTAAAATGAAATGGTAGAAGTTCAACTGCATTGTTTGCAGTAGTTCATTTTGTGCTTCAGAGAGAGGTGTTCAGTACCAGCAGCCTAGAGACATAGCTTTAGTGCACAGAGGGACAAGCAGCCATCTGTTTTAGGCTTCCAAGCTTGAGGAATGTGTATTTTGTGAATGTCATTATGTAAGTGAAAAGTGAATATGGGAAGCAAATGTCAGAGGGATCCTAGCAAAAGACAAACCTCATTCAAATAACTTTATTCTACCATCACTGTTACATCTAGGGGCTGAACAGGCACTAGGTGAAAAGTGATCAGAGTGGGTAGTGTGAAGGATTAGTGAGAGATAAGGGAAGAGGAGAGCAAAGTGACAGGTTAGAGAAGAAAACAAGATGACATTGGAAAGGGCAGAAAGATGGCGAAGGAAGGAATTAATTAAGAAGGTAGGAAAATAATTAAAAGAGTAGCAAATACTATACTATACTATACTGTACTATGCTATAAAATAAATGGCTTTTGAGCCAAAGTTTTAATTCCTGTCCTGGTCAAGGAAGAAAGTGACAAGAGTGACTAAACTGGCTTTTCAGATTTTCATGTTTGATTATGTGCTGCTGCCTTTTTAAAATAGCTGCCTTTTTAAAACCAAATTAACCTAGAGTCTTGATGGCATCCTTTCTGCTTTCTGCAGTCCTTGGACCCCAGGGCCAGAAGAGCAGTAGCCAGAGAACCTGCTTTGCAGCAGCAAAGGTCCCTTTGTGGGATGCTGCACTGAGAGCAGGGAAGGGTAGTGAGCTCTAGGGAAACAGCACTCGTAAATCATTCAACCCTTCTCCTTTTGTGATGTGTGGATTTGGAGGTCTTACACCACCAAAAGAGATTCCTAAGTCACTGTCTCCCCTGTGAAATGCTGCAAAGAAGCCGTGCTGTACAGGAGTCGGTGTTATGGTGTTTATCACCAGCTGGAGGGCAGCTGGATTGGGTGTGCTGACAGAGTGGAAAAATACCTGCAGGTCACCTGCCTGGAGCTGTGCCCGCATGGGAGACTCCTCAGTGCTGCCAGCCCTGCTCCCCCAGCCCCAGGCTGTGTCACACCTGACTCCCCCTGTGCTCCTGGGCAACGTCAGCAGCTGTCGTGACCAAGGGCAGCTCGCTGGGAACTCGTCACCTTTATGGTCTTGGAATACCAATTACAGAAGTGGGAAGATGGAGGAGGTTTATGAGAGCAGAAATTGCAAGGGCTTACTTTGTCAGGGTGAGGTTTTGAAAGAATTCTTGTTTGCTGTCATCATTGCTGTATTGCTGCTTTTTACCTCTTGCAAACAGAGAAATCCAGACAGAGGCTGAGCCACAGTGATGCTATCAGCAAACTTTTTAAGAGGTAGAGAAACTGTGTAAGTAGTAGGCAGAGCCATGCTTTCTAAATCAATAACCTTTGGAGAACTGCACTTCTTTGAAACACATTAATAAACATCCTTGAAGATTTAGGAACTAAAAACAAAGAATTAGGAGGTCATAAAAACAATTGTGCTGTGTATATAAATATATCAAAGTGCTAATGACTTTTTAAAATAACTCATAATATTTAGCGGATACATGTTGGCATCTATATCAGTCGCCTGCTTCACTTGATCTGAGTGCTTCTACAGCACTGATTAGCCAATAATGATGTAATAAAGCTGTTTTCATACTTCTGTGGAGTCTTGATGTCTGCTCTTGCCCAAAATACTAGATTTTCAGGTTTGTTCTACTTTAAAAAACAGACTCCAGTGACTTCAAACCTAAGCAAATAAAATTAATAACTTACCTAATTAGAAAAATAGTATTTCTGTATGTTTCAGAGTATTTCAAACCATTATGTATCACCCAGAGTTTCTAAACATTGTTTCCTGTAGTTTTGTGAGTAATAAAGGGAATGCATCAAGACTTAATAATAATAGAAGTGAGTCTATTTTGGGTGATGATTTAAATAGAAGGCCCTGTACATACCCTGTTTTTTGTGATTGCCAGCTTGCTAGAGGACACAGGCCAGCAAAGTGGCTAACTGAGGTCCTTTTAAGTTTCTATTCCTGCATTATCTGGGATAGAGATAAGCAAAATTATTTTGCTGCCTGTCCATCTTCTGTTAACTATTTTACACCCTAATTCTGCATCTTTAGTTAGTACAGGTAGGACATACAGCTGTAGCTGCTTAGAACTTCATTATGTTGATATTCTTTAGTCCCTCCATCAGCCTGAGTAGACATAGACTGTTATATAATTATATACTCTCTTTTGCCATGTTTAACAGTTTCAGAAGGCCTTTCAAGTTGCTTTCCAGAGGTTTAAGAGAGAATTGTCTGGTAACATGCCTTATTTGGTCTCTGGTTTTAAAATCCCAAGGGATAGGGAGCAAAGAACTCCCAGATTCCATGATGAGCTTTCTCAGGCACAGAGCACAAGTGTAACCCGAGCAAGGAGGGGACAGAGAGAATATCTCAGCTTTGTGCTGCCTTGGGGCACGCATGGCCACCTCTTCCAGACCCTGCTAATGCATCAAATAGATGCCAAGACCTGCTAGTTCTGCCCCTGCCCCTTTTCCTGCTGGCTCCAGAGCACAGCTCTTCGCTGACTAAGCAGCCCTTGTAATTGCTGATCATTGTCATGATCACCAGTCTGTCGTGTTTGGGTGTGCCTGCTCTTACTGGCTCCTTGCTCTGCAGGCAGCACCACTGGAAATGAAGGATCAAAGCTCTTATCACAGGAATTAACATAGGAGTTACTCAGACTGGGTTATTATGAGCATTTGCTAAAGCTATGTTGGATAGACAGTCCTGTGATACCCATTCCTACCATGAATATGCTCTAAAAGTTCTTTGCCTTTTGAAAAGCTAAGAGGGCATTTCCTTTACTTCCTTTAATTTATACACCTTGTTTTGCTCTCTGCATAGTCCTTCCTTGTTATACCGGTTTATATCAATCCCAGCATTTACATTTATGTCCATGTATGTGACTTTTGAATTTTGAAAGATTTTGAATGCAATGTAGGAGGCAATTCAGACTGTTGCCTATTGCAGAGTTCTCTGCTTTGCAAGTAGCAGCCCAATTTGCCTTTCCATCTCTGAAAGCCCAGTTTGCCTTTCCTTTTATGACAAATGTGTGATGATGGACATGTTTTCCTTCTCGATACCAAGAAATAACGGATGGCAGGGAAAACCTTCTTTCTGTTTCAATGTGATAATTATAAAAGCCTTTTCAAAGTCAAACAGGAGTGTGTTTGGGTTGGTTCCACTGACTTGTGAACAAAATTGACAGCTGATGGGTCTGTGCTCTTCCTACCAAGTTTATGCTCAAGATTCTGCATCAAAACTGAGACAGGACTGTAGACAAGGTTATGGTGGAAGTGGTATTACCTTGGTTCTTCTGCCTTACATCCACTACTCATATGCACAATAAAAGGGGGAGAGGGGTGAAGGGAGAACAAAAATTAAGTATTTCCTCCTAACTGAACTATTAGTAAAGTGAGACAACAACAAGCAATATTTTTAATTTATTTTTTTAATTACTGCAATTAGCACAGAATACTGGCAATTCTAAGAATTAAAATAAGAAAAAAAAAGGCAACTATCCAAAAGTTTAAGTAGTTTTCATTGTATTAAATAGAATTGTTTGCAAATGATGTATGTCCTTTCTCTGTTCTTCTAGGCACGTGTTCCACAAAGTCTGTGTGGATCCATGGCTCAGTGAGCACTGTACATGTCCAATGTGTAAACTGAACATTCTGAAGGCACTGGGAATTGTGGTAAGTTGCTTGGTTGTGAACTCTTCCTCTTCCTCCCATGTCTGAGACCCAAAATAGAAAGAATAATTGTAGGGGAGAGAGGGGAAGAGTGTTCCAGTACCCTTACTCAGAAAATATTAGGGGGTTTTTACAAATTTCTTTGGTGCTGATTTGTTGGTTTTCCTTCTTTCCATGGTTGATAGTTGAGAATATATTGTTTTATTTGCATTTATGGCAAGTATCTACTGGAAGTATGTTAGATTCTCTGTAATCTTCCTTTTTCTCCAGTCCTTTCAATTCTTCTTGTTAAATTTACTCTCTGAATCTCTTGTTCTTTTGGTTTCCTGTAGGCAGTCTTAAATTTGCACATTAAAAGCCCTGCTCTAGCCAAGGCCAGTGAGTTTTCCTCAAGCAGCTCATGTCTTATGGGATCCCCAAGGACTGCTTTCATTGACCAGTTCACAAAGGGACAGCAGTGAAACCTCAAAGCAGATTTTTTAATCTTTCCTGTATGAGGAAAAAATTACAAAGTGGGAGTGATGCTCTTTTCAAAGTAAGAGAAGAACATATGGAGAGACTGTCTAAAGTGGCTTTTGATTCAAGACAGTAAGAATAATTAGGCCTCCATTTTTAGCCATGTCAGTAGCAAATTTGCACATTTCCTAAGGAATAGTAGCAGATATTTTGTGGATGACCTGTTTTTGCAGTTAATAACATCCCTGGGTTTTTAGAAGAGGATACAGAATTCAGAGTTTATCATGATTGTGGTAAACCATCCAGGCATAGGCTATGATACAGGTGTATTTGAGTCCCTTCCTTGTATCTCAATCCTTTTTTCTGCTTCTTCCTTCTCCTCTTCAAGAGGCAGAGGAGGTTCACTCATGTGTTTCTCACCTGTGTGACCTCGGGACAGCCGCAGCAGCTGAACAAAGTGTGTGTGTATGGTTCCATTCAGTGTGTGGGAGTGCTGCATGCAGAACATTCCCCCCGGTAACGTGGAGCTGTGTTTTTCACAGCCCAACGTGCCGTGCACGGATAACGTCGCCTTTGACATGGAGAGGCTGACGCGGGGGCAGCCGGCGAGCAGGCGCTCGGCGCTCGGCGACTTCGGCACCGACAGCTCCCTCAGCCTGGAGCCCCTGCGCACCTCGGGCATGTCACAGCTGCCACAGGACGGGGAGCTGACACCGAGGTCAGGAGAGATCAACATCGCAGTGACAAGTAAGTGTCCTTCGGCTCCCGGTACCGTCTACGGCTTCCGTGGGATGTGTGTGTGTGTCCCTCTGTGCTGCAGGGCCCTGGTGATGGATGTCCCTGCAGGGACAAAGGTGACCTCAGTGTCTCTGCAAGAGGCATATGCTCCTTATTGGAACCAATAGCACTAGGGATGACAGTGCCAACACTTCCATTATTAATGGTAGATCCATTTAGATCCGCATACAGAGAACCCTGGATGAACTGAAATGGCACCAAAATAACCTTCCTGAATTCGGTGACCAGCCCAAGAAGCTGGATTGCCAAAACTGTTATTTATCTCTTCAGAATACTTTACATGCAATCATTTATACAGATATAAATATTTTAGCTGATAGCTATTTCTGCAGACATTTTTTCTCCTGAGAACATTGCTACTGGAATTCTGACGTTGCTTAGCAGGTGTTTTTTCTTACAAAATTTGTGACTTAAAGAAGCATTTGATGTGCCAACATTTGAGTATTGTCCAAGTGTTTTATAACATCAGAAAACTGTTCCTGCACTGCTTGAAAGCTCTTAACCATAAAAGTAGCATGGAAAATTTCCACTTACTGGAATTTACCTAGGGTTTTTAATATACAATAGCACTATAATAAATTCCACACAGATTGTGTGGAATTGCATCAGTTTTCCATATGCTGTACAGTCTCAACTTGATGCATGAATGGTTTTTCTGGCTGAATTGAAAAATAGAATCCATGCAGTACAATAGTCTAATTTTCTGCTTGTATTTTGTTTATGTGCATCTGTGATGTAGATTTTGAACTTAGTGACACTGGTTGCCACTGATAAATGTATACAGGGCAGTGAAACCAATGCAGTTCATAAGAGTGTTTCTTCAGATACTGTAGCAAAGTAAATGTCTCATTAAAAAAAACCAAAAAAACCTCACATCATAAAAAACGTAGTCCATATCTAGAAATGTCCTGATCTGAGATGGGAGAATCCACATACAGAATCTGGATTCTCCACAAAGCCAGCAAGTCACTTTGCCATCCAGTGTTCAGCCTCTGGTTCACATTGCACTCAGTTGTGTTGAAGAAGAACAGATCCATTGCTGTGCTGCTTCCTTGTCAGGGGTGGGAAAAATGTAGTTTTCACTTTTTACTAATTGCCTGTTCAGAAGGTGTTTTTTACTGTCTGTTCCGTTTTTCTGGCTGAATTGAAAAACAGAATCCGTGCAGTACAATAGTCTAATTTTCTGCTTGTATTTTGTTTATGTGCATCTGTGATGTAGATTTTGAACTTAGTGACACTGGTTGCCACTGATACATGTATACAGGGCAGTGAAACCAATGCAGTTCATAAGAGTGTTTCTTCAGATACTGTAGCAAAGTAAATGTCTCATTAAAAAAAACCAAAAAAACCTCACATCATAAAAAACGTAGTCCATATCTAGAAATGTCCTGATCTGAGATGGGAGAATCCACATACAGAATCTGGATTCTCCACAAAGCCAGCAAGTCACTTTGCCATCCAGTGTTCAGCCTCTGGTTCACATTGCACTCAGTTGTGTTGAAGAAGAACAGATCCGTTGCTGTGCTGCTTCCTTGTCAGGGGTGGAAAAAATGTAGTTTTCACTTTTTACTAATTGCCTGTTCAGAAGGTGTTTTTTACTGTCTGTTCCCAGCTGTAGTGCTGCTTGTGCACAGATGGGATGCCAGGGTAAAACAAGAAATAACCACCAACAGTTCATTCTGACAATGTTTATAAAGTAAAGCTTTAGAAAGGGCTCTTGAAATGTTTGTATTTCATGGATGACACATGCATTCCTTGATGCATGAGAGTTCAACCAAAAGCTGTTCAACAGCAGTGTTTGTATTCTCAACTGTTACTGTATGCCAGGTTGATCCTGGGGAGAATTTTGAATAGTGAACATTCTTGAATAGACTTTTTGTTTAATATGTTTATGTGTCTACCCTAGTATTGAAATTATTTTTCCATGGGTATACCTGTCTATTAAGTAGAAAACTGTAGTTATGTTTTACCGTTGAGCAATCGATCCTGATTTTTGTTGAGTTTTAAATAACACTATAACATAAATTCAGGAGGGAGGGGGCAAAGACACAGTTGAAGTGTGACACTACTTTGGCTGTGCTTGTATGAAAGAGCTGCATCTCACCAAACCTAACCCAACCTGGCAGTCGTCTTTCTGACTTGGGGGTGGACAGAGTTTTCATTACATTTTCCCTTGATCCTGCATTTCACTTTACATTGTTAAGTAACTTCTTTATCACTAACCCTTGGGCTCAGCCAGGAAATACTGTTTGTGCCATGCTTTCTTTCTGCACCTCTCTCCACTTCTTCTTTGCTAGCCTTCTCCCGTCAGTAACTCTGTGGCTTAACCTCCTTCTGCTTCACCTCCTGGGGCCAGTCATGGCTTAGAAGCCTCTTGCCTTCCGCCAGTGGTGTTTGAGGGAAATATTGGCATCGCTTTCTCCCACGAGTGATTTCCTCCCTTTCCTTTGTCAACAGAAGAATGGTTTATTATTGCCAGTTTTGGCCTCCTCAGTGCCCTTACACTCTGCTACATGATCATCAAAGCCACAGCTAGCTTGAATGCTAATGAGTAAGTAAATACTCAGATGTTTCTGTGCGTTTCTGGTGGGTGTGTGTCATGGACAACATTGGGAATAAATACCAGCAGAAGGGGGAATATGTAGTTTTCAAGGAATCAAATTCATTTCCTGCTTTTCTCAAACACAAGTGTCTCTGTTAACAGCAGGTTTCAAGGTAACATGTAAAGTCCCTCTTGATTTATATTAAGCTGGGTTGTGTGAGGAAATCTCTTTGCTAAGTGGAGACATGAAAAGGGGAAAACAGAATATTTATGGTCACTTTTTGATCCATGTTCTAGGTAAACAGTAGATTTTTGACATTAAATCCCTATGTTCAAAATTCACCTGCCAGAGCCAAAACTTACTACCAGCAGTTGCCATTTACAGTTTTCACCTCACTTTTTTAGTCAAATTCCATATTAAAAAAATTAAAAATCCTGTATTTCTAGTTTGCACATTTTCAGCTAAGGGGCAAAAAAAGGTGTTTAAATGAAAATCTACCTTTTTCCTCTTAGGTGAGGAAGAGATGAAAGCAATGACTGCTTTCTTAAATGAAGGGATGGTTGCTTCCATGCTTTCCTAACCTATGTGGAAACCCCCAGCTTCCCTTCAGGCAGGCTGGACAAGAAATTACCCTAGCAGATGACTCTCAGTCTTTTTTTTTATAATTCTGTGTGTAGCCAAGTATAAATCTGTTTTGCAGATCTATTAACTAGGTACATCTAATTATTTTCATGTAGCTGTACAGAATATCTGGGCTCAGGATATATGTTTAATTTTAATTTAATTTTTTATTTGGGAAGGCCAAGTGTCAATATTTGTCTCTGAACATCTTGACACAGCTGAGTTTCCATTAAAGTGCTGATCTCTCTACCAGAAGTGGGGTGAGATCCAAAGAAATGCAGCTGGGAAATGCAGCTTTATAAACATTTTCTTATGGGTTTTTTTTCTTTGAGATAAGGGGATTGGATTTTTTTTTTCTTTTTCTACTTGGAAAGTAGAAGATGTCCTCAATAAGATGGAAACATGTCTAATAGTCTCCAGTGTAAAATTTTAGGCATTGAAGAGTCTCCAGGGCAAAATTTTAGGCAATCTTAAGCTAATACTCTTCAGGAGGGTCCATAGTATTGATCATCAGGGATTTTTGATTACCACTAATTTGCAAATCTTCCTCCACTTTTCATATGCTGATTCCAAAAGGGCTTCATGAAGAAAACTTTATAACTTCTAAAAGCCCTATCAAGTCTACTGATTTTTTTTTCCATTTGTCAAAATCTTGAAGTTGCAGCCATCAATCTGCAGCCTGGTGACAGAGCTGCAGCTGAACATAGTTAATTTTTAATCTGCCTGGAAAAGTAGCTTGGGAAAGCATGGGGCAAAATGAGCTGCAGAACAGGAATGTCTGCATTGCTGGGCACTTGCACATCCTTGGGAAGGAGGAGGAGCTGGAGCCTGTGAAGTCTCATCCAGATGTGGGCACTGATAGCAGCTGCATTTCTGCCTTTCCTTGCAACTCTTCTTTTTGTTGCTCAGTGGGATCTGGGACTGTTTTTACTGCAAGGACAAGCTGCTGCACATTGGCAGGGACCTGGGGCCTCCAGCAAAGTGTTTTCACAGTGATGTTCCCTCAGTACAAACAAAGAGTGTGCTGATACAAGGAGAGCTCCTGTTCTCAGTGATAGGAATTGAAATGCAAGCACATCAAGTGTGTACTTGAGACAGACTTGAGAAAACTCACAACCCAGCAACCAGAGCTTCAAAAATCACTTATTTGTGTAACTGAGGTTCTTGGCTGTGGCCTTTAACCTCAGCAGCTCTTCATCTGAATCCTTTGGGATCTGAGCAGCCTCCACAAGTGCTGCTGGGTTCGATTACTCATTTTAGACTCTTTAAAAAGACACTAATGCTAAGATTTGTTGTTTTACTGACACCTTCCCAGTGCCAGACAAAGAATTTCCTGTGCTGAATATCATGCCAGATATATGGCAGCTCCTTCTCATTGCTTTTTCTATTAAACAGCATAACTGCTTTTTATGCTGCTCTCCATGTAAAAAGCAATGCTGGCATGCCCTGCCTTTCTTATGGTAGTGTTTCAAGAGGAATCTGAGGGAGTTTTCTTATTGAAAAACAACAGTAGCAAGAATGAGGCCATGTAATATGCTGATGCAAGTAAAAGACCGGAAATTCTGCTTTAAAGCTCACCTAAAAACGTATCCTGTACCTTTTCTTTACTGTGTCCTTCCCACAGCTTAAACATTGTTATTTAAAGCATTAGTTCTGGGGCTGTGAGTAAATACATACTTAGCTGTGTGTTTGTATAAATACATACACATGCATTTTTAAATAGTTGTGATAAAAGTAAACGCTGCCTAAGTGATAAAATAAGGAACCAGCTGCTTTCTCTTGGTCTCAAAATACCCTTTACAGCACCAGTATAAAAAGTTTTAGGCAGTGTTTGAAAGGAGCAGAAGCAGCACGATTTGCCTTGCTTCCTAGGGAACAGTCAGAAATTATTGTCTTAGTGTGGGTTTAAGCCCAAAAAGCCCAAATGTTGGATAGCACCACTTAAAGAAAGTTTTCACTAGCAGATGGAGTGTCCTTAAAACCTTAGAAGTGCTCAGACCTTTGACTGTCCTGTAGGAATGATGTGACAAATACAGACATCTCTTAATGCTCTGGCTTTGTATAATTTGTCATTTTCCACTAACTTACTTTTACAGGATTTTTTTTTTTTTTTAGTATTAGCAGTATTAACTTTAACATAAATATTTTGTCCCTTTTTTTTCTGCCCTGCAGAGCAGAATGCTATTGAAGAAACGCTTTCCGGCCGATTGCCTTGGAGAGAGACACCTATTTTTATGCATCATTTATCGATCATGCAGCACAAGCAATTATTTAGTACATTCTATTTTTTCATAAAATTTGCTGATGCCAAAGCTTTGTATTAAAGAAAAAGTGAAGAAATAAAAAAAAACTTTAATTATGAAATCTTACTCTGTGAGAATTTCATTTTTCTTGGGCTTTCTGTGTTAGTACTCAAATCTGAGAGCATTTTGTAAATTTTACAAGGTGCTTTATTTCCTCTGAATGATTTCATCTTTGCATATCTCTGTTATTCTCCATTCATTTGGGACACAAGCTAAGTAGTGGAAATCTCATGCAGTGCCCTTGTTATGATGCCAGTCAAGTGGCTGAAGTGACTAAAAAGTGTTGTTAGCAATCATTTGACATCAACTTGTTAGGGAAAAAGCTGGGTCAAGCTGTCAGTTTTGCTATAATGGACTTACCTTGACTCCAGCTGAGAATTAATTTGAAATAAGAACATTTCCTCAGTTTCTCCTCCTGTAACACTCCTGGTCACCCTGGGAGCACTGCAGTATGATTTTTGCCTTGAGGCCAGGCATTGCTGGAGATTTGCAATGCTGTGGTCTCAAAACACAAATCATAAACCTTTTCTGTCTTTTACTTTCACCCTGCCCGCCTTTTGATAAAAGTGAAGCTTCTCTAAACCACTTCTTCCTTCCAAATAACAAGTGAAAATGCAGCATTTCCCCCACTGTCATGTGTGAAGCCTCCTTTCGTATCAGTGGCAGGGGTTAGTTTTGGTTCAAATTCAGATCAAGGAAGATTGATAAAGCTCTTTAATGCAGAAACTCTGTGCAAGCATGTCCTTTCTTGCCATGGCTTCTGTGCTGATGAGGAGACAGAGGGAAAACATCTCTCCTCACTGTCCTCACTCTGGCTGTTTCATGCAAGTTATGCAAGCTCTGTGTGAGTAATTTCACAACAGTCAGTTAAAACACACGGGCCTGAGTCGCAGCCAAATGCTAATGCTTGACTTAACGAGATGGGTAAATGAGGGTAACAAGTAGGGAAGGAAAAAGTAATTGACAGAAGTTAAAAACTGTTCTGCATTCAGTTGTTTTTGTTGTTCTGGGATCAAGATGTAGAAAGTGAATGCTTTCTAATTTAATTAAATGAACAGAGAGAAGCAATTTTGCTGTAAGATTTAATTTTTTTATGTACTGGGAACTAGAGGATTTAATTTAATTTTATTTTTATGTATAGGCACTTTTAGAATTTAGGAACATAGCCAGATGCTACATTAAAATAGTTTCTTAATTCTTATTTGTCCATCAGGCTTCAGCTGAGAAGGCAGCTTTTATAATAAGCAGTGAAGAATGTGATAGCTTCAGTGCATTTAATAGAATTCTTCTTCAGTGCGTCCTTGTGAAATTCTGAAAGAAATATGGAAACAAATCAATAGAGCAGTAAGTGCATTTTGAAAGACTGGAAAACCCCATTAGACTTACTTATGAGAAGAAAAAAAACCTCAAACATTCTGTGTTTGAGGGCTGTGTGCTTGTAACGTACAGCAATGTGTCAACTGAGTGTTGTTGCCAAAAGTGGAGGAATGTGGTTAGAGCATGATTTAGGGAACAAGCTATGATACATGTTTTCTTCACTCATCTCTCAACAGCAGTAGTAAAACTGATAAGTTTGTGCTTGTCTCCTGAAGCAAAATTCCATAAGTGCTATTTAATGCTGTTGGGCAGGGACCACGTGAGCAGTGCAGTGACCCAGATGCAAAAGGCACCATAATAGTTCCAGTTCATGTTTCTTCTTCAGAACAGAAGCAGAAGGAGAAGTTGAGTGATATTTGGAACAAAAGGGTTGACAGGACTTTTTAGTGCATTTCCCTCCATGGAAGATTTAAATAACTCAGCATCATCTTTTCCAGTTTTTCTTTTGAGCCTCTAACAGTTGTCTCAACAAAGTGTTAATAATGATACAGCTTTTGATAGGTTGCTTAGAGGTCAGGCAATCAGTGCATGTTTATCTGTTAATGAAATAAATATGTTCAAGGATGGACTCTACATCATCCCAGAACCTTTTTTTTTGTTTTGTTTTTTTTTTACTCTGGATAGACAGAAGGAAATCCCCAAAGTTTTTCACAGAATCATAGAACCACTTAGGTTGGAAAAGCCCTCTAAGATCAAGTCCAGTCATTAACCCAGCGCTGCCAAGCCCACCACTAAACCATGTCCCCAAGTGCCACAACTGTATCTTTTAAATACCTTGATCCAGCCTATCCAGATCTGTCTGTGGAGCCTTCCTGCCCTCCAGAAGATCAGCCTAACTTGGTGTTGGCTGCAAACTGACTGAAGGTGTGTTCAATCCCCTCATGCAGATCATTGATAAAGACATTAAACTGGGCTGGCCCCAGTTCTGAGCCCTGTGGGTGTAACTCCATTCCCCATTGCTCTCTGGGCCGAGCCATCCAGCCTGTTCTTAACCCATCTATTGTGCACCTGTCCAAGCCATGGCAGCCAGTTTCCAAGAGAATGCTTTGGGACACGGTGTCAGACTCTACCAAAGCACAGGTAGACACATCCACAGCCTTTCCTTCATCCACCGAGTGAGTCACCTTGTCACAGAAGACAAGGTTGGTCAAGAGGACCTGTTTTTCCTAAACCCACACTGGCTGGGTCTGACCCCCTGCTTGTCCTGGATGTGCCATGTGATGGCACTAAAATGATCTGTTCCATGGCCTTCCCTGGCACCAAGGTCAGGCTGACAGGCCTGCAGTTTCCCAGACCCCCCTTCCAGCCCTTCTTGTAGCTGGGTGTCACATCTGCTGACCTCCAGGCAGCTGGGACCTCCCCAGGTAGCTGGGACTGCTGGTCAGTCGTGGGAAGTGGCTCTGTGAGCAACACAGGGCTACCCCAAGGAGTCTCCTTCCTTGCTTTTCCCTTTGGAAGAATTTTTAGCCATCTGTTGCAGCACTCCAGTTATGCCAGTCATCCCACCACGTCTTTCTGGGTCTTCTGAGGAAGCGCATCCCTGCTTTACAAGGCTGTAAATCAACAGCCAGCACCAAGTGCAGAACTCCAGCCTGCCCCAGCCTTGCTCAGACTTTACCTCTTTTATCTGAAAGAGCCATTTGAGGTGTGACTGTTCATGCATATGGAAAGCAGTTGCTTTAAAGTCTTCCTGCTAAGCTGGCTTTGAGGAAAGGGTGCTTTATGAAATAGTTCCGTTCTGTTCCTTAACTGAGAGGGTGTCTAAAACAGATTAAGGTAGGGAGTGCTCTGATCAGATTTCTACAGTAAAGAGTCTTTGCTGGAGGAGCCGTGGAAGGGGCTGCAGCTTGTGGCAGAAGATGGCCCTGATTAATGACTAAGGGCATTAAGATACTTTCAGATGGAAAGGGAACACCAGGTGATGCTTAACCCTGGTGCACCTGCAGTGCTGTGTCTCTTGAGTTTTTGGCCTTGGTCTTGTCCTCACTTTGGTGGCATCCTATGGTAAGTATAAAGATCAATTCCAGGGTAGTATGTTTATTTTCACACTCAATGCAAGTTATCTGAGAAGTTCTTTTAAAGCATGTAATGAAGAATAGTGCCATAGAGCACTGAAGGATTCATCTTCATGTCTAAAACTGCATGCAACCTTCCCATTTGTTTTCTGCTCCTAAGGGATAAATCTTGATCTTTCTTGGTAAGTGCAAAATAGGAAGAACAGATTCATAAGCTGAATTTGGAACTGCGGATGTTTTTACTTGTCCTTAAAATACATTTATTCAGTAAATTTATCAGCTGGACCAACGCCACATTTTTAAAAAACAGTAGCAATTTTCTGCATTAAGAGGAGCATGGCTGGGTCACTGTGCCCTGCTGCTCCAGCCGGAAGCTGTGGGCAATGCTCCTGACCTGGTTAATGGAGCACCTGAAGATTGAGTGGTGGAAAACTCTGAGCAGCAGCTGGAGTCTCAGCTCTGGGCTGGCTGCACTGGATGGGAGAGGAGACAATTAAGAAAAGAATGAATGATGTGTCTCAAAAATGGTATGGAAGCCAAGAGATGTCTATCTCTATGGGAACATGAAGCCTTCCTGGAAGTGGGTGGTTTAAATTTCCTTTGCCAAGAAGGACAAAAACGTCAGAGTAAAGAATTTTAGAGGTGTTTTATATACACTGTCTATTTCCAGATTAATATAAAATACTTGTTGTCAGATGACCTGCTCTGCCTGTTGATTAAATCTCTCCCTCCAACCTGCTAGAGTGGAAGTCTGGGTGCACACAGGAAATGACAGCCTGGGCTGTCTGCTTCCTAATTCCACATTTGATTTCTGTGTAACAAAAACCAAAGCAGCACCAAGCTTTTAGAATCCCTTTGGTTTGTTTGAGCATTGGTTGTGTGTAACATTGCAGCAGGTGGAGAAACGGGGGATGAAATATTCAATATTCACAGATTATTTCAGCTGCAAAATGAGACTTAATCATCAAAAAGTAAATGGTCCTAACCCATAACACAGTCTTGAAATCAGTTTTATCTGGTATAATTTCAAAGCAGGTTCAGGGTCTGGGGTTTATTTGCTTGAATCATAGAATCATTAAGGTTGGAAAAGATCTCTAAGGTCATCAAGTCCAGCTGTTGGAGATAGACCATGATAATCTCTGGAAGTCACAGTTCCAACTTTATGTTTCCTTAAACACTCAACCTTTATTTATTTATTTATTTATTTGCTTTTATTTTAATCATTGCCCAGTTTTAAAAACCTGTAAATTTGGGGGATGGTTCAGATCCAGAAAATGGGTGTTTATCATTCCCCACCAACTGCTTCTGGAAGTATATTCCAAGACAGCCCCCTTGGTCCAAGGACCTGGATACATGCTCCTTGCAGAGTCAACAATCCACTGCAATGTAATCACTAATTTCACTCTTGTTTCAGTTAACTACAAGATCCAAAATTAATTTGCTTATGACAACTTCCCATTCTCACTGCAAATGGTGGAATGAGTGTGTGCACTGACTTTTGCTTGTGAAAGAGGAGCAGATCCATTGCTCAACTCCTTTTTCCTGCTGGGCACTTGTTAGCAAAGGGCACACAAAGTCTGTGTCTTTTGGGTGAATGGGAAAGGAGAAAAGGCGTTTTGGACAGTAGCAACTGAATTCTTATTTTCTTATGTCTTCTGTAAGGTCTTTATTTCAGAATGGGGTAGGCTGGGCTCAAAATTTGGCAAAGAAAGGGGGATTTAAGCAGCTAAAATCTACCAGGGCTAAAACTACAATTCCCTAAGCATCTTGCTTCACTGATGCCTGAAACTGGAGGCACCTTAGTTTGCTGAATGCCTTTTTGATGTACTTGGAAGCTTTTCAGTTGCCTCCAGTTTGGCTCATGTAGCTGTTGTAATCTAAGCAGCCTTGCTCCCAGCTAATCCCCCCTGGGATCGAGAAACCAGGTAATGAAGTGTTTTGGCCAAGGGCCTGATCTGATGATAGATGCTTTCAGAGAGAATCATTTGTACAGCAGGAGGGCTGGGCTCTTTGCAAAAACACATCTGCGGATTCAGAGAGCCACGGGAATGCCAGGCCACCAAGGAAAAAAAGAAGACTTCCACTCCCCACTTATCAACAGCCACGTGGTGCTTGTTTCGGTTACTGCCAGTGAAAAGAGGGTTGGTTATGTGCAAGGAAATCCATAGGTGGCTGTTTCTAGAAGGTGACTCATGTCCATGGAGTTTGCTGAGCTCTGGAGGAGGTCAGGCTTCCAGCAGCAACGACGGGATCACCCCTGGGGAGCCCCTCACTCTGCCTCCTCCTTCCTTTTGACCCTGAGCTGAAGCACTTTGTGCTGGTGCAGGGCACAGCACTTTGGTGCTGACCAGAGATTTCAGGGTCTTCTGAGGAAGCACATCCCTGCTTTACAAGGCTGTAAATCAACAGCCAGCACCAAGTGCAGAACTCCAGCCTGCCCCAGCCTTGCTCAGACTTTACCTCTTTTATCTGAAAGAGCCATTTGAGGTGTGACTGTTCATGCATATGGAAAGCAGTTGCTTTAAATTGGCTGGGGAGCAGAGGAACAGAGGTGAAATGTTTCATACGGTTGTTACTGCTTTGTGTTGAAGGTTGGCTGTTTTTTCCATGTGTACTGTGTTTGCATCCATCACACAGGTATGAGGATACTTTACTCAGTTCCTCCATTGTTCATGTGTGTTGCTAATGTGGTTTTGTTCTACCTCTTGCAGGCAGTCACTTCTTCCATCGTAACTCTCTGTCCCCTCGAAGCCTGGTCTACGAGAGCGAGTTCTCAACCATCGAGCCTGCCTTGGACATGTACGACGAGAACAAAACCTGAAAGGAATCCATGCTCCTTCCTGGCCCTTTTTCCGTTTTTTTCATTTCTCATTCCTATTGTTGTGTACTCTTTCCATGGATCTCCTTTGTCTGAAGAAGAGCTGCTTTTTCCAGAACACGAACCCGCCTTCTCGTTTGCACAGACGAAGACCAGCTGTGGTGGATTCTGAGGGTGGCATCTTTGAGGTGACAAAGAGCTGTGACAAGCAAGGTTGTCTGATGGAAATTGCTGAGTAACAGCATGGGGAGCTGTGTCGGCCCAGCCGCGGCGATGCAGGAGAGGTTTTACGGTGGCCCTAAGAGTTTGTGCTGAACTGCAAATGTGTCTCTTACACAGGCATCTGCTGTTTCCAATTTTTTAGTTGTCCAGATGGTTGGGCAATGTCAGAAAGGGAACTGGTTGTAGAGGAGATGGCCAGTGACTGGTAAAAGCACTCGTATATCTTGGTCAATCCATAACCTTACTGTGAAATATCCCCTTCTGAGAGGGACCTTTATAAGTGCATTGAGTTTCCTACAACCCACTTAACCCCGGACAGTGGCAAGCCAGTCTGATGTTCAAGCTGCAGAGAGGACCTGCATTTGCAGAAAGATTTCAAGGAACTTGATGCTTGGATTTTTTTTTCTCCAATTTGGTTGAAGCAGGAGAAAAATGGTATACACAGAATATACTTTTGGTCCTTCTGTGTGCTGAAGTCAAGTGAGTCTCTTTGTGTAGAGAGGACATTCACAGAACCAGCACTTGATCTACCTAAAAACCATTAGACTTTTTGAAATATGCAGGAATCAAATAAGCTTTCTTTCTCACGTAACTTTTTTTTTTTGGGGGGTGGGGGGTAAAAAATCCACCAAATTTTTCACTGAGGTTTTTTAAAAGCCAGCATGTTGGCATTACACAGAGAAGAAAAGAGGTAAGCTTCTTATCCCACTCTCCTGTTGAGATCTGCAACAGTTATTTAACAAATACGTTCTCTGAGCTGTGCCCTTTCCCACTGACATCAATAACGGGAATGCAGAAAGCAGGAGAAGAAAGGAAAGCAGCTACTGCTTTGACACGCTGCAGGAAAAATCAATTTTTACCAGCATGTGACAAAAGCGGTGGGGAAATGGATATTGTTTGCAAGCTTCTGAGAGAACAATGCAGAAATGGAGAGCGAGAGAGGAACCTCTGGAGCTAAGTCATGCACAGCGTTCCTCAGATGAGCCGACATGGAGGAGCGAGCGCTTCTGCTCCACCGTTTCCTACCGGACAATGCATAGATGTTAATGAATGTTTGGATTTTTCTCCATTGCAGTCTGAGTTACTGTAGGTGTAGAAACTCATTTGTGTCCTTGTAATGTGAAACACAGTTTCACCCTCTGTATAGGAATCTTGAGAAATCAGTTAAGCCAAAAAGAAAGGTAAGACTTATCCTGCCATGCTTTAATTTCACCTGCTTTTGCAAGCAGGGGAATTTCCCCTCCTTTATAATGTTTTTAATTATATAGCAGTCTGCTTAACATATATCCTTTTCTGAAGTGTGGTTCAGCTGTGTATTTAACATGGACGTTCAAGAGAAAAAGAAAAACCCAGCTCTGTAAAATGAGGAAATGAGCCTCTTTGCCGAGCATGCTTTGACTTTTGTTGCTGTGCATCAGCTTTATTTAATCTGATAATTCAAGAGTGGGTGGCATGAAGTGTAGGGAGGTTTTTCTCATAATACCCACATTGATATTTACCAAATGCACTTTTATTGCCATTCAGCTCTCTCTGGAAATGCGCTGAAGCCCCAGACTTTTTTAAGAGCACAATTTTGACACCCACTTTCTCCTACAAAGCAGAAGTGAAGGTCACAGGAAGTGCCACAGGGGCTGGGGCAGCAGCGGCTCGTGGTCAGCATCCCTCCTCTGGTGCGGGGCAGGCAGCGACGGCTCCGCCGGCAAGCCCAGGCACAGCTCCCCATCCCAGCCTGGCTGAGCTGCACCCAAGCCCAGGCACAGCTCCCCATCCCAGCCTGGCTGAGCTGCACCCAGGCCCAGGCACAGCTCCCCATCCCAGCCTGGCTGAGCTGCACCCAGGCCCAGGCACAGCCCCCCATCCCAGCCTGGCTGAGCTGCACCCGTTCGGGGCTCAGGGGCGGCAGAAGGGCTGGTTGAGCAGCCCCTGTTTTTGTAATTACATCTGTGAGATCAGCAGGGACACGTGGGAGCGGCGCCTTGGGAACGCAAATGCCCGAGAGGAAAATCGCCGTCTCTCAAGGATGTTATGGGGTTTGTTTTTATCCATGGGGGCAGTCAGGTTATGATAAACCCAGATACCTGGGTTACCTGGCCCAATGCCAACGTGTCTTGTTGTCTTCCAGCCAGCACAGAGCTGCTCTGGTGGGGTTTTGGGTAGGACAGGCTCTTGTAGCACCGTGTGGGGTGCTGACGCCCCAACCAAATCCTTCTCATAGGGGCTGCCCCATTCCAACAGAGGGATTTCCCCTAAGGCCACCGGGAATGTCACTGGGACAGTTTCAGCACAAAACCAAACCTGATGATTTCTCAGCTCCAACTGAGACCATTTGCAGGAGCTGTGTGCCAGAATATACAGAAAAGCTAGAAGAGGCATGGAAATTAAAAATTAGAAAGCACAAATCCCCCCAAACACAAAATAATAACAGTGTCATTTGTGTTCTGCTAAATCTTATTTCTAACTGAATATCTTGGCTTTAAGCAACAGGAGGGCAGGTTTGTCTCAGTGGAGATCAGGATCTGGCACAGCAATGTAAAAATGGATTTGTGCTGAAGGATCTTGGATAGGGGAGCAGGTATTTGTAGTAGACATCCTGGATTTGGGACATCTTGCAACACTGGAAAAATTAAAAGCTTGTTCAAGCAATCAGTCCCTACGTGAGTGCCAGGACGTGCTAGAGCAGGCCTTCCCCAGTTAGTCATATTTAGTATGGGGAAGAGGCACCACAGCAACATGGGTGATTTTTTTCTGGGCTGTGCTGGTAAGTTTGAGGTTTTCCTTTTAATATTAATCAGTATATAAAAAAAGCTTGATGAGCATTGTTGTTCTTGTTCTGCTGCAGTGGTGCTGTGTGTGGTTGAGTCATTTCACAGAAGTAAAATATACGGCAACCTACCAAGCACTGTAAGTGCCAGTAACTTGGAAAATCATTCTCAAGGTTAAAAAAAATTGCTTTTTTTAACAGGAAAACATTCAGTTTATGATTTCTACGTATAAGAAAAAAGCTTTTATCTCCAAGTGTTTTCCTACAGTATTTAAACCCCAACACTTTGCCTTCTCTTTCTCAGCTTCCTTTTCTAGGAAAGTTTTGCATGTTCCCATAAGACATTTGTAAAATCAAGGTTTGCTTGTGTTCTTAGAGGATAATTGCCAGTAAGAAACCAGACTGTAAGTGTGCTTTTTACCTATAATACACAACATTAATTATTAAATTTGAAGCATGTTAAAATTTACCTAACGACCCTCACAATTGCTCTCTCCAGTGAGCTCATGTGTTGGAATCTGCATTGTCCCTTTGCTCTAGGATGCTTGCCCTGGCACCTGAGGATGCTGTTGGAATAGCCAGGTGTCCTGCATTAGCCAAAGAAAAACCAAAACCAGTTCAATAAACATGTCTAGGACTATGTTATGAGACTTTTACACATCTATTTTCTTTAAACACATTCATGTAAAATACTGCAAAGGCTTGGGAGAGCCAAACTTTTTACCAGCTCCTGGAAAGCAGAGGGAATTCTGCAGGAAACATGGGTCACATGGGTCACGCTGGGGCTCCAGGACTTGTTCAGTCCAATTTAGGTTTGAGGTAGTGCCACAGTCAGTTCATGAGCTGAAGGATGAAGGCACCAGGGTTGAGCTGAAGTTCAGGCAGCTCTGCAGCCTGATTACTGGCAAGTGAGTTGACTTAATTATTAAAAATATTTGTTATTTTGCTTAGCTAATAGTAACTTGTTTTTTACAGCACAGGAAATAGCAGAGCAGCTCAGAAGCTGAGGCGCAGTGGGGCAAAGGCAAGAGCCACGGGGCTGCTGCCAGCCCTGCAGGGTGGGGAGAGAAGGACAGGAGAGCTCAGGGCAGAGACCTCAGGAAACACCTTCAAATTCCCAAGTAAAGCTTTTGCTCATTTTTCACCCTGTGTTACCCAGCCATACTTGACCTAATTTTCCAGCCTGAGCGGTGCAGAAGAGTGTGTGATGTGCCATGACAGCTTGCATATGTGTTGTTATATTTAAAGATATCTTCACTTTTTCCTTTCCCTGCTAGACTTGCACTGCAGGGCAGCCTCAGCTCTGGCACACTTGGTGGAAACTGGTGAGCAGGGGAGGGAGTGAGAGAGGGAAAGATGTTCCAACTAAACAGACTGGGGGGAAATCAGGGGAAAGGTAGACCGCACTTCAATATGCTGGTGCTCATTTCTGCTTTTTTCCCCTTGTCTTTGAAATATTTAAGAGGAAAAAGCTGTGCTCCCTGCCCCTTCCTTGTGGGATGCAGTGATAAGAGCAGGACTCCAGATGGGATTTTGCTCCTGATGCAGAGCCATAATGCTCTGTAACCTCCAGCCAGTGATGTCCTGAGATGTTGACCAAAAACCCCAAATTCAAAAAGCTGTGCTCCCTGCCCCTGCTTGTGGGATGCAGTGATAAGAGGAAGACTCCAGATGGGATTTTGCTCCTGATGCAGAGCCATAATGCTCTGTAACCTCCAGCCAGTGATGTCCTGAGATGTTGACCAAAAACCCCAAATTCACAAGGGCGTGTCAGGTTTACTTGGTGCTTGCAAAGTGCTTTTTTGGGGGATTAAATCTGGTCGCAGAGCCTTTGCAAAGCACCACTAATTGACACCTTGTTATCTATCTTTCATTAACCTAGTCTTTTTAAAAGCCTGCAACATTCCCAGACACTTTTAATTCTAATCTCTACCTTTCCACTCCATCAGTTCCTACTGGCTTCCTCCTCCTCTGGAGAGCTGGGTGAAGGTCCCTGTTGTGCAGGCACTGCTGTCCACCTGTTCTCCAGCATCTTCTTCATCACTGTGCCATCACCTCACTGTGCCATCACCATGCCAGCCAGCCCCTCCAAGGGGATGCGTCACTCCAGACCAGTCACAGTCTGTGGGAGCACAGAGGTTCCTGGTGGGCTGTGCTCAGCCAAAGCAGGGTGTGTGGGATCTGGGCTGTTGTTGTGGGATGCTCATTCCCTGGATCACTACATGGAGCATCCTTTTGCTCTTCTGCCCATCAGCCTCATGGAGATGTTCACATGAACAGAAATGGATGTGTAGGTTGTGCAATAACATCTGAATATTTTTTCTTTCTTACTGCAATAATGTCCAGGGTCTCTGGGCCTGGGGGCCCTGTGGCATAAATTGTTGCCCAAAAATAGTCCCTTTCCTAAGGAGTTAATAGTTAAGTATTAATATTCCTACAAAGAACTACATAGTGTTTTATTGAAAATTGAAGCTGCTTAGAGTGATTTCAATGCAAGACTGAGGTGTAACATTAGCTAGTGTCATACAGCTGGGACTGGGTGTTTGCTCCCCAGAAATCAGATGGACATGTGTGTGAAGACTCCCTCGCTCCTGCTGGGCTGTTCCTTTCTCCACTTGTATCTAGAAGCCCCTCAGGAGCCAGGAGCTTTTATTCTTTCTTTTCTCTGAGCTCAGCTGTGTGCATTTATATGCCATTTGGCTTTTTTTTTTTTTTTTTTTTTTTCTGCTTCTCACATACTCCAGGGCTCACCTTTCCTTGGCTCTGACTTGATCTTCAGCTGCCCAAACCCCTCGGGGGGGACAAGAGCCATTAATTCCCAGCAGAGCAGCTCTGCTGGGCTATGTTAAGGCATAGATCGTCAGATTTGCTGTGGATCCCCCGTGCCTGTGTCTGTAACACCCTCACACTGTCTCGGGCAGTAAGACTGGGCTGCACTGGGAGGGAGGATCATACAGAAAACAGCTCAGCAACCTTCCTATGCTCCACCACAGGAAAGTCTGGGTGTGAAAGTAAACTTGTTCTTTGCTGCTGTTAAGCCAGGAATGTTTAATAGAGTGTTTGGGGCTGTCAAAGCAAAGCTCCTGGTGCGGGTTCATGAGGTCCCCGCAAGGCAGCGCCCCAGCCTGTTGCTTTCTGCTTGTGCTGGAAGGTGCTACATGAAAGAGAGACTTTCCCTGTGCCTCCACATCAGCAGGCAGACTTCTCCACCCTGTATGCCTAGGCTTAGCTCCCAGCACTGGTAAGGTCTGTCACACTGCTGCTATCAAGGGGAATAACCTTTTGGAGCAAAAGGAGTGGTAGCATCGGTATCGGTCTTGTCCCATCAGCCCTGCTGCAGTTTGCAAGTAGATGTTAAATCCTAAAAGCTTCTCTGGATGACCATGCCTGTCCAGGATCACCTGCTCGAGGCCATGGCTAACTATGCACTGACTCCACCAAAACAGGATCATTTTATCTCAGCAGAGAGGGAACCCCTCGGCCTTTGGGCACAGGAGACTGCAGCAAACAACAACAAAACCCCCCAATTTGCGTGTGTAAAATGAAGAGTCTGTTGGAACTGGCTTGCTGCCAGGTGGGTCACACCGGTGTGACCAGGTAACCTGAACACGCCAGCAGCTGCCAGGGGTCTGGGGACACTGTGGGGACACAGGGACACACAGTGCCCTCCCGACAGCCAGAGCTCTCCAGCCCCTGTGGAAGTGTAGCTTGCCAGCAGCAGAACTTGTTGACATGTTTTGATGTAAGTATAACACTGTATTGTAGTTACGTGGTATATGCCAGTATGTTCATAGTGTATACCGACTAGTTAGGGTTTGCTAATGTACTACATTTCAATAAAAAGCAGTTTAAAAACACGGAGTTTGTGAGTTTGATGTCTGAAAATATGGGAGCATGAAAGCATCGCCTGGTGACTCCAGTCCCTCCAGCATTTGTTATAGATCTGTTCTAGAGGGTAGTGTGGAACACCATTTGCAGAGAGGATTTTTTCCACTCTGATGTAAACTTTTTTTTTTTTATTTTGCTGTACTAGTGTCTAGAAATCCCAGGCCATTAAGGGCCATATGGTTCAAAGTGGCTTATGAATATACTGGAAACACAAATCCACCTTCTCACTGCTTTTGCAACCTTAAAGATGGCACAGAGTGAGCAAGAACAGCAATAGTTAAACAGGGAAGGATCCTTCAGCATCTTCTCCCAGTGCTCAAGCCCTTCCTACAGGACACCCAGCCTTCAGAAACCACTCTGCTGCTCCCCAGAAACAGCCATGCCATGGAGGCGAAAGCACAGCCCTGCAGGCTGAGCCAGCTAATAAATATTTATATTAGAGTAGTGTACAAGGGCTCCAGCTGGGATTAGGGCACTGCACTAACAAAGACAGATCATCCAGGGTTAAAGGATTTAAAGCCTAAAAAAACCATGGCATTCCTGCCTTCCTGGGAGCTGGGCAATAAGCACAGGCATGGCAGATGTCGGTGTTCTCTGCTGTTGTAACACTTTCAGGGTTTGCCGGGAGGCTCTCTAATGGTTATTGAACAAGAATAGCGGTTCACTAAATTATTGGGAAGCTGTTCCACAGCCAAGGGATGAGAAGGAGCTGTGTCTCCCCCTGTCCTGTGTGCTGCAGAGATCATCCTTGGGCTGGGCCACAAGCTTTGAGTGAGCTCCAGAGCTGCAAAGCGAGGACCGAAATGGACCAGCTGCCAGGAGGGGGATGCCAGGACCCCCGCACTGAATTTACGAGGCTGGGACGCTGGAAGTGCAAGTTCTTGACAGCAAAAAGGGAAAATTAATTCCCATCTTAATCTGATGGGATGGAAGCATGGCCAGACTGGGCAGGAGCGCTGGACAGTCTCTGCTGTTCCAGTGCCCGACCACCCCCTGGGGTGGATATTTTTCTAATATCCCCCCCAGGATATTCTAAAATCCCCCTCCCCCTTCCCGAGTTCAAGACATTCAATTCAGGTGTTTTCAGTGCCACAGTGTGCCAGCGGGAGGCAGAGGGGCTTTGCAGAGCGCGGCGGTGACCCCCGACTGCGCACCGCGGGCAGGCCCGGAGGCGGCTCCGGACCCGTCCGGACCCGGGGCTCGAACCCGCGATCTCGGCGCAGCGGAGGCAGTGAGGGGGCCGGGCCGCCAGAGGGCGCGGTGGCGGCGGGCGCGGCGTGCAGCTCCGCTCCGCAGCCCCGCCGCGATGTGGCTGGGCCCCGAGGAGGTGCTGCTGGCCGGCGCGCTGTGGGTCACCGAGCGCGCCAACCCCTTCTTCCTGCTCCAGCGCCGGCGGGGACACGGCAAAGGGGGCGGCCTCACGGGTGAGGCGCGGCGGGGCCGCGGGGAGGCTCCGGCCCGGCGCGGGGTCCGAGAGCGCGGGGCGGGGGCTGGGAGGGCCCGGCGGGGCGAGAGGCTCAGTCCGCCCGTCTGCTCGCTGCTCCTCGCTGTGTGCGACCCCGGAGCCCCTCGGCCGCGGTGTCCGCCCGGGGCCCGTGTCCGCCCCCGGCCGGGGCTGTCAGCGCTCAGGCCCCGGGAGCTGCTGCCGGGGAGGACACACAGCTGCCGGGATGCCTGGGACCGTCTTCTTCTCTTGTCAAAAATGGCTTCTCAGCCCTGCTCGCGTAGCTTTGAATTATTAAGGTGGTTTATTTGCATGTTTTGTGTGTCTGTGTGCCTTTTCAAGATGCAGGGGATGACAATAAGACGTGGTTTATAATTAGTAGCAGTGTGGAAGTTGTGCTGTACATGGGCCGGGGGTGAAGCTGTGTGGGTGCAGCCCAGTGGAAAATACCGCTGTGTGTGGGGGCCAGCCGTGTTTGTGACATAAACTGCTAAAATAACATGACTGTCACCACAGCACAATGTTAACAGCAAATCCCCTCACTTTTAAAAACCCCATTTATGTGCAGAATGCTTTCAATTATGTGAATTGCAAAGATGTGTATCTTACTTTTGTCAATTGCACATAGCAACTGCCGTGTATTAGCCCTTTCAGACAAACTCATTACAGAAGCGGTGCAGCTGATGAACATCATTAGCCTATTTCATCTTTTCAGTGTTCAAAATTATTTTGAACTGTTCTGTTTGATGTCACCTAATTTGTGCAGTTTTGCATATAGGCCTGTACTTGTATTCTGCAATTTTCTAGTTTTTTCGAAAAAGAAACGACGCCTGGTGCTATTCTGGTAACAGTTAAACTGATGTGTTCCTGCTGGGTGGAAGCTTTGAGCTATGTTTACTTTTTGAGCTAGTGTGGCTCAGTGAGGGTCTTCTTCAGAGCTCCTGCAGGTCAAAAGCCACATGTCCTTAAGGAGCTGTGCAGCTGCACAGTGTGTGGGATGTTAGAGTGGGATGTTCAGCTGGAAAAGGTTTTTGAGTTGCTGTCAGTCTCAAGTTATTAGACATCTCATTACCGGTCTGTGTGTCAATATTTGACACATTCAGTATTGTCATAGGATAGATTCAAGATTGACTTTTAATCCATATCCTGCCTAAAACTACACAAGAAACCCAGAGCTCAAACAGATCCTGCTGTGCTGGTTTCATATGTGTAAGTTTGTCACATGGGCTTGCTGTGGGTGATGTTTCACTGCAGGGACAATCAGTGGTATAGTCTTAATTTGTTAATTGCTACATAGATAGCCAGGAGAGATAAGGGAGAGGAAGTGGCATGTTTCTTGATAAGGAATGAGATATGGATGAGTGCTGTTTGCACAGGCTTACCCAAACCATGAGAGCTGGGAATTGAAACTGTACTCCTCACAAAGTCAGAGTCCAACGAGCATCCCTGCTCCCTCTCCAAGTTCTAATGCTACAAAACTTTTAATCATGAGTGTGTTGCAAAGTTAATTTGCATGGGAGATACTCATAATGCATTGTCTAGAATAACAAAGCAAATCATCTTCTATATCTGTTTTATCTAATTGAAATAAAGATTTCATTGAAGTAAATTGATTTGCTTTACAAAGTCTGGTTCATCAACATTTACTCTGGAAGTGTCTCGTTTCTTATCTAACATCATGTAAAAATATTTTGACTTCTGTATTACCAAATTTTGAGTTGCTGACATCTTTGTTTAATCAGAGTACTTCTGGGAACATCCTTGAAACCTGTGAGCACCAGTTTTTCTAGATTTACCTGATTCCATTTGGACAAGTTACCTACTTTTGGCATTGGTGATTCTGAAAAATACAGCATTGAAGACTCTTGTGTCTTTTAGCTTGGTAGGCTTAAAAATCTCTATTAGAAGCAAAAACCTCACAGAGGAAAACACATTTCACTTTCATTAGAAAACTCTTCTATGAAGATGGGGGACTGTAATGAAGCTTAGTAGGCATTTTAATTGCCATCTAAACTTTGTCTATTACCAGTGGGACAGGCTGCAGTTGGTTTTTAGGGAATTTACCTCCAGTGACTGGAGGTAAATTTCTGAATTTTCTGAACTAAGTGCCACAGCTCTTCATCACAACTGTTCACAGGCTGTGAACATCAGCATTTTCTGCAGTGATCTTCCTGTGTTTTTGCTTAACCCAGTTCTTTGTTTTGGTGTTACACTGCTGTAATTTCTGTCCCTTTGTTTCCTAGGTCTCCTTGTGGGAACTCTAGACGTGGTTTTGGATTCCAGTGCTAGAGTTGCCCCGTACCGGATTCTGCACCAGACTCAGGACTCTCAAGTGTACTGGGCAGTGGCCTGTGGTATGTGACTCTTGTTGGGGACTGCATTTGAGTTATTCTCTTGTCTTTTTGGTTCAGATGAGCAGTTGTCCCACATAGGAGTATCCTATGACTGCTCAGGACACTTCCAAGAGCTTCCAGTGGTGTAGTAGAAGATTCCAAAAATGACAAAACTCAGTGTTGTTTAAACTGTAATTAAGGAACTTGAAGCTCTGCAAAAGCTTCTGTTTCTGCAGATGTTAGGAATTTTCTTTCTTCCAAGATGTACCTTGTGTTTGCAAGGTTGTAGTGAGATTGTGCAGAGAATAAGACCTGCTGGTGTTGGTGGGATGTTGTGTTTTGTGCTGCTGCTTACCAGGAGCATGGCACAAGATGGGAACATGTAACATTGTTGGAGGTCCCAGAGGTACTTTGGGCAATCTCTTGGTCCAGTTCTTGTTTTTTTATATTATTTCTGGCCTGGAATAGATGTGTATATAGATCTGTAAAAAGGACTAGAAGTATTTTTTTAACATCAAGGATCCTTGGCCTCTTTTACTTGAGAAATATAACTGCTGTTTTAGAATATCATAACGCAGCCATCTGATGCCTGTTGGTGAACTTTGATTAAAGCTTTAGGTCCTAATGGTTGCTAAAGAGGAAATATCTCCAGACATTTGTTAGACCAACTTTGTTTATAATAAGAACCTTCACTTCTCACTTTGTGGTGGAGACATAAAATCTGATCATGAAGGAATCATTTGCTAGGCCCACACAGGCTGATGTCTTGTTTTTTCGCTTCCCACCTTCTCCCCAGGCAACCAACACAACATTCTCCCTTGCAGAGCTACTTAAGTTCTGCAGAGGAGAGGTTTAGATGTTGCTGAGTTTCACAGAAACTCAGGTTCCCCTTTGAGGAGGGTGGAGGCAGAGAATTAAGAAAGACAGAAAACAAAATGGCAGGTTGGGAACTGCGTAGAAAAAAAGGAGAATATTTAGTGCAGATCTGTAATTTTATGGTATCTTGATATTCAGTAAGTTATTTTTGTTCAATTTCAGGAGTATTTTAGTTTATACTCTCTATATCTCAATTACTTTTAAACAATGCAGCATGTAGAAGGGGGGAGGGCTGGGTAACACCCAAATGGAGTTTGATAAATGATTGTCCTGGAGTAAATATGTTGTCTTCATCCAAAGTTGGTTTTTTTTTTTAAATCATACCTGGTTCTCATTCTGCTGTCAAAGAGTACTGGCATTCCTTTAACATTATAAAATACATACTGCTCTCTAGTTTAAAAATGCAAATATTTTATTTACAGTTCACTGTGTATAAATACTAGTGGGCAGCAATCTGGTCACACATGCAGCTTCAGCTCTTCAGCACTTTGTTATTACAGCCCTTCTTGTAGGAATCACAAACTTTTACTCCTTCATGTATGTCATTTTAATATTCTTCTTACAAAGATGTCACTTAGTGAGGCCAGGCTTATTTTAGCAATTTGGCTGCTATCACCTGGTAAGAGATGTAGCTCATGAAACAAAACAGGACACAGACTTTATTCCACTGCTGTTGTTTCTGAACCTGTGGGTTTTTTCCACAGTCAAAACATCCTGTAAGTGATAATTCTGTGCCTTGGAGTATCCTTGGTTATAATGGAGACATTTTATTAGAAACATAATGTTGGTGTACATAAAATATCCTCGACATGTACACAGTTGGTGTGTGCAATTTATCCTAGTCACTGTTCAGTAATTATTAGTTTCCTGCTGTGAACTTGGAGGAAAAAAGACCTTGTTCTAATTTTTTTTCTTTGCTCTTGGCATCATCTTTCTCCCCTTCAATTAGGATCATCTCGTAAAGAGATCACAAAGCATTGGGAATGGCTGGAGAATAACTTATTGCAGACACTGTCCATCTTTGACAATGAAGAAGATATCACCACCTTTGTCAAGGGCAAGATACATGTAAGTGACATGTTTCCCTGGAGGACTTCCAGATTCTGAGAGAGGACAAGGGAGATGGTTGTAAGAATTTTTTGTCCTTTTCAGTCATACATACGTATGAAAGTGTCATGGAATGCATCCAGCATTGTCAACATCAGGTCACAGTCAGGGCAAATACTGAACAAATATATTGGAAGGGGAAGGGTTGAGAGCAGTAGGTGTCAAGGAACAGCCTGCTTAGGATGTTCCTACTAATCCCAATATAGTACCTCTTTAAAATCATTGCCAGTTATGCCTTTGATGCAGGGAGAAGGGTTTAAAAAGGGTTCATACAGCAACAAATGGAGGAGAGAGAATTCTAGTTTGCAAGCAATGTACTTGCCTTGCCAGTGGTCTGAAAGGTACCTGGGTTGTAAAGGAATGCACCCCAACTTCCACTAACTTTAGAGTCAGGTGTCTGCTGTTTTTTCAGTTAACACACTTCAGATTCCCAGCCCACAAACCTTCCAGAGCAGAAACTTATAAATATAGTTCTTTATTGAGCTGCAGGAAGTTGCATCTTTTTCAGCTCTCCTGTCAGATTCTTTGTATTTTCCATGTGTGTCTGTGCATGAGAGAGATTGTGGTCATTTGTTTTCCCTTCTGGCCAGTCAAGATCTGACACACTGCAGAGTTCTGCACTTCCTGGCAGATGATCTTCTTCCAGTTGAAGAAGCAAGTGTGCAAGTGAAAAGAGACTTCAGTTCTCGTGCAGGGTGTTCCAAGTGTTCCCAGGCCAGCCATGAGGAGATCAGTCAAACATTAAACATGAGTGCTTGTGGCATGTGTTCAGGAGTGGATCCCAGACAGCCACAGTATCTGACTGCCCTTTCTGCATGTCTTTGCTGTTTCTGACATGACGGGATAAGGGCTGTGTCATGTTCCTTTGTGCCTTCCAGATTGCTGCTGTGACCCTTTGCTTTGTAAGTTATTTCTGTCAGCAGGCACCTTCACTTCTGTTTCTCCTCTCTCCTCCCACATCCTTTCAGGGCATTATTGCTGAGGAGAACAAGAATGAGCAGCCCCAGAGCGAAGAGGATCCAGGTAAATTCAAAGAGGCTGAACTGAAGATGCGGAAGCAGTTTGGGATGCCCGAGGTGGAGAAGTTGGTCAATTACTATTCCTGCAGCTATTGGAAGGGACGTGTCCCCAGGCAGGGCTGGCTGTACCTCACTGTCAACCACCTCTGTTTCTACTCCTTCCTGCTGGGCAAAGAGGGTGAGTTAGGAGCCTACAAGTTGTGTTTCTATCACTTCTCCTGATCTTTGCAATGCAGTTGATCTTCTGTGTGAACTCCTTTTTAAGATGACAGGTTTTTTTTTTCCTTTTAGGAATCCTTGAGCTCTGTCTGGCTCAGCACATAAATCAGTTCTTGTACTAATAGGCACTTCAGTGCTGTTTAGACTGAATGCCTGAGTAATTTTTTAAAACATTTCCCAAGTTGTACATCTGTTTTACTCAAACGTTTTACAAGTTAGACTTGGGTAGAGAATTGAGCAGTATTTTTACCTTGGTGGGTTTTATCTGGAACACCTGCCAGGACCCAGTCTTTGCAAAGCCCCAGCTCCTGAGTCCAGATCTAATTTGCTGGAAAGAAAGAACGAAAACTTGAGTGATTGTACTTGAAAGCATTTATTGGATGGGAGATAGTCCTTTTGGAACTGCATTATTTCTAGTCTAGTTAATCCCAAAGGTTATTTCCAAGTATTTTTGGAGAACCCAGTAAAAGTGTGAAGAAAAGAACGGTCCATGTGTAAGAGAGGGGGAAAAATGCTGCTCCACTGAGAGCTTGCAGGCTGCTTGACCTTCATTTCTGTTTGGTTGTTGTTTTGCCTCAATTGTGACAATAGTACTTTTTAATTCTTTTTCTCAGTTACACTGGTGATCCAGTGGGTGGATGTAACCCAGCTAGAAAAAAATGCTACACTGCTGTTCCCTGAGTGCATTAAAGTAAGCACAAGGGACAGTGAACTCTATTTTTCCATGTTTCTCAACATCAATGAGACATTCAAGCTGATGGAGCAGTTGGCCAACATTGCGATGCGGCAGCTACTGGATAATGAGAGCTTCCTACAGGACAAGTCTCTCCCAAAGCCCAGGAGGCCTCTTAAGAACATCTCTGCATTAAAAAGGTATTATGTTCCCAGCAGTGAGAAAAGAAGACAGGTAGTAGGGAATTGTAAAAATAAATCTGCATTATTTTGTAGCTCCCAGGTGCTGCTGTGGTTTTCTTACTCTAGGGGCTGCATCACTTGCTTCAGTCATTAGCCTTCTGCTTGTTCTCTCTTTTTCCTCATCCCAAATTGGAGCTGAATTCACACACACCCTCATGTCTTTCTCATGCATGCCTAGGCACTGTCAGAAGGAATTTTCAACTAGAAATTGCTGAACTTCATATGTAAAAAAAAAAAAAGGTGAAGAAAGAAAATTACACCAGCCCCTTTGTCTGAAGTTAAAGATTTATAAAAAGAAACAGATTTGTATTGTAATAAATCCTCCCCCTGGGGACTATTCTCTGCAATTTCAGGATCTGATATAATATATCAATTTTGCAGATGCACTTGCATATTTTATTTTGTATTGCAGAACATACCTTGTCAGAGAGGCATGTCTGAAGGCTGAAAGAGGAGTCAGAGGAGGGGTGGCATCTCAGTTAGAGAAAGGAATACTAAGAATACACAGCACAGTCTGAAGGTTGTGATTGGAATGAACATTTGACATTAGTGTTTGAGTGGGTTTTTCAAGTAAATAAAAAAGCTTCAGGATAGTACCTTTTACTTTTCCCCAGAGACCTGGATGCTCGAGCCAAAAATGAGTGCTACCGTGCCACTTTCCGGTTGCCCAAGGATGAATGCCTGGATGGACATACAGACTGTACCTTGTGGACACCATTCAACAAGATGCATATTCCTGGCCAGATGTTTGTTTCCAACAATTACATCTGTTTTGCCAGCAGGGCAGAGGAGGCCTGTCATCTCATCATTCCTCTCAGGGAGGTGGGGATTTCTTAGCTGTGTGTTAAGACTACAGGGCTCTCTTCTGTGTCCTTCTGCCTGTTGTGCAGTGCTTTGTGGATGATGGAAAACATGCCAGATCAAAATGGCCCTTGTCTTTGTGTTCTAGGTGACAATAGTTGAGAAAGCAGATAGTTCCAGCGTGTTGCCCAGCCCTCTGTCCATCAGCACTAAAAGTAAAATGACCTTCTTCTTTGCCAATCTGAAAGACCGGGATTTCTTGGTACAGAGGATCTCTGACTTCCTGCAGAGAACACCATCCAAGAAACCCTGCGGCATCGACAGGGAATGGAAGTGGAATGTGGCTGATCCCAGCAGCGAGGTACTAAGGAAATAGCTGGGAGGAACTTCTCAGAGCAGTGCTCCTTACAGTGTGTTTGCAGTGCTTGTCACCAGCCAGTGCTGTCTCTGTTAGGCCATGAGCAGAGGAGGGAGTGTGAGCTCAGACATGTTCTGTTCTCTTGTTCAGGAAGTTCCAGAGCTGCCTTCCGGCAGCCCCCTGGCTGTCAGCCCCACGTCTGCTCTCAGCCATCGACCCGTCAGCTTCTGTGCTGGGCAAGTGCCAACAGCCTCACAGGGACTGCTCAAACTCTTCAGGAGGAATTCTGAGGAGCTCTCTGGACCCAAAGGGGTAAGTGATATTTTTATGTAAAGCAATAAAGTATAAATAGTTTGCAGTAGATTGCTGATTTTCTAGCCTGCTCTAGAATGGAAATGCATTTTATCCCTGCTCAGTATCACTGCTGTGTGTGTCGCAGTGGTAGTGCTGCATAGAGGTAACTTGACTGTCAGCTTACACTGTTTGTACTGACATACCTGAGATACTTGACCAGAGGCTGAGAAATGAGTGTTACCAGTGTTCTGGATGTGAATTCATGGCTGTGAAGAACAACTTTCTTCAGAGCAAGAAAGCAGGGAACTTGTGTCTCTGCTTGCTGGTTAATCATTGTGATCCATGGTTCTGCTTGCATTTATGTGGAGATTTGCATAGTTGTAAAGACTTGACTTTAAGCAAGGTCATAACTGATGCAGAAAAGGATAGATTAGTGTATATATACACTCTTTTCTTCAGCAGAAAGAAGAGAGGTCTTAAATGTCACAATGTATTTTTCCTGTGGAGTGCAGTCCTGAGTATACCCAGAAATCACGTGTCCTACAAACACAGAAATGCAATAATCTCCTAAAATAGCCATATTTGTTCCTATGAAGGCAAAGGAGAAGATGAAGGAAGAGTCTTGGAATATTCATTTCTTTGAATATGGGCGAGGGATGTGTATGTACCGCACTGCCAAGACAAGGGAGCTTGTTCAGAAAGGAATCCCTGAGAATCTCCGTGGAGAGCTGTGGCTCCTTTTCTCAGGTAGGATGTTGTGCTGACAGCAGGAATAAACTTCTTGCACATCACAAATGAAAGGGTATGAATCTTAGCTCATTTCAGAAGAAATTAGTGACAGGTTATTTTCATCTGAATGATACTTTATGGTGGCTTGCTTTATTATCCTAGTAGCTGTTTGGCCTCTTTTGTCTGTGTTTCAGTGTTGAGACCTAAACTATAACATGATTTAACAGTGAGTTTGCTGCTATATTTTCACATCTGTTTGTAGTTCATGAGTTCATGTAGTGCTTCTTGGCTCCCTTATTTCTGAAACTGGGAATAAAATCTGTTTCAAAGCACCAGAGGTAAAGCAGTGGTTGTTTGTCATTTCAGGGGCTTGGAATGAGATGGTGACTCACCCTGGTTACTACGCAGATCTTGTGGAAAAGTCAATGGGAAGGTACAATCTTGCTACAGAGGAAATTGAGAGAGATCTGCACCGCTCTATGCCAGAACATCCTGCCTTCCAGAATGAATTGGGAATTGCTGCCCTCCGGAGAGTCCTAACAGCTTATGCATTCAGAAATCCAACAATTGGGTACTGTCAGGTAGGAAAGAAGTCTTAGGCTTGTTAGTCCTACACGATGACCATAATTGAATTGGACTTTTTCTGCAGTTTTTTTGTTCATTTTCAAGCTTTTCCTTTATTTTGTCTATGTAGTGGTGAGAAAGTAGGAAAGAAGTTATGCTGTATCATCTCTTAAATATCCTTTGAACATAGTATTTGAATAAACTTTTCACAGTGCTGTTAGGTGTCATGTTAGTCTTTAATAGTTTTCCTGCTAGAGCTTTCCATAGTTCAGCAAAAGCATCTTGTGGTTTCATTAAAAGGAGCAGTTATATCAAATAAGTGATGTTGCACATGGACAGTCAGTTGAAAATGTGGCTATTTGCTGGTTTGTGAAAGAACTTGGTGGAAATTCAGGTTGATTTTATGTATTGCTGTGATGTTACAGGTTCTCATTATAGTGTTCTGTTATGACCAAATTTTTAAAAATATTCTTATGAAGACTTTGACAATTATTCTTGTTCATGTTGTTTACTGAAAGTGCATGATGAAAGATCATCAAATTATTTGCTGCCTCATGAACAGAGGAACTGAAAACAGGAAGAAAAATTGGCTTAAGGTCATCTATTGACTCAGATACCAGTAGAAGCTGGAAATAGATGTGACTCTTAGTGACAGGTCATTCATGCTTCTAAGTTTAGCTAATCTGTAATAGCAGAGTTTTGCTGAAGACCTCCATGTTTTTCTCCTGTACCTGTGTGTTTGCCCTGCTGGCTCCTAGGCCATGAACATTGTCACCTCGGTGCTGTTGCTGTACTGCAATGAGGAAGAGGCTTTCTGGCTCCTGGTGGCTTTGTGCGAGCGGATGTTGCCAGATTACTACAACACAAGAGTAGTGGGTGAGTCCTTGTCAGATTCCTGCTGCACTGTGGATTTTCAGCTGCACCAGCATCTCCCAGAAACATTTTGTTGTTCAGAATTATTTAAATGATGCGTTTTAAAGATAATGAAGTGCAACCCTTTTCCTTTTAAAATGGCAGGGGTGTGATGGAGACATAGGAAGAGACACTACAGACCTCCAAGGTAGTATTTCTACCTTATAGTAACAAGGAACACGTCACCAAAAATTGGTATCAGGAGGGATCATTAGCAGTAAGGAGGAATATCTAGAACATTACTAGGTTTTAGTTTTTCCCCATCTGAATGATGTGTTAAATCTGTGGAACAGGCTCTCAGGAAAGGTTAGTCAAAGCACCACTTCATGGGCTTTTAAAGTTGGTTTGTATAAAAGACTATAGTCTGGTGTAAATACCATCCTGTCAGTAATCATCCACCCCTCCATTCAGGGCAAATGCACAAATGAATGAAAGGTTCTGTGTTGAGATGTTGTGTCTGCATGCTCTGCAATGTAGAAATAGTCTCATTGGTTTTGTTGAGAACAGGGTAAAAAATTAATGTCTTAATTTTAATTATGGTGTTCAGAGGAAATTTATATGAAATTTGTATGAAATTTGGTGAACTCATACTGTTTTGTTTAATAATTGCTTAGCTTGGTACATGATGCCACCATTTTGAGTTCTGCCATTGTTTTGTTTGTCTGTGTCAGGTGCACTGGTGGACCAAGGCATCTTTGAAGAACTTACACGAGAGTATCTTCCACAGCTGTCAGAAAAGATGCAGGACCTGGGAGTGATCTCCACCATATCCCTTTCCTGGTTTCTCACTCTATTCCTGAGTGTGATGCCCTTTGAGAGTGCTGTGGTCATTGTTGACTGTTTTTTCTATGAGGGAATCAAGTTTATCCTGCAGGTGTCATTGGCCATACTTGATGCCAACATGGAGAAGTTACTACAGTGCTGTGATGAAGGTGAAGCCATGACTATTTTGGGCAGGTACCAGTCATTGTTCTTATTTATAACAGAGTAGTAACAGTGGCCATTTAGTCCTCATCTCTTTCTACCTAATAGCAGGTCACAAATAAGACTCTAGGATAAAACTTCTGCTCCAGAGAAGTTTGCTATTGCTTTCTGCAAGAGCTGAAATTAATTGTTGGCTCAGTTATGGAGAAATCCATACTTCTGGAGCTGTTTTGCATCATAATGAATTAGTGCATCTCAGTTTGAATTTGAATTCTTAAACGTTATTTATTTCAAGTTTGCATATTAATTCTGCTTTACTATTTAGAACAGATTCTGGCAGGAATCACCTTCTGGAAACTTAAAACATTATCAAGCAGATATCTCCCAAGTCTAGTAAATGTAAGATTTTCTTGTTTGAAATGAGAATATCTTCTATGTGCAGCAAGATTTTCAGCATGTTACTAGAAGCCTACTTTTAAAAGAGCAAATACCCCCAAAATAGGGTGAAAAATCAACTTAACTCCAGGTATACATTGAGGGTAGCATTGCAGATTAGATGGGAAAAAAATAAATTCTCCTTCATGTTTAGATTAGTGATAAAAAGAAGTTGGGAGTAATGCATATAGGATATTATTTCTTTTTCTGGACACTAATCCTGGAATCTTGCATCTGTTCTCATTTTTGTCCACAGATATTTGGACAATGTAGTTAACAGACAGAGTGTCTCTCCCCCTATTCCCCACTTGCATGCACTGTTGACCAGTGGAGATGACCCCCCTCTGGAAATTGACATCTTTGAACTCATCAAAACTTCATATGAGGTAAAGTTCTGGCTTGGTGTTTTGCCCAAGAGATTTCTTCTCAACTAACATCCCATTTTATACATTGTGCAGCCAAAATCTGAGCAATGTTCATGGAGAGGCTTAAGGGAGTGCAGGCTAAAGCCATTGTTCCACTTGCTTGGTATGAGTAGAACCTGACAGTGTTGGCTGTTGCAGATTACAAAGAGTCTGCCCAACACCAGAGGGACTAAAATGAAGAGTGCAAATAAGAAGTGATGGACTAGAGATTTCTTCCTGCTTTGTCAAAAAAGTTTCCATTATTAATTCTTTTTGAGGATATTCAATGCTAAGGAGTTAAGGAGGGAAATTCAGGGTAGAAATTGTGAAGTACTCTGCAGAAACATGGAAGAATCCCAGTTCACATGCATAGGAATCCTGTTCTGTAAACTGCATTATAGTAATAGGAAGGTGACCCCAGAATGGTGCCAATACTGTTAAAATATCTCTGCACTGATAGAGGTGTTCCTCACAATTCATACTGAGAACAAACTCATAAGAAATTTGATTTTGAATGATGGAAAGAACACAGGCAAAAGAACTGATGTTTGGCAGTTCTTCTCTGCTATTCTCTGCTAAGTGTGGGATCCTTTCCCTCTATCTTGTTTTTCACCCCATCCCCTTCTGGCTGTTTAAAGTCAGGCAGCTGTCATTTTCCTGGGTGTTTTGTGTAGTTCTTCAAATCTGCCATCTCTGTTTGTTCTTGGCTTCTTTTCATAAAAGAGTGTCACTGAATTCATATTACTTGTCTGACCTAGTCCATAGGACAGCTTCTTGACTGTGATGTTTCTGGCTGAATCTCCTGGGGGTCCTAGAGGAAAAAAATGACAGGGCTGAAAGGAATGACAGTCTGTCTGTTCTCTTATCTCTGCCACAGTACAGGGCCTGTATTTCTGTCAGTCCTGACAGATCCTTTTCAGCTTTTCTGTAGAGACCTCTGATGTTGGATTTCTCATGAACTCTGTCTGAATTACTCCTCCTCCAGGACAGGAGTGAAAAGAGAATAGAGCTCAAGTTTATTCTCACCTTGCTGCTCATAAAAGGCTTCTAGTGGGTTTAGGTCATCTCTGAGGGGATAGTACACTTGTTAAAGAGTGTGTAATTGCAGGTGGGTTGTTCTCTCTTCAGGAGATGATGTTGACCTGATCTGTTCCTTTCTTGTAGAAATTTGGCAATCTGAAGGCAGATGACATTGAACAAATGCGTTTCAAGCAAAGGCTGAAAGTGATCCAGTCTCTGGAGGACACAGCCAAGAAGAGTGTGGTATGTGACTCCGAGCCTGAATGAGCTGCCAAATGGCACCTTCATGGAAAGTGTTTTGCTGTGAGCATTGAGAAACTTGGTGCTGTAGCAGACCAGGTTTTAAGTGACTGAAAGAATGATTGAATGAGATGTTTGGCATGGAGGGAGATAAAAAACACCTGTAGGCTTTGACATAAGTTCCCATGAATAGTGCTGTCTCTTTTACTGCTTCTCTGGAATCTGAGAAAAGCTGGCTAGCAGATAATTATTTTACTGCCATTTAGAGTCCATTAGGGAATTTTGCTGAAGGGTTCATGGCCAAAGGGGAGTGTCCATATTTATTGCCATTATCTCCCATGTCCTAGGTGGAGAATCTCATCAGGGTGTTTATTTCACTGTTGCTCTTTAATGCATCCAAGTCAAACATCTGAAGATAAAAACAAGAGGAAGGGGTGACACAATCTGCTCAGACAGGTCTGCACAAACAGGAAATAAGCACAGTAAACTACTGAAAATGTCAGCAGTTTCTGCTTGACTGCAAACTGGTTTCCAGGGGTATTAGAATGGTGATGTTTTTCATCCCATTCTGTGTGATATCTCCTTGTACTTGTTCTCTTCTGTGTTACACAGACTTTTCAGTGAGTTGTATTTGATTTTTCTACTTTTGAAATAAATTGTTCACTGTGTTTTATCTGTGACTACAGGTCCGAGCTGTGTCTGGTGACATTGGTTTCACTATGGAAGAACTAGAAGAGCTGTATGTAGTGTTCAAGGTAAGAAGCTTTCCTTGAGGGTGAGGAAGAAATGTTGTCACACACAGTACAAATAGCAAAGTAAGTTGAAAGGGAAGCAGTGACTTTGCTTTAATTCTTAATGTGCTGTACCAGAAACTGACGTGGCATTCTGTTACACATGGTGCCAGTAGGACTGGCCCTGTTACTATCTGATTAATTATTTTTCATCTTTTTTCCCCCAAAGGTGGCCAAACCACATTCATAAACAGTATTTGAATGATAATCAGAAAGAAACTGTAATCAATGGAAGAGAATGTAACAAAGCCCTGAGAATGGGGAGCTAGGATTTACTGTACCTCAGTTTTTAATCTCAGGTTTCCCATTGACCTCATCTGTAATTGTGACAAGATTACTTAAGGGCTTTGCCTCTCTTTGTCAGCATACATATTTTTAAAAGAATGGTATTACCCAACTGCATTTACCAAAGCTGGTTGTGATCTGTTTTAGACTCAGAAAGAGAGGCTTAGTTCTAAAACCTGCATGATCCCTTTGCAATAAAGCCTGAGTGTTGTTAAAACCTGAAATCATGTATTGTAGTTTTCACTTTAAATTATTCCTTGTTTTTCCTGAAATCTGTGTCTCTTCCTTAATTTCATATTATTTTGTAGTAAAGTAACACTAGGAATCACAAGGCAGATAATGTTTCCTGAAATGTCTCTTGTTTGCTTCCTCAATGCTATTGTTGAGCTGTGGCATCTCCACTCCTGTGGAGCAGCATCATCTGCCCTGTTAATCCTTTCCCTCCGAAGGCCAAGTACCTGATGAGCTGTTACTGGGGGAGCAACCGCGCGGCCGCTGCCCGCCGGGACCAGAGCCTGCCCTACCTGGAGCAGTATCGCATAGACGTGGAGCAGTTCAAGGAGCTGTTCATCAGCCTCACCCCCTGGGCCTGTGGGGCACACACCCCTGTGCTGGCAGGGCGGCTCTTCCGCCTCCTGGATGAGAACAGGGATTCTCTCATCAACTTCAAGGAGTTCGTGACAGGAATGAGTAAGTGTTGTTTTCGGAGAAAACTGAATGCTGCAGAAAATGTGTCTGTCTTTTTGCACGAAGAGAACTGAAAGGAGATAATGGTGTGTTCACTGTCATGAGGGGAGAGGGTAGCAGGAAGCCTCAAGCTGGACAAAATACACCTTTTGGTATGGATTTCATTGTTGATTCCTCACAGGACTTTGAGCAGTCATTGTATGGGAATTCATTCTGGTTTGAACCTGTGAGCAGAGGGTGATTATTTATCATTAAAGTACTACCTTTTAAATTATTTTTTTTTCTTTCCAGGTGGGATGTACCATGGTGACCTCACTGAAAAACTGAAAGTACTCTACAAACTGCACCTGCCTCCTGGTGAGTGACTGCTTCTGTGTACTGCTGCTATTGAACACGGGCTGCTCTGACATCAATTGACGTGGGGTGCCTCAAGAGTTTTGCTAATGAAATGGGTCATACTGCTGTTCAGTTAGAAATTTTAACATTTGTTTCTCTGTGAATACAGCTCTGAATCCAGAGGAGACAGAGTCTGCTTTGGAGGCCACAAGTTATTTCACAGAGGATGTGACAACAGAAGGTAATGCAACACTTCTGCCTTTACCTCTCAGTTAGGCAGGAATTGCAGCATAGATCCATGTGCTCTGAACAATGGTGTTGCACAAGGCATGGTCTCGTGCTGGCATGTGTTAGGATTGCCAGTGTGTTTGAGTTCACTGTCTTCATTGCATGATGGGGAAGAAGTTTGGAGCTAAAACTCCTTGGTGTGCATTCCATGCAGGATACAGCATGCTCTGAAGCATGGGCACAGTCTGCTGAGGAGGAGCAGTGTGCTTTTACCAGCCCCTGTCTCCCACCATGATTTAGGTTTTTCATGCAGGTATCATTGTCTCTCTTCTTGTTTTTGTTTCCTTCTCTGTGTCTGTCTATGTCTGACCTTTTCTTCTGTTTTATCTGGGATATTGTCCCCTCAACCCTTTTTTCTGCTGCTCAAGTATCTCCTTTTGTCTCAGAGCTGGATATCTGCCTGCACTGTGAGTCTCAAGGTCAGTCCATGGATTATGTGCATGCATTGAGCATGGCTGTGGTGCTGATACCACCTGCCAGCCCAGTGTGTTGATGTATATACTCTGAAATTATTGCTGCTGCTGCTCCTCACTCATGACACTCTCACTATTAATAAAGTGCTATAAGTAATTAAATATCTTTCAGTATATTCTGCCTATTGAGTTTCAGCGTTGGTAAAAATAGGTTTTGTCTGGCTTCTTTCAGTGGAATTCATCTCATCCTAGAAACTGATGGTCAAAAAGATGCTCAGAACAGAGTTGGGGGATGCTAGGCTTGCTGGCCTGGGGAGGTGATCCCTGTGCCTGCTCCACAGTCTTCCAGTTTAAAAGAATAAGGATGCATGCCACTGAATTGTTGAACTGTTGGTAGACTAGTTTACTGCATTTCTTAAAATACAACATTAGGAATTGTGATATAGGAGTTCAAAGTATGTCAGTCATGCAAAACATTTACCAAAATACAACAATGCCCCAAAAAAATCTGAGTAAGTACAAGAGGTAGTTGTGCAGTTTGGTGCTAGGTGGCTGATTTAACAATCTGAGTTGAACCAAGACTTCCTATTTTCTGTAGTGACAATACAGGGAATCAGAAGTGAAGTTCATGAAGTTAGACTGCAAATTGCTCCCAAAATGTCAGTTCAGGCAGTGAATAATGAGGAGTGCAGACATTAGTCATATATGTGCTCAGAAATGGTTTGGGTGTTTTCCATTCATTATCTTGCTTTGGGCAACTGAACATCCTTATCTTTAATCCATCACACTGCTTTTCTATCTTCCATATCTGTGTTTTCAGGCTTTCTTTTAAGACCTCTGCCCTCTACCTCAGCTCTTCAACCCACTTTTTGTGTGGCTCTTTATCCAGCTCATCCCATCAGCCTTTTGCTTTGCATCCTGTTCTGTTCAATCCTCTAACCATGATTATGGGAGTGTGAGATCTAGCTTCTATTAAACATATAATATATAAAATGTACATATATAAATGTATTCCCCTATTGTATAACTTGAATTTGTATATTAAGTTCTTTGTGTTTTGTATTACTGAAAATCGGCTAATAATTATTTTATAATTCCATAATTCTTTAGAAACCCAAGAAGATAAAGGAAGAAGAAATGAGAATGGCCCAGAAAAAGGTAATTTCATCATCAGTAGACCACATTCTAATCTCATCTCTCTCATATTATGACCTGTTCATTGTCTCATGCTGATAAAGGAGACCGTGCAAAGTGTCCCTTGTGGACAGAGGTGAGGCAGGAGGTGAGCTGGGAAATAAGCATCCCTTATGCTTTACTGCTCTTAGTCTTTTACACACCAAGATCACAGCATTTGTAATTCATGTTGGGTAAGTTGTCACCTCACAGAGTTCATCTATGAGAAGTCAAGCTGATGCAGCACTGTTAAATTTTTTGCTCTATTGAGCTGCATCAGATAAACCAGCAGAAAACAATGCAGCCTTCCTGGTAGATGCTTTCCTAGGCTGTCAATAACACCTTCTTTAAGCCTGATTTTTGTTGGCTCAGCATTTACTTTTTAAGTCTGAAACCATAAACCACCTGACTAGTGGCTTGTTCTTGCCTTGTAGAGGAGAAAGGTACCAGTCCACAGGACTACAGATACTACTTAAGAATGTGGGCCAAGGAAAAAGAGAACAAGAAAGAAACCATTAAAGATCTCCCCAAAATGAGCCAGGTAAGAAAGGAATATGAAGGTTTCCAGTTGGATCATTGGCAGTTTAGTGGAATTCTGCAGTATGTGCAGCCATTGTGCCACTATGTTCAGTCCTTGCCCACAGCTTTCCCTGCTGTTCTGATCTGGTGAGCTTTAGGACCTCGAATTCCACACATTTCTGTTGAATTATGCAGTGGATATGGACAAACTGCTTTGTATCAACCAATCAAATGTAATGGATTCACTCAGCCTCACTTCAGACCAGTTTTCCTGTAAGAACTGCACTCTGTTTTCCCTCCAGAGCAGGATGTTTCAAATATGCCATCAGACACAGAAACTTTTTCAGCTTTTTTGGTTTTGCATTGCTTCAAGTTACAGCTGCTTGGTGGAGAGTGAAGAATGTGGTTACAGAAGAGAGAGTCAGATGACTGGCGTGATCTTTTCTGTCTCTAATTTCTTGATGGGTGCTACTTAAACCAGTTCAGAAATGCTTAGAAGCTGACCACAGAAGAGTAGCAGAATAGAAGTCAAACTTCAGGTTTTCTTAGCATTAGTGAATATGTGACTATTCTGTTCATCTGTCAGCAGAAAACCCACCACTATTAAATTGCTAGCTGTGTCTCAATTTAGCCACAACACAGAGGGGGGAGTTTGTCTGTGTCAGACTGTTCTGAATCAGTGCAGTAAGTTGCCACTTGGTGGGGAGGCAAATAAGCAGTGAGTCATTTGAGATGGTGCCTGTTGCTTCATCCACCACTAGCAAGTTTTTTCAGCCTGATACATGATTATTTGGTCTTTGTGTTTTAAAGGAACAGTTCATAGAGTTATGCAAGACCCTTTACAACATGTTCAGTGAGGACCCCGTGGAGCAGGAGCTGTACCATGCCATCGCCACTGTGGCCAGTCTGCTGCTGAGGATTGGCGAAGTTGGAAAAAAATTCTCCAACAAGCCCACGAGGAAGTCTGAGGACTGCAAAGCAAACAGTACCCAAGATCCTGTGAGTGAAGAGGAGTCACCAACATCTGAACAGAGTCAGAATTCAGCAGTGGAGCAGCAATCCCAAGCTGACCATGAGGACAAAGCCAGTGTTGATGCTCAGCCTGAAAAAACCCAGCAGGAAAACCAGACTCTAGGAGATGGGTCAGGGGAAGGACAAGGCTCTCCTTTACAGCTGCTATCAGATGATGAAACCAAAGATGATATGTCCATGTCTTCCTACTCCATGGTCAGCACAGGCTCCCTGCAGTGCGAAGACATCGCCGACGACACGGTGCTGGTGGGCTGTGAGGGCAGCAGTGCAGCTGCCAGGTATGGCAGCACCATTGACACTGACTGGTCCATCTCCTTCGAGCAGATCTTGGCCTCCATGCTGACAGAAACAGCCCTTGTAAACTACTTTGAGAAAAAGGTCAACATTCTTCAAAAGATCAAGGATCAGAAGAAAGTAGAGAGGCAGTTTAGTTCATCCAGTGACTATGAACTTTCCTCTGCATCAGGGTGAGCTCAAGAATTCAGGAGTTGTCTTTGGGAGATAAAACAAGAAGATAGTGTGGCAGATGGCAGGATGATTTGGTATTTTCTGTTTGGGTTTTTTTTTTTTGTGTATTCAGTAACTACACAATTACAATAGAATCCAATTGATAAGGGGCTCCTGACAGCGACTGTGTAGGTGTTTCTTTGGCTACTCTGGCTGAGAGAATTAGATTTACATTCTTGAGAGCCATTAGAACCTAATAGCCCCTGACATGTAGAATTACCACCATAAATTATGCATGTCTGCCTTTTGCTATCTTTTATTTCAATGAAGTTTTATTTCAGACAGTAACTGCTCCTTGCCTGCCCTTGTTTGCTGTAGGTTCCTGGGTAACTGCACAGCAGATGCAGCCTGGCTTGAAACCATGCTCACCTCTGGCTGCCAGTCTGAGAGCTAATGCAGTGTAGTCAAGTGCTGTAGGACTCTGACCTATAAATAATCTTGTACGTTCTTGTAAGCTGTTCTGTGACTCAGCAGCTGTAAAGCAAATGTGCCCCACTGCTCCCAGCACCCTAAGACCTAAACACAGACCTTGCTCAGACCTGCAGGTTTCTTTCACATGTGATTTGGCATTTTCATAGTGCACGATCAGTTACTTTCTCCTTTGGAATTCAGGAATTTTCAGGTAAACCTGGTTGTCTAGCATTTGCTTTTCTGTTTCTTTGAAAGCTGTGTTTTTTAGTTTGTCTGGGAAGCCACAAGCTCCTTGACTTCAGTGCAGAAGTGATACTGAGTCAATCAGTGAGCTCATGATGGTTATAATGAGGGAATAAGTTCCTAAAATAGAAGTCAGTGAATCAGCCTCAGCATTCCAGGGGAGTGGCACACTGGTCTGCTGGACTTTCCCAGATGATACATTCACTATTTAGTGCTGATTCCGTTTTTCCTAGCTAGTGATGGTACCCTAAGGAGGACCTCCTAGGAGGAGGACCTTAGGGGCCCTTTAGGAATACCCCTAAGAATTATCTGATCAGTCAGCCCTCACAAATGCTTGGGGCAGAAGCTGTGCAGGAGCCCTGTGCCACCCACTGCTGCTCAGTGTCCTTCCTTGAGAGGTTAGCAATGGCTCTTAGAAACAGCTGCACATCCAGGGCATTTGACCTAAAGGGGAAGAATACAGAGCAGCCTGGCTCTGCCATCAGCCCCTTGCGGGAATAGCAGAGCTCATTCCAGTTAGAGACAAAGTAACTGGGAGACTTAGTGAGTGCTCTTTGAAATTAAACCCATAGGAAACTACGAGTAGCCCTTCTGGTAGCAGGGTATGTTCCCCAAGGGAGAAGTAATGCTGTTACTACAGGTAAATTCATCTCAGCACAGAGTCAGTGGCCTTGCAGGGGCAGGGCCTTGCTGCTCGGCCAGAGCAGACCCTGCACTGAAGGCAAGGTGTGATCCAGCTTTTGGCTGGCACTTGGGATCTAAAGGTAGGAAGGACACATGTGGATGTTCCCATTTGACACTACTTGGTGTGCTGCTCAGTGTTAATTCATCCTCATGACATTTTTGGTCTGTATTCACAGCTGGTACATACTTCTTATTTTTCTGCCTCCTCTGTCCTGTATCACTGGAGAGCAGCCATTAGTAAAACTGCTTTTACTAATTATTCAGTAATTTATTGTAATTTTTTAAAGTACGAATAATACATGTGATTTTACACTGTCTGTCTTACTTGTCATGTATTCAATAAATGAATCAGAATCCTATTGACTATTTGGCTACCTTTTATTTCTCTCTGAGCTCTGGAATATTGCTGGTTCTTTACCCAGTTTCAGAAAGAATGTGTCACCAAAACTGTGGGGAAAAGGAAACCCTCCAACATTTTTAATATTAGAGAATCAAAGCATTGCATTATTCTGTCTAGGGTGTGCAAAGAAATAATTTCAGCCACACCTAGCCCAGGTGTGCAGAAAAAATCGTTCCATGACACATGGCTCTTAAATAGATTTTTCAGATACTTATAGAATTAAAACCCATAGAAATTAATTTGTTCAATGTTTATTGGTCCCAAGGTACACAGTCCTTAGTATTTGGTTTCTTTTGGTAACAGAGTTCTTCACCTCCGACGCTAATGTGGCCCTCGTTCCTTGGTTCTCTTATCATTCCTTGGTTCTCTTATCGGTCTTTGCTGGGCCAGGTGTCCTGACCGTGCCAGGGGTGCTGTTTGGAGTCGATGGTCGCTGATGGTCCTTAATGGTCGTTATCTTTTGTGTATCTTCTGTGCTACTCCCAGTCTGCTGAGACGTTAAGCTCATCATGCCTTGAGTGATGAAACAATTCTTGAAAAGAAAATTTTTCTCCGGGGCAAAGGCGAATGAAACCCTTTTTACATAACTAAAGTTATGTAAAAAATTTTTAACTTGGTATATTTTCCAACAAGTGGACTTTCTTTCCTTCATTTTTCTTTCTTTTTTTTTTTTTTTTTAGTTTTCTTCATATTTTTTCTTTTCTCCTTTTCTTTTTTCCTTCATTTTTTTCCTATTTTTTCCTTTCTTTTCTTTCCCCTTTTCCCACCTTTCTTTTCCCTCTTCCCCCTCTTTTTCCCCCTTGTTTTTTTTTTTTTCATCATTTTTCCCCCTCTTTCCCCCCTTTTCCTTATTACTCTGTAGATTTATTTTTTACAGACTGTTAAAAACGGGACCACATTCCCAGTACTAAAAGTTATTTCAACATCTATTGTAACAAGGCCTGAAGCGTGGGGACCCGCGGGCCGAGCAGGAGCGTTCCCCTCGAGGATGCTGCAGCGCGGTCTTCTTTCTTTCTCGAGCAGCCACGTCCCCGATGTTCCAGGAGGAGCGGCACAGGTTCACTGGCTCAGATGCGATGTTCCAGGCTGTTTTTTGTCCCTTTCGTTTCTGTTCGGATCCTTCATTTGCGTGAAGGTTTAAGGCGCTCGATTGGCCATTACAGCTCTGTCCAGGCTGGCTCGTTTCGCTTGGGGGGCAGCACACTTTACTTAGGTGCAATACGGTACATTGAGTACAGTATTTCTTATAACTGCCCTTTGAACCCCTTTTACAATATAACAACCAAACTGACAATGCTTAACAGGTACCAACTATTTTACACCAGTTTCTAACCTATTTTTGACACAGACCGACACACCTGCAGGTCGGTGCGAACGTGACCGCTGCGGCTGCGGCTGCAGGCACGGAGGGCACGCACCGCCAGCCGGCCCCGGCAAAGCGGCGTCTGCCCCGGGAGGGGCGCTCGGCCGGTGACCTGATGCGTTTGGTTTGTGAGAGGGGAGAGCCCCTCCCGGGGCCGGTGCCGTTCCCGGTGCCGTTCCCGGTGCCGCCGCCGAGGGGCGCTGGCGGCTCGCCGCGGGGGTCACGTGACCGCAATGGCGCAGCAGTTCTGGGTTCTGAGGTGCTGCTGCTGCCGCCGCTTCCAGGGGCAGCAGGTGGGGACGGGACGGGACGGGACGGGGGCAGTGGGTTCCGGGCCCTGACCGACCCCTCTGTGCCCTCCCAGGCCAAGCGCAGCCGGCGGTGGAGCTGCAGCGTGTGCGGCCAGCGGCAGGCCGTGCAGAAGGTGAGGGCAGGCCTGCCCCCCCAGCCGCGTGTGCGGCCCTCGGTGACACCGGGGCTGTCCCCTCACCCCGTGCTGTGCCCCCTGCCTGCTCCCTCAGCCTTGTCCTCGTTCGTTCTGTGCAGGTTTATGGGCAGGGCTCGGGGCTGGAGTGCAGGCGCCACGTGCAGAAGCTGAACTTGCTGCAGGGCGAAGCGGAGGAGGCGCTGGGTTGGACATCCCGGTACAGAGTTTAACCTTTACCTGCTCACGGCGTTTGGCGGGCTGCAGCTGATGTGCATCTTCACACACTGGGTGCGTGCTGGCCAGCCCGAGCATGTCGCAGCAAGGCTTTCTGGCCTGCTGGGAAGCCTTGACCGTGCTGGTTTTGGCCTCACCTCACAGGAACAGGCTCTTTGTTGGGGGTTTCATGTCCCAGCATGTTTCTTTAGATAAGGATTTCTTTCAGATAATTATAGGTGATCCATAGCATATGTTGGTCAGGACTTTACTCATTAATATGCGCACAATAGGGTTTGGGTTTGTTGGGTTTTGATTATTTTTTTTTATTTGGTCTTTCTTATGTACTGTTTGATGAGCTGACTGTGGAGATGTCCCTTTTACAGATTACAGACCTCATCACATTACATCCTCAAAAAACATCCATTTGAAGAAGTTGCTGCCTGACTGTTGGCATTTAGGGGGTTCACACTGTGAATCTCTAAAAGACTTGTTCAGGGTAAACACTTCAGTGTAATTCCTGCTGGGCTGGAAAATCTGAGTAGCACCTTCCTGTTTATTTCATTTCTAAATCTGTTTATAATTCATGTAATCTTGAAGTGGTCTTGAACTCGTGCAGTCTCCTTTTTACTCAAAGTTATTTTCAGAGATCGGTCAAGGGTGGTTATATAACTTGGTTGTAACTACACAGTGCTTCACAGTTAAGCTTGGGGAAGAAAACTCATTGTTCACTTTATCAAAAAGTGTTGCTATTTTTATTCTCAAATAATTGTGAAATTCAAAACATTATGAAACAACTTCCCTTTTCCCTGCTTTCATGGGATAAAATGAGTGAGTTTAAACTGTTGTACCAAACAAACACTGTTATATCCCTAGCTGTGATCAATTAAATTTATAATTTCTTAATTAGTGGCTTTAACTCAAACTTGCAACTTTGTATAGCAACAAGGAGGGCTCTAATTAGAGCCTGTAACTAGATTTAATCAAGTATTTGTGCAAAGTATCTTGTAAAGCAATCATTTAGCATAAGTTTTTCCATAGGTCCTGGTTTTTCTGATATGTCTTCTATCCAGTGTTCCTATCCATGCTTTCTGTTCAATCCCTTGTGCTATGACTGGGTGATTTGAAGCCTATAAATCAACAGACAGGAGCGTGTTCTAGAAATTGTAGTTTAAACCTCTATTTTAGGTGTGTAGAAGACTCTGTAAATGACAGCAAAAATAGAGAAGCACAGCATGAGGACAGTTCAGTCCAGCAGGTAAGATCCCTGAAAAGCTGAGGCAAATACAAACCCATTCTGTCCTGGGTGAATCCTGGTGAAACCAGTGATCCCTTTATGTGGTGCAGACAGTTGAAATGATGTATGAAGTCAGAGAGGCTCCTGCAGAGACAGAGGTGTACACAGAACCTGCTCCACTGGGGACTGAACCTGGGAACGTGATACAGGAGCATGTCCTAAACTCATTCATGATTTGAGGCATTCAGCACATGTGTAACAATACCAAAAATGAGAACCTCCATGTTTTGCTGGTTTTAGTAATTCTCCAGTGTTGTAGGAGGGAAGGACAGAAGGCAGTCGCTGGAGTAAATATCTGGAGCAGGAGAGTGAGGATCAAGAAGAAGAGGAGGAGGCAGCTCTGGAAAGGCAACAGTTCTGTTCCCAGAGAAAGAGCACTGTGGGAGAACAAAGGTAGAGAGAGAACTTGGTTTTGCAATTCCTGCCCCCGAGGGGTGACACTTGATTTGGAGGTGTGGGAGGGAGCTCAACTCAGATCTGAGCTAAAGGTGCGAGTTGCAGTGTATGACCTGAGCTGAGCAGGGATTTGGTATTTGGGGGTATTGAGCCATCCATTTTATGAACTTCTCTGGTGATCTGTGAAAAGAATCACAGTGGATCTAATCTGTCCCCTTTGTGAATGGTTTTCTTGGCCAGGAAACACCCAAAGCGCTTCCTCTCCAGTGCTGTTCCAGAGCATGCAGAAGAAAGTGGAGCTTCTCAGCTTGTCTGTCAAGCCAAAAAAGTTAAAACCACTGAGGTATTTTACTTATAGAAGATGCTCCTGACCTCTTTTGTATCATCATCATTTTGAATTTTTATGAGTCTTTCTCTGTTCTTCTCCAAGCAAGCCAATGAATGGCTGGGGAGAAAAAAAAAATGTGTGGGGGTTTCCTCTCAGAAAGATTTTATTTAGACAAAGCCAGTGCCACCTTTAATGCTTTTATGCTGCATTTATAACCAAGTTCTCTCCTTTCTTACAGTTCAAGAAATGCTTTGTAGCAGTGCCTGATGGACATGATGGAGATGCTGGTTCTGGAGGCAGTGTGGTTCCTGCTGTCTGTGAGACTCTAGTCCCCGAGGAGAATACACAGCCCCCACCTGCTTGTACCAAACCATCCAAGTGGGGAAAATTTCTCTCATTACCTGACAGCTCTAGTGAAAATGCTGCTGCAGTGACCATGGCACTGCAGGAGGGCAGTGGGAGTGTGGGGCTGGACAGCACAGCTGCTGGTGGGGCCTGGAGGTGCTCAGAACAGGCTGGAAGAACTCTGCCTCAGGATCCAGGGTTTGAATTTAAAAAGTGTGTTGCTAGCACTGAGGATCTGGCCTCAACACTGCCCAGCAGCAGGTGCCCAGTTGAGGATGTGCTCAGAGAACCTCACAAGCAGGTGCTAAGGGTGGGATCTGCAGCAGGAAGGTGCTGCCTGGATACCACGGGGAGGGCAAACACCCTTGTTAACTCTTACCCTAGACCAAAGCTGAGCAACATTTGTCATGAGCAACTCTTCTGCACAGGTGAGGAGTTTGATGATGATCTCTGAAGTTCAGGCATCTTTGGCATGTCTTTCTTGGCTCTAATGCATTTGAGATTATGTTTACTGATACACTTTTGAACTAATGGTGATTTCACTCAAAGCCATAGAGAACTGCACTATTAAAGTTGTTTACTTGCTTGATGGTTGTTTGGGGGGAAGGGAAGGAGGGAGAAGAGACTGTTGCTCTCAGGTTACAGGGTTGTCTAGCAACCTCAGCAGCTAGAAATAGGAATGGAATTGGGTCAGCTTGGGGAAAGCTCCCAGGCTTTAAGGATTCCTGGCCTGTACAATTAAATTCTGTGATTGACTCCTCCTTCAAAACTAAAGCTCTTTTTCCCCAAACTACATCTTTGTTGAAATCTCCCATAGCAACCCTTTCTTCCAGAGCTGTAAGCAAGCTCCAGAGCCAGCAAAGCATTGTATTCCTCTTCCTAAGTGTAGCCCCAGGTGCACACCAAAGTATGTGCAGGAAGGGAGTCCATGTTTTCAGCCTCATCCATAAATAACGTAGCTGTGATACTGAAATGTTCCACAGACACATGACATGCAGCAGTATTTATTTTTTCTCCATTCTACAAGTACTTAAGAACATGAGACAGAAACCCAGAGTAGGAAGAACGATGAACCACAACAGCTCATGATGCGTTGTCTGCTTTCAGCTAGAAAAGTGCTTTATGTTACTACTACAAGTGAGGTGGCTGCTTAGAATACTGGATGGCATCTAGTGCTGCCCCAATGTCGCAGTTCTTGGTCTGCAGGAGCCGAGTGAGCCATCCACCCTCATCAGAGAAGCCCATGGAGAGCATCTGGGACAGAGACTCGATGAGGCGAGGGTCAGCTTCTGTGGAAAGAATAGAGTTCAGCTATTTCATGTAATTGGAAAACCAGGCAAGGCTTTAATAGCACTCTTTGAGAGGAGACATGCTCTTCTTTGTCTCCCAGGAGTGCAGATGTTTGAGATAAACAATGTATAATCAGAGCTAAGGAAAGTGCTTAGTCAGGCTCAGCTGGCCTTGCTGTGGGACTCTGCTGCTGATGGCAGCTGAGGGGCCTTGGATACTGTTACTGGCTCCCAGCAGCAAAGTGCTGCTCTAAAGCCACAGGATGTACTGGTCCACATCCTGCATTAAAAGGCTCTCTTGAGCAGTACACAGCAAGGACATGATTGAGGACAGCACCTATTTTGTGTTGCTCAAATGGCATAGTAGCCCAAGGTCAGACACATGGTTAAGACTTATCAGCCCACATTCAAGAGAGGAACCACCTGATCATGTCTAACAGGGTGCAAGAGCTGCCAAACCTGGCCAGGTCAGGGACAGTTTAGCTCTATCTTACACAACTTTGGTTTTTACCACCTCTAAAACAAGTCTGCTTGTGTCAGGCCAAGCTGGCAGTTCCCAAGCCAGAGTTACTCTTGGCTATGAAACCTGCTCACACTCTCCTACCTGGGGGCAGGTGTGGGTAGAGAGCAGCTTCTCTCAGTCCTGTAGGTCCTGGTTGGGGAGGATCCTGAGACAGTTCCCAAGCCAGAGTTACTCTTAGCTATGAAACCTGCTGAAACACTCTCCTACCTGGGGGCAGGTGTGGGTAGAGAGCAGCTTCTCTCAGTCCTGTAGGTCCTGGCTGGGGAGGATCCCGAGGCACATCCAGGGAGCTGGGACCATCTGTGTCTGGCATTTGCAGAGACTGCAGTTCACCTGTGGAAGGATCCACTTCTTTGGATGATAAGTGGGTCCAGTCCTCTTCACCCCCCGATGAACTGCTAGACTCACTGTGTTCCTAAAGTGGAAAAAAAAAGGGTCCAGGTGCTGTAGTGCTTTCCAGGCAGTATGCACACTCCTACTTGCCTTCGATGTAAAGAATTACATCCACAAGAAGTCCCACCACCTTTGCTGTAAATCTCTTAATCTGCTCTCATCATAATATTCACTCCCACAGTGCATGCTAAGTGATTGCATTCAATTACTGTCATGGTTCCTGTACCTGGAAGATGCCATCTTCCATTTGTGTGGGCGCAGGATCTACCACCATGTCTTGCATCTGTTCTGCAATGACGTTTACTTGTGCAGCAGACTCTGTGTTATTCCAGTCTGCTTTGGTCTGAACATTCTGGGTTGGAGCACTGCTGGGTGCCTCAGCATTGGTGTTCTCTTGGTTGGCAGAAGTGGGAGTCACTTTGCTTCTCTGTCCTCCGTGTTCCACATCGATATCAACTTCAATACCTAGAAAAGCATTTGAGATGGACAAAATCCTAAGAGGGTTTTCCAAAGCACAGTCCTAAATGGATCAATCATACTCTACAGTCTTAAGGTTTCTGTCATCCTACAATCTGCCATGTAACATGCAGGAATTAAAATGCAAAGCCTTCTTTAATATGTCCACATAAACCAGGCGAAATCCAGAGTCACCACTGATTGAAGTTACAGTGCTGACACATAAATGAAATCTTTCCTCATTTTCTCCCACAGAAAAGGTACTGAGTGGCTGTTCTAAGCCTAAGCATTATTAGTATCCAAGTCTAAATTAAGCCTTTGAGGCTTAGGATACAGGAGTAGTGCCAAGACCAGTCACAACAACTGACTGCTGCTCCTGTTCAACAGACCTGTAAGCCAGTCTCAGGGACTGGTAACAAACTGTAGGTCACTTACCCAGGGGACTCAGAAAAGCTGCAACACTCTCCCCAACATTCTTTAGGAAGGTGACATTGGGGTCCTGAGGCTGGCTGTTAGTAGAAGCTTCTAGAAAAACAATTTCTGTTAGCACACACAAGCTCCGAGGGAAAGGGCACCTGCAGAGGGTGTGTCCCCACAGGAGCTTAGCGCTCATTCCTGTCACTCGCATACATTACAGAACAAAGCACTACAGAGAGAAACTAACTGAGCTACCTCTGGAACAGAAAGCCAGCATTAGCATTGTTATGGCTCATTACCCATGCTGAAAGGCAGATCTGGAGTAGAATAGTGACATGCTTGACCTGCCAGCCCAACTTGGTTGGGTTCCAGATACTTTATCCTATTGACTGCATGGACCCAAGCACACCTTAAAGTAATCATACTTAGTGCTGAAAGGTGCCAATTATTTCAAGCAAATTAGATTTGTTCCTTTGTTTGTTTTCCCACCCAGACTCTACCCTGTGCTGCAGAACCTCAGCTGGTCTGAGGCTCCACCACCACCTTGTCTACCAGGTCTCCTCTCACCTTCTGCAGCAGGTGCACTGGGGGCTGCAGCAGTGGCTTCAGCTTGCTCCGAGTTCTGGCAGGGAGCTGCAGGCCCAGGATACCCCCAGCAGTGCATCCATGGGAAGGGTGGAACACCATGGCGCATTTTACGGAGCCAGCGTCCTCGGGGAAGCCACTGTAAAGAGTGACATTCATGTGACACTGGGTTCTGAGCAACTGAAACTCCTAACTTGAGTTTGAGGACTCTCCCACTCGTCAGTTCCCTGCCATAGATTTTGCTCACCTCAAATGGATTAAGCAGTGGGCTTTGGAACATCACCATGTTGTGCTCCTTGTGGATGCCCTTCCCCTCGCAGGTGCTGCACAGGTCATAGTCTGGACAGACACTGCACTTGAACCTGGTGCCCACCACAGGTCCCTCACAGCCGTCACAGATGACGTTGGGGTGCACCATGTTGCGGGGAGGCTCCTGGCTGCACTGCGAGCGGTGCTCCCGCTTGCACTCCTTTTTCTCTGTTAGGGAAAGGAAACTCACATCAAGATCAGGTTACTATTTACAGCCTGGAAGTCAGGCAGAGGAGGAAGCACAAACAGCCCATCAGAGCAGTGTTGACTTACTAGGTCACTTTATTTTTATACTGGCTGTCAAACCTAAGCTGGGCTCATGTAAGAGACCTTAAACCATGTGCAAAGAGGTTTTGCAAAGATACCTTCTACTGAAACCAAGCATACCTTATCCTAAATATCTCTTGGCATGCTTAATTCAGATTAGTACTGCACCACCTCATCTGGCTTCTCATCCTACCTTCCTAAGCACTGCAAGAACAAAATGTTTCTGGACTTCTCCAGGGTTAGGAATGCAGATGCCAGGAAGCATAACATGAGAACGGGGACAACAGGTGTGGCTCATTAGATGGGCTGCAGATAAAGCTTTGAGGGCTTCTACCTGAACACAACAGACTAGGGAGCAGCTATCCACTGGGAATGAGGAATTAAGGCTAACACGTTGTGAATATTTGGGATACCAGTGCTAGCTGAGTGTATCCAGGGAACGAGAATGACAACAGAGCCTCGAAGTGGGCCAGCTGATAGGGCCAGGAGGAAACCTGTGGTTTGTTTATCCCACCTCAAATTCATGTTCTGTCATATTACACTGCCCTTTATTTAACCTCCCCCGCAGAGGCCGCAGTTTCCAGCAGGCCCTCGAGGACACGGCAAGGGCCAGGGCCGGCTTCTCCCGCTTTGGGAGCGCTGCCAGGAAGCGCTCAGCCGAGACCCGCCGTGCCCTCCGGAGCTGCGCGGCCGTACCTTTGATATAAACACGGAATACGCCATCCCGCACGTAGGGCATCGCCAACTCCAGCTCCTCGTCGGTGGAAAACGCGATCAGGTCCCCGTCCTCATCTGGAAAGGGCGAAGCGCAGGATGAGGGGCCCGGACGGGTGTCACGGGGGGGAACGGGGTACCCAGAGCCCCGTGATCTGCCACCCCCGGGCCCGGCCCCAGCCCCGCTCACCCTTGTAGTGCATGCGGAAGGCGGGCGGCGGCCCGGCCCGCAGCAGCCCCTGGAACAGCTCGGCGACGCGGTCGTAGATGGCCCGGTAGCGGGCGGGCGGCGGCAGGGTGAAGCGGCGGATCTCGCGGGCCGTCTCCTCCTTGCCCAGCAGGTAGGCTTTCACCGTCAGCGCCGCCATGGCTGTGGCGCAGCAGGAATTGCGGCCGGGAGCCGGGACACACACAGACACACGGGGCGGAGAGAACGGCAGCGACAGCGGCTCGGCGGCCGGCGTTTATAGCGCCGCTGCGCAGGCCACGCCCCCAACAGACACGTCACCGTCGCTCGGGCCCAGGCTCCGCCCCCTGTCCCGGTCCCGGTCCTCGTCCCGCTCCGTCCCCATCCAGCGCCAACGGGAACGCGCTCAAGGCACGTTTTCCTGCCGCCGGGAAAACCTGTGCGTACGTGCAAGTGCCGTGTCTGCTCCCTGTCCTGCTCGGCCCCCGGTTCGCGCCCCGGGGCAGTGCCAGGACCGTGTGGCGGAGCGGGGTTGTTGTGGTCTCCAAAGCACCAGCGGGGCCTGGGCGGCGGCGAGCGAGTGCGACATAGGGACCTCCTGGGTGGCCTCTGAGACCTTCCGGTGGGGAAACACCACACCACGGGGCAGCACTGGGCCGCACCGGGCCCGTCACTGCTCGGCAGCAGCCACCAGGATCCACCGGGCCATGTGCCACCATCCCGGTGCTGCCTGTCCCTGCCCTCGGGGCAAGCTGGGCCAGCTCCGCTTGGCCATCCCTGTCCTGCCTGTCCCTGCCATCGGGGCAAGCAGGGCTAGCTCCCCTTGGCCATCCATCCCTGTCCTGCCTGTCCCTGCCATCGGGGCAAGCTGGGCCAGCTCCCCTTGGCCATCCATCCTGGTCCTGCCTGTCCTGCCACTGGGGCAAGCTGGGCCAGCTCCCCTTGGCCATCCCGGTCCTGCCTGTCCCTGCCATCGGGGCAAGCAGGGCCGGCTCCCCTTGGCCAGGGAGCAGAGGTGGGAGCCACGCGCCAGCCCCGCTCGTGCAGCACCCACCAGAGGGGTTTGCATGCCAAGCATGACAGGAATAAATAACCCCGTGTTTCAGAAGGGGGGGCAGTAAAAATAAGGTCACTGGTGTAAACACAACTGACATTAAGGAGGATGTGCTGTGGCCTTTCCAAGCTGGTTGGCAGCAGTATTTTTTTGCAGATCAGATACAGTTGACAGGCATCTTAATCCGGCCACGGGAGGGTTCAGCTGGCAGAACACACCGTCTGTGCTGTCCAAGCATAATTAAATAATGATGGATCAATGATTATTAGGTTCCTTGTTGGTGTTAATTTCCTCTCACCCAAGGGCCTGACCACTCTGACTCTTGGTGCTATATTACTTAGTTTAAGATATTAAGAACTTAGGAGAAACTCATGATTTATCATCTTCTGTAATCAAGAGAAGCATAAATTTTAATTTCCACCATTGGAAGGTAGTTTATTTCTTGACCTAAAGTATATATGTTAAAATACTTGGCCTTTCATGTAGACACATCTTTGGCATATGCGTGGCAATGTTGAAATTGCAACCCTTTCCTGGAAAACAGTATTTACAGTGGAAAAGTTTGCCCCATTTAAGCTAAAATGCTTTCTAGAAAATTCAGTTTCTAGGTATGACATGGCTAATATTTCCACTGTAAAGCAGTGGGTTAAAGTTTAAACACCAGCAGACTCAGGTGGAAGCATGGAGGATGCTGTGTAGGAAATGATTCAGCGGCTTTTACAGCAGGAAATATTGAAAGGTTTGGGCAGGCAGCGAAGTTGTATGGTGTTCACCTTCCCTTTTGCCTGTTTGCAGTGTGTACCCTTATGTCTGAAAATATCAGTGAAAGCTGATGACTTGACATTGTTGGATTACGTTTTTTCTCCATAAAATCTGATGTGGCACCAGGAGAAGCAGGAGATGCAGTACAGGACACTCTGCCAGTGTTGGATGTGCCTCACCAAGCAGCACCTCCAGCATGCCCATCTCATGTCCTGTTTCTGAGGACCCCAAGGGCCACTTTTGTCCCATCTATAAAGCCAGAGTGTGTGTTTTGAGACCCAGCTCCAGCACATTCATTCCTTAGGTTCCAAGCTGTCCCAGACAGCTCCAGTTCCTATTCCCCTCTCCATCCCTGCCAGTGTTTGAGGGGTGTTTGAGGCATGGGGGGTTGTCCTCAAGTTGCTGTGTCTTTTTACATCAGTTCTGTCTCCAGGCTAATTGATTGTTGTATTTATCAAGCAATGTGCTAAAGTAAAATCCGAAATCTGAGTTTTCCTCTGTGTCCACTTGAGTCCATTTCTCCTGGTGGGACATGCTGAGTCACGCTCAGCCTTCTGCCTGTGACATCATGCACTTTTACAAAGCATAAGGCAAACAGGCTTTCACCGGTCTGTTGTTGGCTTACCTCACCGATCACGGGACGGGGGTGACTCAGTGAATCTCCTCCTCCTCCTCGAGGTCGGGGATTTCCTCCTAGCACGCCCTTCTCCAGCTCACACCTCCCCCGTTACCTCCGGCCCCTGCCCGGTTCCTCACCCCCTGGAGAAGCCGTGTGAGGAGCGGTGCTCTATTCCCACATCCACTTGAGAAGTTTCTCCTTCTGTTTGTAAGTGGATCTGGATTTTGGCATTCTCAGCATCAAGCAGTGGCTGTGTGGATATTTTCTTATGATTCCTTAGGAATCCCATATCAGCACAGCAACCCCTGCCCAAAAAAGTGCCTTGTTGGCCCAGGGTGCTGGGCAGCCAGCTTCACAGATGGATGTAGCAAAGGAACAGTAAAGGGAACAGGGAAAAAAAGCTGTTAGAGTTTTAAAATTCAAGTTAGAGAGGAAAGGCTTAAAAAGGAGCAATTAGCATCCCTTCAGTGCTCTGCTTTCTCTCTACACCCACTTCTGCTGGGAAATGTTTAAAAATATTTGGTGAGGTTTTTGTTCTGAGGGCACAATCACCAGAAATACGCCTTCTGTCCAAACTTCTTATGTTTGCAATAAAGCCCTGGGGGGAAGAAGGTGGGTTGGAGGTGGGGAAATGTCCAATCTTTTCCTTGCTTGCAAACCACAGCAGAGGCTGATGAGGAAATTTTCCAGAGGAAATTTTCCCCCAGATTGCTCCAGCCTGAGGCTCCCATCACTGTCCCAGCACTCCTGGTGAGGAGGGGAGGGTTTGACCCCTGTGTCCCCCGGCTCTGCAGGACGTGTGTGGTGATGGAGTGACCATGCTCAGCTCTCCAGGCTGCACCAAATCCCCTATCCACACTCAGCAATCCCAGACGCTCTTCCAGAGGCTTCTGGAGAGCTACAGAGTGCTCCAGACACATCGGGTCGGACACCGGTGACTCAGCCCGGTCCCATGACCTCTGCTTTCCTCCTCTAGCCCAGTGAGAACCCTGCTCATGCCTCGGAAGCAGAACCCTCCTTCCTCCTCGGCACAGGCAGAGCACAAAGCCGAGCGGGGAGTTTTTGCTGTCTCATTTCTGAGGCTGAGCTTTCCTGAAGTTTGGCTGTGCCACGTCAGGTGTTTACACAGGCTCAGCAGCTCCTCACTGCTGTGGCGTGGAACTGTTCAAGGCAGAGAACTCTGGCACAGTTTTTTCACTGAGGCACAAGAAAAAATAGGAAGAATGGGTGGAGATCAGGCACAAGGTACAAGCACACTCAGAAGTGTCATGCAGCTCCATTAGGATTTTGTGTTCCTGGAGGTGAGAAAGAGTTTTTTGCAACCTATGAAATTGCTTGGAGCTAGTGTGGCTTTGAGAATCTGACTTGTAGCTTTTGCCCTGAATTAAAGCATCAATATGTCAACATTTTGAAGGTAAAGCACTGTGTTGTCATTTTCCTCTCTCATGGCTGAGGAGATTTGGAAACATTTATACTGCAGTGAAACAAGCCGTGGTGAAGTTTGAACACAGCAGCCTATGAAACACATAGAAAATGAAATTATTTTGTTTCGTGCATAAAGCAGCCTGGGGAGGATCAAGCCTAAAGATGGGCCAAACTCCAGAGCCAAGCTCTTTAGAGCACTAGATAAAATCAGCTATAAATCTGGATTACATTTTATACCTAGACCTAATAAATGTTTTTTCTTTCTAATTTTTGTAATGACCTCAGGACCTGTGGATTGCTATGGGAGTGTTTCCTATGAAGGCCCCTCATTTCTGCAGCACGCTCAGCATTGCAAACATCATCTGTACAAAGATCATGAGATCACCTGAAAAAAAAAAAAAAACCTAACCTTTTCTCTGTATTTGCCATTTGCCAGGGGTTTGGTTCTCTGCAGTTCACATTTTAATCTTTGCTCTGCAAAAGGACCAAAGCTCAAAAACTTGCTCAAAATTTGTTCAAAACTTGCTCAAAACTTTAAAAACAGAATAAAAGACAAAACTGGGAAAAGAGGAATGGACGTCAAGAATAAAAGAGACCTTTGCAGATCTGAGAGAAAAATGGCAGGTGCTACAATTTGGCTTAGTCCCTCATTTTTTCCAAGAGAACCCAAGGTTTCTATCATGAGAGGGTGGTATAAAGCTCATTAATTTCTTCAGACTTTAATGAAGACAAAGTATAACAGCAGAAATTAGATTAAACTTTATCCTTGGGAAAGAGTCTAATTAATTGTCTTGGAGAAATTATTAATGTTCCTCTCTTCTCTTCTGCTGCTGACACACCAGATAACCCGAGTGGTGGGAGCATTTTGCACCTCTGAAAACAATCAGCCAGCATTTAATGGAGTACAGTGTTTCCCCACCAGCAGCTCTTACTTGTTTGGCACCTTTAGGGAGGGCTGCCCTTAATTCCTGCGGGCTCGCTGCTGGCTCACACCCTGATGGGGGCAACGCTTTGTAAAATCCGTGTCGGGATGCGCAGGTCCAGAGCCCGCCCCGCGGGGTTTTTTCAGCGTTCCCGAGAGTTCTGCTCAGGGTATTTCCCTGCTCGGGGCATTTCCCTGCTCGGGGCATTTCCCTGCTCGGGGGTGTGCTCCGTGCTCGGCCCTGTCGCTCCTCCCCGGCTCCTGGCAGAGGAGGGAGGCAGAAACTTTTGATGCTGTCCAAAGGGCTCCCTCTGCCGATTTCCTTCCCGGATTTTCTGACCACCGGCAGAGGCCATTTCAAGATTTGAAAAACGTGCTTTATTTCATGAACTGAGGGATATTCTAAGGATGCAGTTAGGCAAGACTGCAGAAATGGGCGAGTCGTGCTTTTCCTCATGAACGAGGCACCCAGAGCGCCTGGAGGCAGCCCCTGCGCCTTCCTGAGTGCCGGGCTCCCTTCACCATCACCTTCCCGGGAGGAAACAGAGCGGACGCCTGAGCACCCATGTGGCAGATCTTCCTTTCCAGGAGAATTCCAGAATGTGGAAGATGTGCCCGCGGAGGGCAGCTGGCTCCCAGCTCCTCCCCGCCCGGGATGGCACCCGAGCCGATCTTCCTTTTCAGGAGAATTCCCGTGTCTGCTGGAGCGTTGCTGGGAGGGGATGTGCCCGCGGAGGGCAGCTGGCTCCCAGCTCCTCCCCGCCCGGGATGGCACCCGAGCCCTGCCAGCGCCCCTGGCACGGGCGCACGCCTCGCTGTACATCGCACCCCACCGGTCCAAACACTGCAAGCAGCAGACCTTGATTGCTGGAAGCCAGTCCTACAGTATTTACATGTCTGAGAAATGTTTACTTGCTAAAAGAGCTCTGGGGAATGGGAGATGACAGCTTTCGCTGGTTCAGGAGTCTGTACCCATGTACAGGGCGCCTGAGCTGCCTGACCTCGTGCCCACGCACAGAAACAAGTTCAGATGATGAAGGCAAACAAATGCCTGTGGAGCCTGACCTCACAGTACGGTCTATAATGAAATAAGCTGAACCCATTAACAGAAGAAAACAGAAGCAAAATAATTTTGTAATCGGATTTCTTCTGTCCTTCACCCAGGCAAGCAGCTTGAGGTCATAACCCCTGAATGCCAGGTGCTTTGGAAGAGGGATAACGTCCTTCCAGGCAGCAGCTTCCGTTTGTGATGTTCTTCTGGCATTGATTTTCTCTCAATAAACATTGGATGCTGTTTCCTTAACCAAGATGAAACACTTCTGTGGGAATGGCAGCGGGGGTGCACTGCACGGCTCCTCATCCTGCACCCCCAGCTGTGCACACCCCGTGGGGACATCCCTGTGCCCAGGGGCTGAGCACACACCTCCATCCAGGGCACCCACCCGTGACACCGCAGGGACCGGGCCATTCCCGGGGCTCCACGTGCAGGGGTGTGCAAAAGCCTGGCACAGCCACAGGTACTGCACACCCCCACTCTCTGCAGACAGATGGACCTGGTGCATGCTCACACATACAGACAGACAGACATATGGACACGGAGCGGCACATATGGACACAGCCACGCACACACACACACACACGTGTGCAGACCCACGCAGGCACACACAGGTACATCTGTGGCTTTGTAGGGACACATGGATGGCATGAGGAGGCAGGCGTGCAGCGATAGGAGCAAGCCAAGGTTACAGGTGTGTACATTGAGCCATGTAACCCGTGAACTTGCACTCCTGCACACACAGACACACGTACACGCATGGACACGGACAGACACACACACACAAGGGCACGCACACTCTTACACACACACAGACACACACACACAGACGTGTACAGAGATGTGCAGACACACACAGACACACGCACTTACAGTCACACACACTCACTCATGCTCATACTCACACACTCATGCACACCCATACTCTCACATACTCATACACACACGTTCTCACACACACACACACTCACACACACTCATACCCTCACATACTCATAAACACACACGTTCTTACATGTTCACACTCACACACTCACACACACTCCAACTCACACATTCTCATACACTCATATTCTCACACACACACTTACACTCAGATACTCATAAACACATGTTCTCACACACACATTCACACACACACACATTCACACACACTCACACACACACTCACACACTCACACACACACTCACATTCACACTCACACTCACACACACACACACTCTCACTCACACACTCATTCTCACACTCACACTCACGCAGCTCACAACTCTCACACACACTCACTCTCATACTCACACTCACACTCACACACACACATTCTCTCACACACACTTTCTCACTCACACTCACGCAGTTCACAGCTCTCACCCTCACACACACCCTCACACACTCACACTCACACACTCACCCACACTCACACACACTCCCACACACACACACACTCTCTCACACACACTTTCTCACTCACTCTCACGCAGTTCACAGCTCTCACCCTCACACACACCCTCACACACTCACACTCACACACTCACCCACACTCACACACACTCCCACACACACACACACTCTCTCACACACACTTTCTCACTCACTCTCACGCAGTTCACAGCTCTCACCCTCACACACACCCTCACACACTCACACTCACACACTCACCCACACTCACACACACTCCCACACACACACACACTCTCTCACACACACTTTCTCACTCACTCTCACGCAGTTCACAGCTCTCACCCTCACACACACCCTCACACACTCACACTCACACACTCACCCACACTCACACACACTCCCACACACACACACACTCTCTCACACACACTTTCTCACTCACTCTCACGCAGTTCACAGCTCTCACCCTCACACACACCCTCACACACTCACACTCACACACTCACCCACACTCACACACACTCCCACACACACACACACTCTCTCACACACACTTTCTCACTCACTCTCACGCAGTTCACAGCTCTCACCCTCACACACACCCTCACACACTCACACTCACACACTCACCCACACTCACACACACTCCCACACACACACACACTCTCTCACACACACTTTCTCACTCACTCTCACGCAGTTCACAGCTCTCACCCTCACACACACCCTCACACACTCACACTCACACACTCACACACACTCACTCACACTCACGCAGTTCACAGCTCTCACACTCACACATTCTCACTCACACTCACGCAGTTCACCTCACACTCACCCCGCCCCTCTGCACTCCCGCATTCCCCCGCACGAGGGCGCCCTTCACCCGCTGCCGCCCCGCCCCTCGGCCCCGCCCCTCGGCCCCGCCCCGGTCGCTGCGGCCTCACCGTGTCCGCTCCGCTCCGCCGGGGCCGCCGAGGCCGCGCCGCGCCCGGGACATGCGGCCGCCCCCGCCGGCGAGGAGGCGATGAGGCTCCGCAGCGGCACGGCGCTCACGCTGCTGCTCGGCTGCCTGTGCGCGCTGCTCTCGCTCTCCTGGTACGGCGCCTTCGGCGGGCACAAAGGTAAGGGGGGCTCGGCCGCCTCCGCGGGGACCCGGCCGCCGCCCCGCCGCCGGGGAGGGCGTGCGGGGACTCCGCGAGTCGGGCCCGGCTGGACCCCGGGGGTGCGTTGGGATCCAGAGCCGGTGAGCATCCTGCGGGAGCTGGGGGATCCCTAAGGGCAGGATCCTGCTGGAGCCCCACGGGTGCGGACTCGGCGGGATTCTGTGCGCCCCTGGCCCCGCGGTACCCCCTGGTCCCCAGGGGACCGTGACCCGTGGAACCCCCGGAGCGACTGCCCGTGCCCGGCTGGGCGGGAGGTGCCCCAGCCAGGCTTGCTGTGGCCAGGGGTGCCCACGGAGGGTCGGGGGGCTCTGGGTGATGGGCGGGCTGTTGTGCAGGTCGGGGTGCGCTTGGCTTGGCTTTGGTGATGTGCTTCTTTGCATCCCCATGCTTATGGCCAAAACCTTCATGGGCGATGGAGCCAGGTGGGTTAAATCTGCGTGGTAGTGCCAGCAACTGGGGGGAGCTCTCAAATGCTGGGGATTCTTTGGGCAAACTAGTGAGGGGAGATCTGAGCATCTCTGCCTTCTCTGCATGTGTCTCTTGTGGCTCCAGGCTGAGTCCGGTAACTTCAGTGGATGTGGGACAGGTGTGACAGCTGTGGCTTCAGCACACAAGTATTGGTGCTGGCTTTGCACTGAGTAGGCAGCTGCAGAGCAAAGGTGCAGGGCCCTGTCCCACCGAGGCTGCAGAAGAATCCTGTGCAGGTGTTACAGAGATGCTTGCTGCTGCTTTTTCCTGACAGCACAACAGTTGCTTTTCTCCACCCAGTCTCTCACTCAAGCAGTGCACTGGACTTATTCTGGCCTGGAGGACAATTGTGACAATCTCTTCTGGATTGTGTCTCTGTACTGTGTATGAGTGTGTAACCTTCTACACCTGTGGTAATTGCTCAGCTCTTCCAGTTCCTGCACTTTTAGAGGTCATTAAAGGTGTGTGCTCTGACCAGCCAGGCCTCGACTCTCTCCTCCCACTTGCTGTAGAAGCATCTCTCCCTGCTACAGGTGAGAAGCAGCTTTTGCTGAGCAGAAGCTGTGACTTGCTGGCTTTGCAGTCCTGTGGCACACCATGCACCATCACAAGGTGCAGCTTGTGTGTAGTGCAAGGCCGGCATCAGGGCTGGGCAGCTCTTGGGGAAGGTTTTTGGGGCAGGATGACATGAACGCACCCAGCCCCTTCCTTGGCAGCAGGCTTGGAGTGCCTGGGATTTTGTCCTGGCAGCTGCAGGTGTCTGACAGGTGGCTGCTTGGAATCCTCTGCCTCATTTATCACTGAAGGCTTTCCTGTTGTGCTGCTAAGGTGATTTAAATCCCACCAGAGCTGCCTCCTGCAGAGGTTTCTGTGTGGTGGGCGTTTGCAGCGCAGGGGTGCTGCCTCTGTACCAGCAGGGATTGCTTTGCTTCTGCTGGTGATATTTTTAACTGGCCAAAGTGTTTGCAGACTCAGGTGTTGCTGTTGTGTGTTGCTTTCAGACAGAAGTACTAGACCACAGTAGTTGTGCAGGGGCAGAGGAATGCTCTGAGAACTGCCCTGTGGTTACCACTGAGCAGTGGCTTTGCTTGCAGCTTCCTCCCATGAATAAAAAGCAGCGTGCAGTGCTGTGTGGGCTCTGAGCAGCCCCTCCTGCTTCCAGAAGCAGGGTGGCCAACCCCACTAGGCAGTCTGGGCTGTGTTGTCCTTTGACACACTTTAATTTTTTAACAAGCAGCTTTTCCCTGTGGCTCATGCAAGTGCCAAAACAGCACCCCTGGGTACCGCTGTCCCTGTCCCTCTCGGCAGGTCCTTCTCTGGGATGTGCCTTTTCCTCTGGCAGCAGCAGATTGTGGCTGCAGCAGGGCACGGCCAGCACGGCCGGCTGTGGCAGCACAGCAGCTTTCAGCTCTTGTGGACATTTACCTACCAGTAAATGTTTCAGTACAGAGCTGGAGAAGACCTTGAGAGGTCATTCAGTCCATCTCCTGCCCTCCGCAGGATCGCTGACAACCAGCCCCTTCCTGACAGATGTTTGTCGTGTTTGTTCTTACAAACCTTCGATGACGGCGACTCCTAAGCTCCCCAGACAATCTGTTTGACATTTAGCAGCCCTCATATTAGGCTTTTCTTATGATTTGTACTGAAATGTCTTTTTCTTCAGTTTAGTTTCAGGATTGCTCTTCTTTTTTTCCATCTGTTGGGAATAGGCAGAAAAGTTCCTTCTGTCCTTCTTTGCAGCAGGCCAGTAGATATTTGGAAGTTGCTACCATTTCCCTTACTGATACAGATTAAACCACACTGGTTCCTTTGATCTCTCTTTTTTAGGTCATGTATTCTTGGTCTGCAGTTGCTCGTTACTCTCTTCTGGGCCATCATCCTTAGTGAGGGGTGATGCTTAACCTGGGATAAAGGACCGAAGTTGCTGCTGTATTTTTGCTCAGAAGACTTAAGTGTTACTTTGTAGCTTTTACTAACAATTGTCCTGTTTATACGTCCACTGTGTGTGCTTTTCACTTTTGCCATAGGTGACTCATGTTTATTTTTTATCCCATCAGCCTTTCAACTATTCCTCTCCAGATGCTGTCCTGCTTTTCATTCCTTATCTTGTGTTTGCCTGGTTAATTATTCTTACCAAATTGCATTACCTCACGCTTGTCCTTCTTGAACTGTATCCTTTTTTTTTTCCCCAGACTGCATCTCCTAAATTATTGTGATTGTTTTGAATTCTGATCTTGTCCTCCTGTGTGCTTGCAATCCCTCTCAGTTTGGTGTAGCCTTCCAGGGCAGTTAGCCTGTTGTCTCTGCCATCAGCCAAGTTGTGGATGAAAACACCAATTGTTGTTGGATCTGGGATGGGTTCCACTGGAAGATGCTTCAGCAGAGCCCCCCCAGTCTGTGCTCAAAGAGCAGTGCCCCAATCACAGGTGGTCTCCCCAGCAGTGGTGGTCCTACCTCCTACCTTCGGGCAGCTCAGGCCAGTCCCTGCATCCCTGGCTTCATTGTGGGGATGTCCCATCAGACACTATCAGAGATATCTGAAATCTTTGTTTCTTCTCCCCTTCCTGCAAGTCCTGACACCCTGTCACAGAAATAAATATGACAGATTTGATGTGATTTGTTCTTGATGAACAGAGGTTATCTCTTGCTGAAGTTCTCCTTGTCTTCTAAGCATTTCGACTGAAGTTAACCTGATTATTCTATAAATTCCTGCTTCCTTATTCCCATACCTGTATTTTTCAAAGATAGGCTTTGTATTTGCCAGTCCTGTGACATCAGTCATGCCCTGTGAGTGATGAGACAGTTCCCAGTGCTCCTGAGTTGCTGATGTCGTTGAGTTCTGGGGAAGTCTGGCAAGGTGTCCGCATTGCCTCTAGTGGGGAATAATGTGATTTTAAAATGTAAGGCATTGCAGAGTCTGCTTGTCTTCCCACTCTTGTGTTGGGAGGACAAAGCAATTAATTGAAAGAAAAAAACCAGAACAAACCATCTCTAGAGCTGCTTTTCCGAGATCAGCTCAGGGCTTGTTTACCTGCTAATGGTGTTCTGCTGTGCTGTGGTTATTAGTAAAGTTTTGACCTCATGGTTTGCAAAAACAGATGCTGCCTCTTTCCTATTATAAATGGGGTTTGAAATAGTCTGCTGGAGTGGGAAGAGAAGGGCAGCCTCAAATAGCACAGCCACTCACCCAGGCAGCAGGTGTCCAGCATCACGTCCTGTTCGGAGGTGGGCCACGTGCTGTGCGTCATGGTGGTGGGTGTCTTGGCCAAAGTCTGGTATTCTCTCTTTGCTGATTTTAGATTTAAGTATGGTTTCACTTCCTAAAACTGTGAGCTGCCATGCAGAAAGCTCTTTTGTAACCTGGTGCCAGGTGTTGGATGTGTAGGACTTGACTGTGGAGGATGAGGCTTTGGGAAGGGGCAGGCAGGTTCAGGTGCCCAATGTGGGGACTCCGGGGGACTCAGGACTTACTGAGGGATTGGTAAAACCAAGAAAGTTTCATGACTTTAGGTGAGTCACAAGTACAGATAGGATGAAGGCAAACAATTTAACCTACCAATTAAATTGTTGTGGTTTTTTTCATTTCCAGTGGTGAAAACTGTTCAGTTCTCATCCATAATGTTTGTGCCTATCTTGACTGACTGACCAGCCATGTGCTGTTTATGCAACCCTTCTCTTTGCCCTTTGCAGCTTATGCCAGAGCCATAAATGCTGCAGGATATGTGATTTTTAATTGGATAGGAAATTTTAAATCTTGTGTTGAACCTCTTAGGAGACTCCCATTGGAAATGCTATGTGTGGAGGCTGGCATGATACCTCCTCAGTATGGCTGTGTAGCTCAGGGCAGGCTCTGTACCCATGTTGCCTGTGCAGGCTTCCCCTGGCAAGTTTTTTCTCTGTCAGCTTTTAATGATTTCTGGTTGCTCACTGCCAGCCAGCTCCTGGCATCCATTGTAAATCCCAGCTGCAGCCAGCTCTGTACCTGTAGGTTTCCCTGCAAAGTGGGGTTACTGTTTGCGTGGTGGCTTCACACCCCTGAGACAGTTGTGGCTATCTGGTATTTTGGATGCTGACCTTGTGGGAGCTGTTTTTCCTGTGGATGTTGTGGAAGTGCTTCAGAACAGGCATGCAGAGCTCCTTGAAGGACTCAGCACACGCATCCTGGCTGGGTGTCTCGGTGCCGGTCTGAGCACAGGGTTTCTCCCTTGGTCTGTGGCTGTGTGAGGAGCAGGATGCTGGGTCCCTTGGTCTGTGGCTGTGGTGAGGAGCAGGATGCTGGGTCCCTTGGTCTGTGGCTGTGGTGAGGAGCAGGATGCTGGGTCCCTTGGTCTGTGGCTGTGTGAGGAGCAGGATGCTGGGTCCCTTGGTCTGTGGCTGTGTGAGGAGCAGGATGCTGGGTCCCTTGGTCTGTGGCTGTGTGAGGAGCAGGATGCTGGGTCCCTTGGTCTGTGGCTGTGGTGAGGAGCAGGATGCTGGGTTTGGTGGCTGTGGGGCACTGGCTGCAGCGTGGCTGTTTCTCTGGAGCAGCAGGGAGGGCTCTGTAAGGAAATATCCCTCGTGCGGTGCCGCGCACGGCGGGATGCTCTGCTCACTGGGGGTGTCCTTTGTGGGAAGCAAACTTTGTCCTGGAGGGATGTTCCTCTGGGTGTGTTTACAAAGTCTTCTTCTATAGTGCATAAAAGCCGTGAACACTAATCCGCTCTGGAAGCAGCAGAGTCAAAGCTTGATATTGTTAAATACGAGCTGTGTCCTGCGGCATGTGGGGTTCCCGCTGCTTTTTCATTTCTGTTGCCTGCACCAGCTTGACTTCAGGTTTTTGTAGTTTCTTTGCGGTCTTGGGCACTGCCTGCAGTGAAATGGATACGAGTGAAAGCCCTGGTTTGAGCTGGGATCACTTCACGGCAACCCTTGCAAACGTTTCCCAGGAGGAGAGATGCCAGCAGGAGACCCAGCAAGGGCTTTTGAGGGCTGAGAGGTGCAGGCAAGGACCTGGCTGGGGAGCCATGGAGTTTGGAAATCTGTCATTAAAATGCATGGTGAATAAAAAGGAGTGCAGGAGCATTTCTGAGACTTTATGTGGCCTGGGTGGTGCTCAGCAGACATTGTGTGAAATCGGTGGCTGGAATGCAGCAGCATTTGCAAAATTACAGCACCTGTGACTTGAACAAATCCATCCCAAGAGCGAGGGGCACTGTGTAATCTATTGAAATGCATTTATTAAAATAAGTTGTTCATGGTCTGGAGTCACCTGTATATCTGTTTTCATTTATTTGCAGTTTTTTAAAGGCCTTTAAATGGGCCTCTTGACCTGTATTGTGTGTGTGGTTGCTGTGTCCCATTGCTGCTCCCATGCTAAGAGCTGTGGTTGTGTGATGGAGGTGAAGTTACAAGGGCTCTCTGCTAGCCTGTGCTCTCCAGCATAGACTTGGATTCATGTCCCTCCCAGTCTTGGAACAATTGACTGCCTGGTTTCATGCCTCAGTTCCCATCTGCTCTCTGGGGACAGTGACATCTCTTGTCACAGGGGTTTGGAGGACACTGCCATGCTTCTGTGACAGCAGGGTCTGTGTCAGTGCACAGAGAGGAGGAGTCAGAGGAGGTTAACACACACACCCCCAATTACATCAAGTACTTCTCTTGGTTTACTTCTGTTGCAGAACAAAACTCATTTGTGATTCCCTTTGATTCATCTAAAACAAATCATTGATTTGTACTTATATCCTGAATGTTCATTGATTATTCACTTAGTGTTTAATGTAAAACACATCTGTAGCTGGCTAATTTAAGTGAAGCTGCCAGTCTTTTCCAGAAAGCCTTGAAGACACTAAGTGCTAGAGAAATTGCTTTAGCAAGGCTGCTGCAGGTAGGCTTGGATTATCCATGGTTCTCCCTGTCCACAAAACCCAAACCAGTCACCAAAGGACCAGTTTTTGTGTTCATGGTATAAAGAAACACAAATATCCCTACTGGGGTGTCTGGCTCAGCACAGGCATCCACATCCACCAGGACCTTGAAGGAAGCCCTTGAGGCTGAGCTACCTGCCTAAAAATACTTGGAGATGATGCTTAATGTTCTGGGTGAAGGTTTTCCATATCATTATTGTGCCAATTCTAATGTTCAAGTTTTCTTTTTCATAAGACAGAGATCAAGAGGTTGGGAGATTGGGTGGCTGAAGAGGGCTGCTGTGGTGGCAGAACTCACTGGGCAAATTAAAGGATTGTGGAAAGTATTAAAATAATCAAAGAGCTTCAGCGGAGGCAGGAAGGTTAGCATTGTTAGGAGGAGAGGCTTTTCAGGGAGGGCTGATCAAGTATCTGCTTAGCAGCTTCCCAATACAGGCAGAGGATTGTTGTCTTTGATGGAGGGGAAAAAAATTTCTGCCTTTTCCATTTGAATTGCAGCATAGGGGGCTTTTTATTCAGCAGTGCCCTTCTTGGGTTTATTTTCAAGCTTATGTCAGGCTTCCCTTTCAAAGCAGGAAAGTCTGGGAGTGGTAGATTCCTGTATTAAATAATCTCTTTCTGCATTAATTGTGTCACTGGCCAATTCTCCTTCTGTTTTTGTCCCGGTGTCAAGTCACATTTGAGTCTCCAGGATCAGTGCATTAGCATGGATGCATCTCTGATGCACAGAGACAGCTCTATAACTCTGTCTTCTCTCCTGCCTGCCCCTGCCTTGCCAGTGTTTAAATATTCCATCCCTCCTGTGTTACATACAGGATAAATGCTTACCTAAAGGTTAATCTGTATTTTGAGGTGACCAGACATGCACATAAAAATGTCTTTGATGCAAGATATTTTAGTTTCTGCTTATGTTAAAGTGGACAGCAGTAGTGTTAAAATGTAAATCATTAGGCTTTAAATAAGTTTCTGGGCAAAAATTAATCTCCACCTGTCTTTTATGTTCATGATGAGTTTTGTTGCATCTCAGTGTCTATTTACTTGTGGCTATAGTCATCATTCTGGTGGTTTAGGAGTTAGTAATGGGATGGATGCTGAACTGTGGGAAGAGCAAGGTGCTGGCTTGTGTCATTGCTGCTGTCCGCTCCATACCTGCTCATCAATGAGTTTTTAGTGATCACATTTTCAAGTCTGCCTTAGGTTTTTCTTCTCTCCCTGTGATGCCAGGAGCTTTCTGGAAGGTTCAGCCTGGAGACCCTTTTTTGTCACTCACTGCTTGTACTTACGTGGCAGTAAATCCTCTGTGTGTTGTCAGTGTTCTGAGGAATGTCATGGCTTAGGGAGGAGGCCTGTAGAAGCTCTTGTAAATAATCAAAGAAACACTTCTAGTCCTGAGAAATTAGCTCCTTGAAGATCTCTGTGTATATATTTTGTGTAGTGGAAACATGTAGTGGTTTAGTTAAAGTGCAGTAGTAAGGCCAGCCCTGCCAGTACCAAGAACTTCATGCAGAAGCTGGAGATTTCTGAGGGAGAACTAAATTTCTTTATTCCTTCCCAAAAGACAGACAGGGGAGCCGAGCTGCTGTGCAGTGTCCCCAAGGTGTGTCCCCATGTGAAAAACAAGAGCAGTGTTTGTCTGTGTGCTTTGCTGGGTGAATGGACGGATCTGTGGTGGCTGAGCTCTCTCAGACTCAACCACAGACAAGTACCTGTCAGATGAATTATTCAGTTAATGCTGGCAGAAGTGTTGGGGTGGTCTCCCCTCCCTCTGCTCTGTGCCCAGACTGTGATCTTTTACTTTTATTTGATCTCACCTTTCATGTTTTAACTATTCCTTTTTCCTGCCATCTCTCATTGCGCTCTCTGGAGCTGGCTTTGATATCTTTTCTCTTTGTCTTCTATTTCCCTCAGTTTCCTCCCTTTCTTCTTCCTTTGATATTGTAGAAAATGACCAGGATGGAGATCTTCCCTTGTCTTCTCTCTCTTAATCTTGACCAGTTCAAGTTACCCACTTTTTGATGAACTTTGCCAGGTACTTACCTAATAGCGTGGCTTCGTTAACACCAAGCAATGATTTTGGCTAGAAGCTGGTTTAGGCTGCTGTTGAAGAAGATGGTGCTGGTCCTTGTACTGAGCTTCAGGGGTTGTTCTGGGTCCCTGGAGTGGTGGTGAGGCCAGGCACAGCCCCAGGACAAACCATCCTGGCCCCAGAGTGAGGATATGCCGTGGGGATGTTTCCAGGGGTGTCCCTGTGGGGGTCTGGTGCTGATGGGCAGCAGGAGCTCATCCTGCATTTCACAGAGCTTCAACTAAATTGAAGGAAAAGCAAAAACTGTGTTTAAAAGGAGATTAATTTGCTAACTTTGAGGAGTGAGGAGTATTTAGGGAAAAAAGCTGGAAATGCAAATTCTGGTTAAGCACAAGCTTTGTCATTTGATGGGTGAAATTCTCCACTTTGTTGTGCCAGTGAATCCACATGAAACATTTAGTTTCCCCGAGCTAAAGAGCTGACCTGGGTGGGGGAGGTAAGTACTCAGAGTGGTGGATGAGCATAATTAGGACATGGATTGTGGGCTGGCTCCGTATAGATCAGTTTGTGTTTCGTTAATGTCTGGTTCCACCCTGTCTGTCTGTTTTATTGGATTAATTTATTAGTTTCTGAAAGTGTCTCTCCAGTGAGCTAAAATATCTATTTACTGTAAGTATTTGGTTACCACGAAAAAGTGTATTTGGCATGTGTTTGGCAAATATTAAGTACTTTCTTCTGTTTCTTTTGCAATTTAATCTTCTATTTATCTTGGGTATTGATTACTGAAGGTCTTGGTAATTATTTGCTGATCTTGAAAACAAATGATTTTAGAGGCTCGAATTACTTTTGTAATATTAATCATTACCTTGGTGTGTTTGCTTTAAAGGACGGGGTCCCTCTGACAGCTCCAGGGTGGACACTTACTGTCTGAAACGATGCTGCCATCTTAAAATAACAAAATCATTAGTGGTGTTTTGTTCCCAGAACTAAGCAGACACTTGCAGAGATGCAGACCTGGCAGTTGCAGTCAGCTCATGAATTCACTGTTCCTCTTGACGGGAGGAGTGGCCAGATTCTGAAGTCAAATAAAAATATGGTTGTATTCAGTTTCCAAAATAATTTCATGGTGTGTCGGTGCAGGGCTGGGGGGGCGAGGGGCAGCCCCACTCTGGTGGCAGTGGAGCTCTGCTGGGAGGGAGAGAAGCCACATTCCAAAGGGTCTCACACTTGCAAGTGAATGTGGTGCCATACAGAGGCACATCTTGCTTTGGGGGAAGGTGAGAAATTGAAAAGTCTCTGCTGGGAGCTGAGTAATTGGCACCTGCTATTATTGTGTCCCTCCTCCCCCTTTTAATAACTTGTTTATAGAGATACCTCTCCTACAGATCTCATTACACAGCCATAAAGCACGATTCTTTAAAAAAATACATGCATTCCTATTCATGTCGGGTCTGAATACCTACCCCCTTCACGTTCCTTAAGGAGAAGGGATGGTTTTTGTGGTGCCCAGGCATCTTTCCTCACTGCTGGTCAGAGTCACAGCTGCCCATGAGGAGACGAGCTGTGTCCTTGCCATACCTAGATGGAGATGTAATTCTTCCATTAATACAAAAACTGGCAGGCAGGCTGGGAGGGGAATTTTGTCTTTTTGTTATTTTAGGCCTTGAAGCAAGGGGCTGTGTTGGGTGTTTGAGTGACGTTGGCCTGCTCTCCAGCAGAGCTTGCACAGTGCCATGAGGAGAGCACGAGAGGCGACGTTTGGCATGCGCCCCTGGGATCTCCAGTGCCCTGCATCCCAGTTCCTGCTCCTGCACCAAGTGATATGTTTAATTGGTTCTAACAGTTTCATCCTTGTTCTTTTATTAGCGGATCATGGTGCAAAAGGAAGCGTTTTTGGATCCTGCCCTGGGTAATTTGATGAGTAAGTCTCACTGAGCTTCATCTCTCTGCAGGTGCACTGATGCATCTCCTGCAGGGGATGCAATGGGAAGAACGTCTCCTACTCCTCCTCCCAAACACATATGTGAGGAGGGAAGAGGAGGAGAGGGCAAAATCATGTCCATGACAATTCTTTTCTGATTCTTTTCATCACCTTATAGAACAAGAATGATAAGGGGAGCCTCAGAAAAGAGGGCATTCCAGCAAGCCCTGGCAGGGATGTAATCTCTTTTCTTCATACTGAGGTATAAAGATAATTCCAATCGGGTTTGAAACAGCGGATGGCAAATAATTCTTGAGCAATCCGCTTATGGTGTTCCAGGATGCGAATGAAAACCACTAATGGGATAAAGAAGGATCTAGATAATTATCTCGACTGCATTAAATCCCATCCTTTCAGGAGAATACTCTTGTGTGGACACTGATTTCATGTGTATCAAATGCTAAAGCTGACTAGACATTTTCAGAAGCTGGTTGATTCCAACACAGCCATCCTCTCTTGGTGATCATCTATCTTTTATTTACCTGGTTGGTCATAATAAATCTGATTTCTGGTCTCCGCTGCCCTGTTTCCTTTTTTACCCCTCCCCACAGCAGGTTAAAGCTGTGACACACATTCTCTCCAGGACAGATTTGAAACCTCCTTCATCTTTTTCTCCTTTCATTTGGTCTGCTGTTTTGAGAGACTTCCTGGGGTTTTTTTCCCCTGTTTTACAGATGGTAATGCTGTTGTTTTAAGTCTGACAGAAGAACTGCATGTAACATTTAGGTGTGCAGGATATTTTTTAAATGGATCAATTTTTATCCCCCCATCAAGAACTCTGCCTTGCAGTGTGGGGGACAGCGCTGTGCTGCAAAACAAATCCAGTTGTACAGTCAGCTAATGAGGCTCTTGTGGTAGGCTCTTTGTGTTTGAATCTAATGGACACCCCATGGATGGAATGGAGGATGGCAGAAAGAGAAAGGAACAGTTTTGCAGTGACTGAGACCATGACATTTAGATGGGGTTGGCTCAGTTAACAGTGTTCAAAGCTTTGCATTATGGAAACTGCTCTCTGAGACCCCATGGTCAGAGGAAAGGGTGACACAAATGCACCTCTAATAATGTGGGTGACAGAAAAGCACCTGTAGGAAGTGGCTGATTCTTCATTATCCTCCAGCAGCTCAGGCAACTCCATTTTCCAGCTGTCAGAGAGGCATTTCTCTCCAGCCTCACATCGAGTGTTTCCCAAGTGAACTGAGGCATGTCTGAGCTGGCTGCAGCCTCTTTTGGTGAGCCAGGCTGTGTGTCCCACAATGGGAGCAATCTGGAGACTCTCAGCTGAGATGGCTGCCCACGAGCTGTCCTCCAGCTGGAAGAGGAGGATTGGCAGTTGGCACCATTCCTTTGCACTCCAGAGGACAGATGCTGTTCATGGCTCTTTTGTCAGGGAGAGAGTCCCATCATTCGTTTGGAGAGTGCCCAAATGCAGCTTCTCAGTAGCAGACCCTCTGAAATCACAAGGTTCCCATCTTTACTTGCTGGCATGGCAGCCTTGTTAAGGCTCAGTTGTCTTTAGAAGTACAGAAGGGTTTCCTCGTTCTTAGTCAGAAGTCAAAGAAGAAATTCTGTCTTGTCCAAGGTGGACTTGGGCTTCCAGCCTCCCTCATGTGGCAGAGAGAGGTTACAAGGGCCAGTTTTGTGCTGAAATCCGAGGAGTTGGTGTATCTCTTTTTGCTGTGAGCTCTAAGTTGCTCTTGACACCAGAATTGCTATTCACACCAGCGTGAGCTGTCACTTGCCTGTCCCAACTGGAGGATATCCTTAGAGGCACATGAGGCTCAGCCCTTCCATATCAGGCTTGGATTTGGGACAGGTAGACTGCACAAGGATGTGATGTGCAGCTGGGCATACCCTGATAAGGCACTTGCCAAACAGGTCTGTGTGTAGAGAAAAGGATACATGGGATCCTTGCAGCCTCTGGAAGGCTCTTTAGGAAACGAGTCATGTTTAAAAATTGTGGTCATTTTTTGTTTTGGTGGCATACTTCTTAAACAGCAACTCTTAAATTTAAATGCTCACACAGAAGAGTCAGTATCAAGGTTTCTTCACCTTCTGATCACAGGTGTGTGCCCTGTGGCTCTAGGAACAGGGCTGAACTTAACAGTGATGACTGGTGCAGGCTTTTGTCTAAAAATACTGACATTCTGCAAGAGGAGTCTGGCAAGGTCCAACAGCTGATTCCTTAAAATCAATTGGTTGCTGTTTAAAATAACATATCCATCCCACACACTCGTGACTTGCACAGAGATCTTGATGAGCATTTTCACCTGGGTCTTGGTATCACTGCACACCCTTCAGATGAGGCACTCATTAAGAAATCTCATTACTTGCTCCGTTAAAGGTGTCTGGTTAGCTGAGTTGCTAATTGAAGTGTCCTTTCTTCAACCCAGTGTTGTGATGGAGCTGTTCGTGGGGCTGTTATGCCAAGTGTTACCTCCACAGAGCATTATAAATGATCTCCTGCCATCTCCTGCTTGGGTGAGTGCTACCCAGAGAGAAACTGTGTTTTTTTCCGGATGTCTGCACAGCTCTCAAGTGACTTGCACGATGCACACACACAGAAAGGCAGATATTTCATGTCTCTTTGGAAATCTGTCAAGACAGTGGCAGATTGCTTAGCCTGGGTTGTGCTGTCTGCTCATAACTTCTAAAATGCAGGTCAAGGAATACTGCTGTAATAGTTAAAGGTCAGGCAAAATTACAGCCTTTAGCTCTTTGTAGCAGCTGTGGTCATCAAAGGAGGTGTTTTCCTCCTGGGATTGAAACTTTCAGCACTTTTCTGTTGTTCCAGAGTGCTGGTTAGTTGTTCTGCAAGCCTGCAAACCAAAGGTGGTCATTTCTGCACGTACCCCTGATGGTGCTCAGAGGCCCCAGCTGAGATCATGATCCTCTCTAGTGTGCCCTGAATGTCCTGGGTGCTCTGGGAACCCTCTCAGAGGGTTCACCATGAAAGGCTGGGCCAGGAGGAGTGCGTCCCTGTGGGTGAGGTGCTTGTCAGTGGCAGAATTTGAAATCCACATTGACTCATCAGCATTGTTTGGTTACCAAGGTCACTGCAGTGCTGGGATGTACATGGGGATCATTTGCATCAGACTTGAGGATTTCATGGAGAGCAGGAAAGGGAAGATGTTGACAAGAGAGCTGGTAGGTGGGTAGAATTCAGATCACTGCCAGCCAGTGCAGAAAAGGTCAAGAAATTCTTTAGTCTGCTGGTGTGTGGCGCAGCACACAGGCAAGGTGTGGATTCTGTACACGCACTTGTGTTTGGTTTGGCTTCAGGAGAAGTCCTTATCTCTTCTCCTGCTGCCAGCTCCTTTGGAGGTGTCCTCCTTCCCTCTGCTCTGCCTACATTTCTTGCTGTGATTTCAATTATTTATACCATTTCTCTTCCCCTTAAACTGCTCCAGTGCCTGTGCACTGTGGCAGCAGCTGTCGCTCCCCCAGCCTGCTCCGCTGATGTGTGAAGAGCTGATCCCTGTGCACACAACTCGTTAAGAGCATTTCAGGGCTCTTCAGTGTGGGCAACTATGTGGATGTAAAATTGCAATTGGGTCTTACCTTACAGAAGATTTTAAGTGCTGCTGGTGAAGTAATGATCTCCTTATTGATGTCAAATAGCAAGAAGGAGCTGCTCAGAGTAACAAGGGGAGAGGAGGAAGAGTTTGCAGAGGAGTATGTCCCCTTCTGATGCAAATGAAGTAGCTTAAAACTAGAGGTTATTCTTCTCTTGGTTCCACCTGTGTGCATTCAGCAGAACCTCATTAAAATAATTTCATTTCTTTTTGACACAGGCTGACGTCACAGAGGTGACAGGGAGGTGCAGCCTCACCTGGCTGGTCTGGATCCAGAGATGAGGCTGAGAGGGCAACTTCAGCCATTCAATTTAGTCCTCCCTCATTTTTACCTCTGCAGTATTAAGCTTGGAGAATGAGCAGAAAATGTTTAAATCCCTTTCCTCACTGCTGCCATGTTCAAACTGAATTAAATTTCATCCAAAGGCAGCCTGTGCTGCAGGAAACATCTGCCATGGTCCAAATTATGTTTTGAGGTCAGAATTAAAATGTATGTAACTGTTGAGCAGTGAGTAATGAATACTCAAATCCTGCTCTTTGCCAACAGTTGTTTTGCAAGATGTGATTTGTACACATCCTTTGTACCTATGCAGGTACATGAATGTGTTATTAGAATACGAATCAGCACAACATGTCACAGGAAAGAATGGTTATAAGGTGAAGTGGCTTGCTAGAGATTTAAATAATTTTTTATTTCAAGCTTGCATTTATTTATTTGACTTCTACAAATGTAGCTTCTGGAGTGTAATTGATGTGAGGATGCAATTGTATTCACAACACATGTGTCAGGGGCAATATTTATGTGCAATGGCTGCTCCATGAAATATCTGTTCTGTCCTCTTGGCTCCTCCATCCAATAAGTAAACGTGAGCTCTCAGGGAAAGTACAGACAATTTTTAGAGCTGTTCTAGATACAGTCCTTAAGGAATTTTTTGATTGTGTAACTGAAAAGAGCTTTTGAAAAGATAGAAGTCTCAAGTAGAGAATGGCCAGAGTGAGGCTGGTGCCCTACTGTATTTGATGGGCTTTCAGTCTGCTGAAGAAAAACTAAAGCTCCCTCTTCACAGCATGTCTGAGGACTGAGACTCTCAGGGTGTGTTTGAGTGCATGGGCTTCCTTTGGGTAGAGACCATTCAAGTTTGAAAAAATCGCTCAAGTTCCTTAAATTGTGTCCTGTCTTTGTGTCAGTGGGAATTGCAGAGATAATTGCAAAGTAAACTGAGGAGAGGCTGACAAAAATGAATGAGGCAGAAGGTTGGGCAGGTGTGCTGCAGTCATACTTGTGGTGCACCGTGCCCAGCGCTGGTGCCACGTGTGTTTCAGGGGTTGCTTACATGGTCCTGCCAGATTCCCAGTGGATGAATGGATGTGTCTGTTCAGAGTGAGGGCTCCTGAGGCCCCCCAGCAGTGGGGTGAGGGTGGGGTAGGTGACTCCTGGACAGGGAAGTGGATTGATGGAAAGCAGAGCCCTCTGCGAGGCTGTCTGGGTGGCATTCAGCCCGTTTCTCAGCTGGGCACAGGAGAGGTTCCCCACCAAATCCCTTTGGAACCTCGCTCTGAGCATCCTTCCTGCAGCCCCTCAGACAGAAGGATGGGTTTGCATTTCTCTTGCTGCTGGAGGAATGGCATTTATGGGTTTTTTTCTGGGAGATCTAACCTTGTTCTGGGCTGTCTGGGGAGTCTGTGGGACTCGGGGCAGGAACCTCGAGGTGTGCCAGGAGGGCAGACAGAGGGAGCATCCCCTCTGCAGCATCTCACCCTGCTCAGCCCTGTGTTCTTCAGCAAGGCTCCAGTGCCAGACAAAATACACATGTGGGAGGCAGCTGGTGCCAAAGCTGCTCGAGGAGAGCAGCCATTGGAGTGCTCAGAGCTGGGGTGGATTGACTGTGCTGCTGTGGAAACCCGGGGCCAGGGGTGGGAGGTCACACCACAGGCTGCTGTCGGCGCAGAAGAATGAGAGAGATTTTTATGTTTTGTGGCGCCTCTTTTCCTACTTTGGAAAAAGCTTTTATTTTATGTGTCTGTGTAAATGCTTTATAACCCAAGCGCAGTGAGTACTTTGAGTAATTGCTCAAAAATTGATGGTGAATTTTGACCATGTACAGACAGTGCCTTCAAGTTCCAAGGATTCTTCTCTCAGATTGTGATGCATTCTTTTTTACTGCATTTAAATGAGTTATTTTATATAAATTCTGAGTGCTGGCAGGCTTACAATAACTGGGTTTTTTTAAGCTTGTTTTTCCTAAGGGACTAAAACAATGCCCTTCTTCCCAACAGCTTTCAAAATCTTAGTCTCACTTCAGCCCAGTTAGGCCATGGTATGGAAACCCCAGAGGTGACTTAAAGTCCTCTGGGTATTTTGAAGGTAGCCAGGAGGGTAGAAAAGAGATCTCTTGATGGTTCTGTCAGGTGTGGGTGAATCTGTACAGAAAGTGTCATCTTCATAGCCCAAGCCACAAGAAGTTCTTTAACCAAAGCTTTTGGTGAGTGCAGGATGCCCAGATGTTGGGTTCCCCCCAGGGATAGGGCAGCATTCTCTGTGCCTGGTCAGCAGCTCAGCCCATCCCTCATAAAGTCCTGCCAGTGCAGAAAATAAACAAGACCGAGTTTTTTGTGCTTTCTCAGACTTGTAGCAAGAGTTAGAATTAATCACAGAAAGAAAATATTCGGGGGGGGGGGGCAGCATTGATGGGCCTATCCATTTCAGTATTCCTACCTATGGCCAGAGCCTCATTCTCTAATTTTGTTGCTCTGGCTGCTTTGTTTTTCTTTCATTGCAATCAAGATAATGCAGTACAATAGTGCACTAAGAATTCCAGCTATTCAATTACCTTTCAGAAGTTGACTTAATTGGCTCTTTAAGTGATAGCTCTCTATTGTGTGCAATCAGCACCACTCAAGGAGGGAGCAGGAAGAGGAGAAGGACTTTTTTTCTAATCAATAAACAGAGGTCTTTGAAATAATGCTGCTTGCAATTTGTATCACTGGTTAAATTACAATGAAGATGATCATCTGCACCTTCCTGGGGGAGCACGGCTCTAACAGAGTAATAAAGCTTTGCTATCCACAAACATGGACTATTTTACTCTGTGCTTCAAGTTAATCCAGTATTCTCCCCTTGAACTTTTATTTCTCCCCAAGTATTAAAGAAAACCAAAACCAAGCTGCTGCAGAGCCTGGCACAGATGGTTTAGGAAAGTCTAATATGGAGTGACTAATCATTTGGTTTTGCACCTCATAAAGTATGCAAATGAATGTGATACCTGATGATAAATAATTCAAAGTTGAGATGCAAGGCAAGGGGAGATTATAGAAGGAATAAATATATGTAAACCGACCTTAAGAAAAATAAGCAATCTGAAAAGCTTAAGCTCATCTTCCAAGCTGGTCCATAGAAACAGCTGCTTCTTGGTGCAGGTTTGCTTCCAGTGTTTGAATCTAGGGGATTTTAGGCCAGCAGAATTTCCAGTTTGTAGTCAGAGTTTGGCCAAAACTACAAATCTAAGGAGCTGCCCTCCTTGCTGTTGCCCTTCAGGTCACCACTGATCCTGGTTTAGGCAGCAGGAAAGCTTTGCCTAGCAGACCAGATTTCTTTTAGATATATGGTTTTTGGTTTATTTTTTCCTAGTTATGGGGTTAAAAGTAATTGTCTGCTTCATAGTTGCATTAAAGTGAAATGCTAAAATTACTAGTCATAATTAACTATTCAGTCATAATTAAAAATATTTTGAATCCAGAAGGGTCTTGCAAGAGGCACAAGACTGGAAGTCATGCTCAGACTCCTGGTGCTACCAGTGCCCGGGGTAATTCCAGCTCCCATCCCCTAATCCATCCCCTTCCATGGAGGCAGGTGAGAACTGCAGATGCAGATCTGTATGGAACCACAGGTTTTAATGGTGAAGCATCCAGCACACTCCTGGTAGGGTGCATGCCTCTCTGCCCTCCGTTTTCAGCACCTTCTATAGGGAATGTTGTTTGATTTGTGGGAGCAGCCATGGGATGTCCTTTGCAGGGACTGGCTCGCTCAGACCAAGCTGGGATTTAATTGATGAAAGATCCTTCTTCCCCACTCCCTGCCCCATCCTGGTAAGAGATGGATAATCACCCTTCAGAGCAATGTTCCTGCAGCAGGAGGGAAGGCGGTGTTGAGCCGGAGTTACAATCCTGCACCGAAGAACACCTTCAAGATCATTTCACCTGCCAGCTTTGTAGGAGCTTTCACTAAACTGTGGAGGTGGCTGGATTTTGCCCTTTTTTCAGCCAGAAATAGCGATGCTACAGTGCCCTGCTGCAGCTCAGCATTTGGCAGCGTTCCTGAAGCTGCCAGCAGCCTCCTCGCTGGCGGTGTCAGGCGCGCGACAAGGCAGCGTTTGTTCGCCGAGCGTGGTACGGTCCTGCCTGGCTGGAGGAGTGCAGTCAGTGGTCGTTTTGTGATGGCAGTAATTACAGCAGCCCTGCAGTTCCACCCTCCAAGTGTTTCACTGACGATCCCAAGAGAGCCCTTCTATAAAGACCTTTTTGGTTGCTTGGTTCCATACTGACTCCGCAGAGCGCCGTGGTGCTGGGACAGTGTGTGGCCTCTCTTCACCAGATGAGCTGACTTGATTTGCTCGTAATTTTGTCTGTGTTGAGTTAAACAATATAGGCCAAGGAGGGAAAGGAAGCAAATTTTTTGTTGCAAATTTACTCTGTGGCTTCTTCAGCTCCTGGGAGGGGCTGTTATGATAAAGTCTGATATATTTTCACATCTGCCTACGAAAAATGTAGGATTTATCTTTCAAATGAAATTTGCTCTGCTGCGCTGCCAGCAGGGTTTTTTTGAGTAGCTATTTTTGTGAAATAGAACCCGAGAATTTGTATTGGCTTAACACTTAAAATGTAGCCAGGGGAAGATGGAATATTCATCTTTATTGTATTTGTTTCTCCTGTAATGAGACGTTAGTGTCTGTCGTAAAGGAAGTGGTTCTCCAGCCCAGGGAGCATGCCCAGTGATTTTCTGTTTGCTCCATTAGCTCGTGTGCAGACCTCCTGATTTTTTATGTGCATGTGCTTTTCTACTTGTTTAATCCTGCCAACTGCTCTTCTGGTTGGAAATCCATTTCTATAATGCTGGGTATTACACAAATTTGTTGAAGCTCTTAATGCAGATATCGGGGAAGGGGGGTGAGCCTGCTTTGCCCGGTCAGCCTGAGTCAACTTTCTCCTTCCCATCAGTCATGTAGAGCTTTAGCTGCAGCTCACTGAGGGCACAAAATGCACGCAGCAAAGAAAAATAAAGTTTAAGGAACAGCTAGAGTGCTGTAAATGTCGCTTGGTTTTTGATTTATGAAGTCCAAGCACAGCACAAATTGGATGGCTCGCTGTGCCCTGTGGAAATCTCTTTGTCTGCCTTTTTTTGAAATATTTCCCTAACTAGTAATCATGGTATTGTAGCGGAGAGCCCTTCTGTAAAGGGATTTTTGGTCACTGCTGCTGTTTACTGTGACTCTGTACTGTGTGTTAATTCTCATTCATGGGAATATTCATCAGGAATTGCAGAGTGGATGCCAGCAGTGATGCTCTGGATTTTGGGGTTCTAGTGTGCATGATGCTTTGGGGACCAGAGCTGGAGCAGCGAGAGGCATCCTCCCTCTGTGTGTGATTTGCAGTGTTTGTGGAGCTGTTTCCAGCAGGACTGAGCACATCCCTGCCTGTTGTACTGTTCTGGTTGTTTTAATCTGTTGAATTCATCCGTGGCACTTTGCCTGCTGGAGAGTGGTGGGAATGTTGTCAGCAGTGGCAGAGAAGGATGCCAGGCTGCTTTTTTTTATTATTATTATTTGTAGTAAAGGCATACAAAGTCCATCCAGGGCCTCATGACGAGTGGCTGTCAAGCATGCATGTACTTTTTGTTTAAGCAATGGAGCAGGCAACCTGCTGGAAGTTTAGTGTGAGTTTATATCCTGGTGTTAACTTCTGACTTAACTATCCAGTTCTATTAAAAATAAAAGGAGTAAAATTATTCTGGCGCACTTTGGTAGCTACAGCATTTGGAACCTCTTCAACTTCTCTCTCTTCTCTTTCCTGATTTCTTCCCAAGAATAGTCACAACACTTTCTTTTTTAGGACTTTGCCCTAATAATTACATCTGCAAAGATCTGCTGGGATGGGCTATCCCACAAGCAGGATTATGTCCTTAAATGGAAAATAAGCCACCACAACAGCCAAAGTTTGGGAAAAAAATATTATTGTGGGAAAACAAGGTTGCTAAATGTGTTATTCCATGTTGTAGAGCTGCACAGTCAGGAAATGCTTGTTTGTGCAGAGGGGAAATGCTCATATCTTCTAAATGCTTCTTGCATTCCTTTTTAATTGTTGTTATAGCAGAAAAACGTGGCTCTAATAAAATACCATCTACTACCCCATCTGTAAAAGGGACAAGGAGGTGTGAGAAATTGGAGGGAGACAGGGAGGCCAGTCTTGCTTCATGAACTCTTTATTTGCTGGGTTCTGCTCCTCCCTTCCCCCCAAGCTCCTCTCCAGGCTGCCTGTCCAGCTCTCCAGCCCGGCTGCCTCTTGGCCAAAGGTTTGGGCTAAATAATCCAATTAAGCTTTGCAGCTTATATAACTCTCTTGGCTTGCGGCAGCAGCCGGGCTGACGGGGAGAGAGGCACATCTGGAAATGGAGTTTAAAGACGCTGCCGCGGCCGGAGCCAGAAGGGTCTGGACAAATCTGCTCGTACGCACAAGATGTCCTTTGAACAGCAAGAGGAGGGTGCACGGTCTCCTTGCTGAAGAAGTTGAAGTAAATGCTCCTACCCATAAATTGTTTCCCTGGCTGGGAAACTTAGCTGGCTTTTTTCCTTCCTCTCCCTTCTCCTTTGGAAGATCATCCAGCTTTTCCTTTTCAGCTCCAGAGGATCAGCCAGGCCCTGTAGTACACTGATCATAAATAACACATATGTTGGGGTTTTTTTATTTCAAAGGTGGGAAGGACCACCTCCAGCATTATTTAATCTGACTTCTTATCTGCTACCCATCCTAAGAGTTGCTTTTTATTTCATCTGAAATACAGCTTGGTGTATAAACTGGAACACAGCTCTGAAGACACAAGTATTTTTTCTGAGAATTCATTATAACCCTGGTAATTTATCCTAATGCTTAATGACAGTATTAAAACATGGGCATTTTATGTTGGCTTGAGGGTTGAGGAGAAAATAGAATTCAGCCATTCTGTATTTCAAGTAGCATGCCCAACACAAGCTTAGGGAAAAAAAAAAAAGCAGTGCATGTTTTGGCATTCTTGGATGTCTCTTCTTTTGTTGGTATCCATTACTGTCACTAGGGAAGTTATGGGCATTAACAGCAGAATGCATTTTCCTTCATGTGCAGTGATATGTGCTTATAGCTTCGTTTTATAGTCTGCTGTCTAACCTTAAAGAATTTATTTGTCAGGTGTGCAGGGCTGGCTTAGCACTCAGATCCTGCCTGTTTGTGGGTGCTTGGATGGCTGCTTGTCCAAACCTTCCAAATCTGTGCTGGGGGAGGGTTTTAGAAACATCACCTCCCTGAAATCTGATATCAAACATACACACACACGGAGTTCCTGGGCTTGTCCTCATGCCCAAGGAGTTGGCTGCAGTGTGTGCACTGGCCAGGCTGCCAATGAGCGGTGCCAGAGCTGCAGAGGTACTGGAGGTGGTTTGGCAGAGGCTGTGTTTTGGTCCCAAGAGGGGACATTGCTGTGGCACAGCACTGCTGAGGCAGCTCTCTGTGGCATCCTGACCCCTCTGTGGCTTTTTAAGTGGTTTAGCCACTTGTGGGTGGTGCACAAGGATATGTACCTTGGCAAAACCCTCCAAGCCAGGGAGGTGGTGCAGAGCACTGGGTGGCTCTGCTGGGGCTGCTCCAGTCTGCAGCAATGTAGGGCTAATATGATATTTGTTCCAGTGTATGGATTTATAAGGCTGTCAGAATGCCCCTGCTCTCACCAGGCTTTGGACATGGCCATGGGAACCTTGTAGGATTGTCTTTGTAGTCATGAATTCCTACGTGCAAAGTCGTGATGTTATAGTTTGCACATTTTGGGGTTTTCCATGGTCATAAAACTAAATAATGAGTTCCCCAAAAGAGGCTGTGTGTCTTGAACCACTCCTCCCAGCCCATGCCAGTGCTGGAGCTCCCCCATCTCCACTGCTCCCTCAGCTATGGGTTTGCTGGCAGTGATAACACAGCTGTGCTGCCACACTTCCACATTGCTGCTGTATCTGTCTGACTGCCTGTGCTTGATGTTTTATTCCTAAAGAAGAAAGAAATTGGATTAGATTTTTCTCAGCCATGCACAGCGGTGATCCTGGGTAACAAAGCTGATCCGTATGCAGGAAGCTTTGGGAAGCTGGGTGTGAGGATAGGTTATTAACTGGGGACTCACCCAGGGTGATTTGCTTGATGGATATACCAGCAAGGCATTCCAGGAGGTGCTGAGCAGCCTCCATGGCCCTTCAGAGACTGTTTCGAGTGCACCAGGGGTACCTGAAGCACCTCAGTACAGAAATTACCTCCCTGGACACTGAAGTCCAATAAACCTCTTTGTAGAGAGGGAGCAAAGGCTCGGATGTTGCTCTCCATGGTGGTGCTGCAGCTACCAGGGCAGGTTCTATGGTTCTGCTGTTTTCCCTGTGCCTGCTGTGCCTGGCTCCCCCGTGGTGGGATTTTCCCTGAGTTTTGATCTCCTGGCACCCCTGGGACAGGCCCTGCAGTCCCTCCTGGTGTAGTTTGCTGTGATTTCTGCACTTTAACTCCTTCAGTACCAACTGTGGCTTTGCTCGGCTGTGCTGGGGTGATTCTTGTGCAAAAGCCCTGTCCCTTCCATGCCTTTGCTGGGCAGCCGTGGCCTCTCCAGCCCTCTGTGCCCTCTCTTGTCCTTCCCTCACACCTCCCTGAGCTGACAGCCTGACCCGATGTCACCCTTGGCATGCTGCTGGGAGGATGTGCAGCTGCACTGGTGCTTTCTGGGCTGCGAGAGATGCAACTGTTCAATCATGGAAAACTCCCCGTGGGCTCTTAGCGCAGGCTGCTGGGCTCAGCTTCTGGCAGCCCATCTTGCATTCTCTTGCAGCACCTAGACATGTCAAATTTCTGTAACAAAGTTTCGGGGTGAAAGGGCTGGAAAACTGATCGGCAGCAGCCCGTAGCAATGAGGTTACCTTATGGGTGGCACCAGTGAAGGTAACGGTGTGTGAAATACTGAAAAGCCAAATCCATTTAAATAGACATGTTCGAAGGGAAGGTGAGGTGTGAACAGCGTGCCTTTGCTCACAGGGAGTGTGAAGTGTCTTCTGCCAGGACTCAGCAGCATTTTAAGAATAGTTGTGAAATTAAGCAGAAATACCATGGTCCTGTGGTCCAGGCTCCCGGAATCACACCTATTTTTGGAGGTGGTGAGCAGCAGGCTGCAAGGCTCAGTGCACTCACTGCCTTTAAGCCTTTAGGTAAACCTGACATTGCAAGAAAGCAAAACCTCCAGGGATGTGGTTTCACAGACACTTAAACTGTTCTCCTTTCGGGCTGCTGTCCAAAAGGGCATCCTGGTTCCCTTGTGCTTCCTTTGTATCACTGGCTCGGTCAGCAGGATGATCTGACCCAAAATTAAGCCTGCAGCAAGGATGCTAAATTTCCATCTGGCTCAGGCCATGGGACTGTGGGGCTGACTGGGTTTTGGTGCCCTCTGAGGAGGTTCAGGAGCACCCTGCACATTGTGGCACTCCTGGCTCGCCGAAAGCCACTCGTGACACCTTGCCTGGGGCTCGGCACAGGGGAGAGGGAGATGCCAATAACATTTCAGAGCAGCAGCTTGTTGAGAAGCTTTCAGGCATCATTTAATAAGCAACCAAAGGTCTTAGCAGTAGGACACCCGTGTAGTCAGCATCCTCCTCCCCTCCAGCTGTTTATTTTCTACCCTTGAAACGTCCTGCAACCCCCACCTTGTGCTGTGCCATCACCAGCATCTGTGTTGCCTCTCAGCAGAGCTGATCTGCTGGAATAATGCTGCTGCTGCTGCTGCTGGCACGGGCTGGCAGGCAGCTCTGCAGCTGGGCTGGTGTGGGGTGTGGAACCAAGGCTGTCTGGTTCTGGGTTAGTCCCTGCACTTTGAAATAGCGAAAAGTTAATTTACTTCAGGCTGCTGTTGGGGGAATTCTGTCTTTGTACTTCCAGTGATGTGTTTTCTGCAAGAGGAAGAAATAAGGGCGGGTTTTACGTATTCTAAAGCAGCTGGTCTGGCTTTGTGGAAGAGGGTGTTGACATTATTTGATAACCCTTTCTCATGTTTTCTTGGCTGGTCAATGACAAAAGGGAGAAGTGGGTCTTCCCACTCTTTTAGTGATATGTTTTTCTTCCCAGGAACTATCCTAGCATATAAAATGAAACAAGAGCCCTCAGATAGCATCAACAGCTATAGTTGGCCTAAGTGTGCTATTTTATGGCAATGTCTTGTTTTTTCTCTGGAGAAAAGAAAATGTACCCCATTAAGTGCTCATGTTACAAGTCTGCACCCCAGGAGATAAATATTTCAAATATTAATGCTGAGCAATTTTTAAAAGGTTCTGCATGCATTTTATTTTGAGCATTCTGCAAATTACTTGAGACTACTAAAACAAAATGCAATTTAGATCGGCTCACCCTGTGATCAGTATGTGGTGATTTTAAAATCTGCTCTGCCCAGCAGCACGGTCATGCAGCTGATCAGGCGTTGGTGCAATCGGGAAATTGGCATCTGGTGGTAGCTGTGGATCTGCAGGTAGACAAGATGTACAATTTACATAAACAGCGGAGTGAGGGGAGTGCTCTCAATATCCTTTCACTCCAGTACAGTCACATGCATTGCAAATGAGTTACTCCTTTGGAAAAAGAGCTCAAACCTGACTTGCATTGAAGTTCTCAGCTGTTAACAACAGTGGAGCCAGGGACTCCAGCCAGAACTTCTGTGATTTCCTTGATATCCCTCTTAGTACATCACTAACTTTTCCATATGTGTTCTCTGATTTATAACACAGCAATACTTTATTTCGCTGTTGTAAAATTCTTTCATACACTGAGCCCTGCCAAAAGCTTCATATGTTATTGATTAAACAAATTCCCACTGTTCCAGGATCTCGGCTGCTCTGAGTCTGGTGGTAACTTTAGTGGAATGATGAGTGCACTGGTCGATTGTACAGGAGGTGGGGAAATACAAGGCACCAGCACTTACTGCTGCTAATCAATAAATTCACCTTCAATTCGTAAAGTGGAGCTGCTTTTTCCACCGGTCAGTGCCACATCTCTCCTGAGATGGGCTGAGCTTGTCCATCAGCTGCAAAGTGCTGGTGGCTCAGGGTCATTTGTTGGGGAGATAATGATGATGTTTGATTTTAGTAATGTTGGGAGAAAGATTAACAAGACTTTCATTTCGACTCCTTCACAGGCAATTACCAACAGCTGCTGCTAGAGAAAGGGTGTGATGATTAACACAGTGACCTTTGCAAGGATTGACTTCCCTTCTTGGAGGGATTCCTTTTGGATGGACTTGTGAGCCATTAGCACTAAGCACAGAGCAGGATCCGTGGGGGCTATGGGTTTTTGTGGAACAAGGTCTCTGTTTCACTATTAACTTAATTAGGTTATAATAGAAAGGGTTTTCCTGTTGGACTGCAAGGCATTTGCTCTGCCTCAGGGTTTTCTGCTCCTGTAAAACTCCAGAGCTGGGCCTTGCCAGCACCAGTGGGGACATGGTCCTGCAGCTCCAGCCATCAGCTCTTCCTTTGGGGCTGTTTTGGTTCATGAGATTTTACTCACTGGTTTTGCTGCTTGTTGTGAGAACAAGGTGAAAGGGAGAGAAATGCAGTCTGGAGGGTTTGGCGAGAGCCAAGCAAACCCAGTTTGGGCTCTTCCTGCATTGTGATGGTTCACAGTCCAGCGTGACAAGTGACATGGCCCATGGCATGGTAAGTGCCCAGAGCTGTGCCTGGACCCCAGGGATGCACAGATGAGGCTGCTGCAGGCTCCTGCATGTTCATGTTCAGAGCAGGAGAACGACACCCTCCCCACTGCCAGGCTGTTCCTGCTGCCCTTAGGTGCATCCAAGAGCATTTTCCATGCCCATGCCATGTAAGGAAAGTGCATCAGGCAAATGCATCTCCTTTGAAACCATACACAGGTTTGCTTGGTAGGATTGGCCACATGTACAAGCTCCCAGCTTTTCCCAGTCCCCTTTTCCCTCTTTCCTTTCCACCCCTCGCCCAGGTTTGGCTGTGTAATGTCCTCACTTAAAAATCCTGTCGAGCTTCAATTATTTCGAGGTTTAATGACTCATGATTTCTATAATGCTTTATTTTGTTCACTTTCAGCATGTTTTTACTCCCCAGTCAAATAAAGGCTATTAAAAAACCCACCAAGTACAAAGCCTTCACATTTCATTTGAGAGAAAAATGCTTCGAAAGCTGTATTGGTGCTACACAGGTAAATAATTAGATTGCTAATGAATTAGCTTTGCTTTGAAGACAAAAGCTTCAGTGTTCCTAATTAGGTTGTGAGGAGAGACATAGAAATGCATGGTCTTTCTCCCAAGGAAAAGGGGAGAAAAGGGGGCTCCCAACCCAGCTGAGACCAGGGACCACTGGCAGGGCAGTATTTTACCTGACCTTGGGCTCAGCACCTTCCAGCTCTTTGATATTGTTTAAATTCCTCAGTGAATTCAGAGAAATAATACACTTTGTCTGTGCAACGCGTTTCCTTTTCAGTTTCAAATTAATATTTGAATGAAATGGTTACTTAGTGCTACGTTTTGAAACAGGGAGAATGGAAGCCTGTGGTATATTTTCGTTATATCACTCTATTATTTATGCTTTTCATCATAAGCCCTATTATCATGCCCATCCTAAAATGAATTATGTCATATATTTTTTTCTTTCCTCACAGAGGAGGATTTTTTCCCAGGCCTTTGATCATTCTTATCACCCTCTCAAAAGCCCCTTTTAAGTCTGTATTAATACTCTTTTTCAGATGAGGTGAAAACTATTTTGGGATTAGGCAGCATCATTTTAATAATGTTATAATCTTCATACTATTATTCCCCATCCTGTTCACTAACCACACTAACATCTTGTTTGCCTCCCTCCCTATCCCCCCTTTTTTCCCTGGATTGCTGCAGATTGGGCTGCAGACATTGATGCTGTGGTTTCCTCCCTAGCTAATATTGCTAATTAAGAAACATGTGAAAAATACCTTGATTCCCCCCCCACCCCCCCTCAGTTAAATTGCATCTATCAGTTTTGGTGTCACTTAGCCATTTGGTTGACTTTTCTCCTGGTGATTTGCTCCTTTTCTGGCTTTGATGAGCTTATCTCCATGTCCACTCTGTATTTGGCTACTTCACAAATTCATCTCCTTCCCCAGATCCCCACTAAATCTATTAGCTGGTGAGTTTAATACCAATCCTTATGGCTTCCTCTGGGTAGTTAACCTTTTGCTATGATGAAAATTCACTGTTTAATCCCATCTTTTTTCTCTTTAGATCAATGGCAGCATTTGCCCTCTTCCCCTTTCCTCCTTAGCTTTTTGCAGCAAAATGAATTGCCGTCTGATTTCTTCATCTCATAAATCCCTTGAATGGGTTGATAGAACCCCAGGACAAATTGGAGGGACTGGTTCCTTTGTCACAAGCTGATGGTGGCTTATACCTGCGGGGAATTTCCTTTCCTGCCAGTGCTTTTGTTTGGCAGGTGAAGCCCAGGGGATTCAGGAGCCCTTTGTATCCTTGACTGTGATTCGCCCACAGAGAAAGAGATCCCAAACCTGCTCTGCAGGTACCCAAGAGCAGTCTGACAGCTTCTGCTGCCTCCTCTGCCCTGATCCAAGGCATTTTAGGCAGAGGTGATGGGCATTGCTGTTTACGTTCCTAATTTCTGAGTTTCTACATCAGTGCTTTGGCGCCTGCATCCCCCCTGGGGAGCCTTTGGATTTGGGCACAGGCGCCCCTGTGCCTTGCTGTCCTCCTTGGAATGGGGAATTGGAATGCTCACCATCTGTGTTGTGTTTCAGCATCCCCATAATGGGAAATCTACTCATCCCCATCTCTGAAAACTTACTACTTAGGACTTTAGAAGCAAAACAAAAAGCTTATTTTTTGAAATATCTGTGTGTGTGTTGTCTGAACTGACTCTCCAATGCAAACAGTAGCTCATACTTTGGAATAACAAGGCACCGGGGATATGAATTTTCCTCTCTCCTTCTGATGACGTATGTGCTGATACAACATTAAGCTCCAGCGAGGAGGTGCACAACAGAAATATGATCAACACCTACTGCTGCAAAAAGAAATGGTGACTTAAAGGTGCCTGTGTTCCCTGGGGAGGGACCGTCAGTGGAGAGATGCATTGCATTTCTATCTCATTACACGGAGCTGCTGAAGGTTGAAATGCTGTTAAATATACCACAGGCTCTTATTAAATGGCCATATTAAAGAAAACAACACCAGACTGGAGCTGGGGAAAGCTCTTGCTTTATTTGAGGATCATTTATTCAGACAGGCTGACTTTTAATAAGCCTCTTGCCCTGGCTGATGAGTTCTGTCAGCATGACGCTGATGCCGTGGGATGCTCAAACCCAGCAGCCAGCCCAGGGGCAGCACAGGAGCCTCCACTGACTGGGAGGGATCTTTCCTGCTGCCATCACCCACCTGGGCAACCAGTACCTTTTGCTGGGAGTGGAGGGTGGGTACTGGTTTTTCTAACATGCTGTAGACTCTGGTGCTCCAGAACAGCTCTGCATCTGCTCAGGACAGTTCCTGAGCACAGGCTCCAAGATGGAGCAGAGTGGTGGCACTGAGGGGTGCATAGGGGTGGGAGGCATCAAAACACATTATTCAGCCCCAGTTCAGGAGAGCACCTGCTGTAGGTACTGACTGAACCGAAATAAAGAGTAAATAAAGGGCAGAGGATGAACACAAGGAACTAAACCATAGCTGGGTTTTGACAGTTCTTTTCACCACCAGTGGCCATTATGCCCCTGGATCCCTGGCAGTGTCTGAGGCCAGGCTGGATGGGCCTTAGAGCAGCCTGGTCTAGTGGAAAGTGTCCCTGCCCATGGCAGGGGACTGGAATGAGATGAGCTCTAAAATTCCTTCCAACCCAAACCCTTCCCTGGCTCTGGGCCTCCCTGTAAGGGCCAGTGCCAGCACCACCTAATCCAGCCCGATTGCTTTGAGCTGGGAAACCCACATGCCACCCCTCTCCTTCCCTAGTCCCTGTCCTGCCTGAAGCTCTTCTCACCTGTAGCTATTTTCCCAAAAATCATCAGCTTTCTAGTGGTACTAAAGATTCTACTTTCCATGTTACTTTTTTCCTTGGTGGTAACCACAAATTACAACATAATATAATTTTATAAACTTGAAAAAGTTTCTTTAAAAACTTTCTTTGCCTTAAAATTTTTTTTCTTTAAAAAATGATGTAAAAAAGCTTAAGATTCTTGGGGTGTACTTGTAAGCAGCAGCTAGAAAATGTCTGCTTTGACTGAGGTGGTTTGGGACACACTGGAGAATTAAATGTCGCATAATGTTTACTGAATAGAGCATCCGTGTTTGCTGTGTGGTGATGGCACTGCTGAAACACACTTTCTGTGCAGATGAATCAGCCCCAACAGGGTAATTGCAACTGCTGGAGCCTTTTGGGAGCCCACCCTGCCAGATACCACCCACTCCCCAAACTCTGTCCTTGACAGTGTTTGTATTGTTGCTCGGCGTGTCTTGGTGCTCAGATCCTTAATGCAAATCAAGGTTCTCAGTGGCTGCATATATCCCACTCTGCCAAAATATTTATGTTTTTAAAAGATGAGTCTGAAACGGGGAGCAATGACCTGCTGGCTCACAGAAGGGAAGGTGATGTGTCTCTCAGCTTTCTCATCTCACAGGAGCACTGTTTGTGTTTCTTTAGATCTGAAGGAAAGATCATCCTGCCTTTGGTGGGGGGGTGAGGAGGAGCTGATATTTGGATATTTTGGATGCTAAACTATCCTTTCTGACTGCTACTTAAAGAGTCCTTTTGCAGTGGTTTTTTGAGGGGTGATTTGGGGATTTGTTTATGGTGAGTCTCTAGAGCTGGTTTCTACTTTTTAAAGCCAGATAAGCAAAGGGCAACATTTTGCTTTTAATGGTATAAATGGGTTATTGTGGGGTTGCTGCAATCTCTGTGTACCTGTGTGCAAAGTGCCTCACACCTGTGTGCTGCACCAGCCACCAGATTTCCATGTCCAGCAGGACTGTTCCTTTTGTGCATCTCACGAGCAGAATTTAATTCACTGATACAGCACAGTAACTCCTTCTCTCCATTTTAATGGTCCAGTGGAATTCTGTTAGCAAAAGACCTAATGAATGTTGCAATTCAATCAGGGCAATCTAGAGTGTAATGTGTGGAGCCGTGCCAGCATTATATAAATCATTAAACATCAAAACGTAAAAAAATAAAATAAAATGCCCTAATCATCATCTAACTCCAGGAGCTGCTGGGAATGGCTGGGGCTGGAGGCAGCTGGGGCCAGCATGGATGGGTGCGTGGCTGGGGTGGGGACAGTGGCTCACCAGCCCGGTTCCTGTTCTTCCCTCTTAGCATTTTTGGATAACACAGATGCTCCAGCATGGAGAGGGTTGTTTGTGTGCTCTGCAGTCCCCTCAGGCCCTTGCAAGTCCTAGAGGGGGAAGCATTTATTTCTTAAAGGGGTGCTTTAAATAAAATGAGGGAGAACAGTCATTACAGAGATGTTTTCTGTAGGCAGATGAATTTTCTGCTCCGACTTCATTTACATTGTAAAGGAACTGCGCTTCTTGCTCTTTTGGCTTTGGGAATTCGTGGAACAGCGGTCAAAAGGTGCAGTTTTGCTCTAGAAGCCAAGATTTTGTAGAGATAAACAGTTTAGAGGTTTGAGAGTTGTTTTTAGTTTTTAAACCAAGTCTCTTAAAAGTCTTCCTAATGAGAAGCAAGTCCAGCTAGCAAAGACTGTGTGTTTGCTTTTGAAAAGATTGAGTTGGAGGGAAATCTCTGGCGTTAGCCACGGGTCCACTCTACTGGGAGAGGTTATCAGCAGTGAACAAAACCAAAAGTAATTGGAACTGAAATATGGACATGCTTAAAATGCACTGCAGACTCTCTGGGAGGCTGGAGTGTGATTGGAAAGACGAATGCAAAATACAGAATTATAACATTCCTGGCTCTGTGTGTGACAGTACGTGTGTGTGTGTGTGTATGTATATGTATATACATCTCTGTGTGTGTGTGTGTGTGTGTGTGTGTGTATATGTATATACATCTGTGTGTGTGTGTGTATATGGATGACTGTGTGAGATTTCCATTTCAGGGTGGGGGTTTTATTGCCACTGGTCTGATTTTGTTTCTCTCTTCTGGTTTAGGATCAGATTATTTTGCTTTCACTCAGAAACTGAAAATGGATGTGGATGCAGTTGTCCCAGCCCTCACCTCTGCTAGCAAACATAGTTTGCACTTAAGAGTCACCTGAATAAGAATGAAGACACAGACTTCTCCATAATGGAGAAATACTTTTTATTGAGGGGTTGCTGTCTTTGATGGGTAAATCCTTTGGGGAGGCTGCAGGAGCTCAGCTCTGGGGAAGCAGCCCTAAGCCCCACCAGCCTGTGCCCATCCCTTGCATGCTGCTGCTCCCAGCTGCTGAGAAGTCACAGAATGTTCTGGCTTGGAAAGCACCCACTAGGATCATCAAAGTCCAACCCCTGAAAGGGCCTGTTCAAGCCATCCCTGCCTTTTGCTTCCCCAGTGGTTTGTGTTGCTCAGCAAACCCAGCCCAGGTTTCTCAGCTGAAGCACAAAGCCTGGCAGCTGTGTCCGGGCACAGGAGAGGGGCGTGGGGGGACATTGGTCACTGAGTGATGCTCAGCCAGACACTTCTGTGGCCACTGTCCCTCAGCGTGGGGCTGCTCCCCCCTCCAGGGATCCTCTCTCAGAGCTGCTGCAGTGGGCATGGCATGGACAGATGGTGCCTGGCACTCAGCTGTGCCCAGCGCTGCCTCCCTGCCCTGCTGAGCACTGGCTTGTATGAGGATGCCTGATTTCCACGTGGAGCCTCACAGCCAGCCTGCTTCTAAAAACAGACTGTGAGAAACCATTGAGTGCAAATATGGGCCCTGGCAAGGTGAGAAATGAGTTCTTTGCACATGTGTGCTGCAAGTTTGAGAGGTTTTGGTCTTCCAGGTCAGTCCTGCAGCCTGTCACCTAAGGCTGACTTTCTTTCTTTCTTAAACCAGTATATTTTAAGCCCAAAGCAATGCATTATCTCTCAAAAAAAAAAAAAAAAAAAAATTTTTTTTTTTTTTTTTTTTTTTTTTTTTTTTTTTTTTTTTTTTTTTTTTTTTTTGATATAGCTAGGAGTTTCTGTCCTGCAGTGCTTGAGTCTAGGGATATTTTAAGAGCTCTGTTATCTTGTGCTGGGAGGGAATACAATACATATGTAGATAGGGAGTGCTGCTGGTTTGAAAGGTATGTAAAGGGTCTGTGCTGAACTGACACTAGCTGAAAAATTTGTTCAGCCTAATTAGCAGCAAATCACTTCTGTGTCCAACCTTGCTTGTAGAGATGGGAGCCAGTCCCCCCTCCTTATCCTCTGCTGCCCTTCTTGGGTTTTCAGAGCCCTCCCTGGCTGAGAGGTGAGGGTTTTTGTGAGGACACAGATCTGCAGCCATGTGTCATTGCAGGGCAACAAGTGCAAAATTACTGGAAATTCATGGGAAACTGTACACCCATCTCGGGCTTTGTCTAGGATTGTTCAGGCTGTCATCAGAACCAGTCACGATCGATCAGCTTTTATATTTAATGAAATTTTAATTAAAGAATGGAAAGCCTACGAAGACATCATATGACAGGAGAGCTGGAAGCAAATACAATTTCACTTCCAACCATTAACCAGAAAAGCAGCAAATGGTTGACTGCACATCGCCATGCAGTCTAAGGAAAGTACAGCTCTTGGCTTCGGCAGGCAGGTCATTAGTGACTGAATAATCAGTGACATTTCCCTTCTAAATCTGACACAAATGAAGTGCAGTGCTCTGGAAAAAGCCATTAAGTGCAAAGCCTCGCCTTTACTCTGCTCCAGGTATTGCAGAACAAGACCTAATGGCAGCCTTTAGCTGTGATTTGGCTTTGATAGCATCCACAGGATAGTAACCCCCCCCAGGATGCCAAGAGCCAAATGCTTCCAGCCTTGCACAAGCCATCATGTTGTGCAAAAACAGAAAGTGAGACTTGTTCCTTGCTGGTGTTCCCAGATGCAGCCAGTAAAAGATACAAGTAGGAAAAGCTATAATGTGGAGCATTGGGAAGCTGAATGTGGCTGTATTTTTATGTCTGAGAGGTACCAGCAGGTAAAGGTCTCACTCGTCGTGGGATGAGTTTTTCGAGCCTGATATCCTCTTGAGAATTCCTGTGGCAGCTCTCAAAGCTGGGTGTTAACTTGTTTTTCTGCATATTTGAAAATGTTTTTTCGATGGGAGTGGAAAGCGAGCAGCACTGCACAGGAAAAAGGAAGGACTGGTCTTGTTTATGTCTCTCTTTGAATTTCTCTGAATAACGTGTTGTCAGATGGACAGAGTCATCAAATGGGTGTAACTTCCTTTGCTCCCTCCCCTTGTGCTGTGGCTTTGAAAATAATGTCAAAAGGTTAATGGGAGCCAGACTGCCCTGGGGGGTCCCTTGTGCTGAAGCAGTGAGTCTTTAAGGAGGTTTTTCTTGGGGGAAAGACTGAATAGGGGAAACTTTTTCTAGGCAAAAGCATTACCAGTACCTGGACTGGGAAGCACTGTTGTCTTGGAAACTCTGTGCACTGAAGCTGGATATGTCTGATTTTCAAAATTCCTTTTGCTTTTTCTTCATGGACCCCAAAATAGAAGTTTTTTTATGCAGTCAATGTATCTTTTTCAATTGCTTTGATTTATATTTAGCCCTGTGTTGTGAAGTTCCAGTGCAGTATTTTTGATCATTAACTCTCCTAGTCGTGTTTGGGTTAAGAGTCTACTATTCAGTGGATAAATCTGCTTTGGGTATAGTCTTGTCAGTTATAATCTTACTGAAAACAAATTAATAACCACAGATAGAAGTGTATTTTTAATGAACAGTTTCATTAATAATGGGAAAAAATGTCCCAGGAAAGTTCATTAGTGGCTCACTGATTCCACTCCCAGCTGTTGTATAGTTGGTTCTGACTGAAAGCTCTTGATAGTTTTATTGCTCTGTTTACAGAGCATGGAATAAGATGTTGTTTCAAAACAAAAAGTTTTGTTACCCTAGCAGAAGGGATTTTTTATACATTTATGATGCATTCTAAAGGTGTATGTCCAAACACTTGCATTCATATAAGCATCCAGGCAGCTGTTGCCACGTGATTTTCTTTATCCTGACGTGTTTTGGAGAGGTTAGAGTGCCAAAATCTCTTTTGACTGTTAAAATTTGGGGTTCTCTTCCAAAGCTGGAGGAGGTGCTGTCTGCACCCTTGTCTCACTGCAGGGCAGCATTCCCCCTTGCCAACATCTCTCTTTCCATCACCCATGATCCTCCAGGAGGTGGTTGTATTTGTGTGTCCAAAGAAGGGCAAACAGGCTGGAGAGGGCTCAACCTGAAGAAAAGGATAGACTGGATATTAGGAAAAAATCCTTCAGGAGAAATCTGCCAATCATTCACACAAGCTGCCCAGGGAAGTGGTGGAATCACCATCCCTGAAGAGATGTAAAAGACGTGTAGATGTGGCATTTGGGAACGTGGTTTAGTGGTGGTCGTGGCATTGCTGGGTTAATGGTTGGACTCAATGATCTTAGAGGTCTTTTCCAGCCCAAACTTTCTATGATTCTATTTCTACCTGACCCAGAAACCCAAGCTGAAAGAGGAAAAATGGAAGTAGCTTTATTATTGTAGTTCTGAACTTAAACTGCCCTCCCTGCGACCCTTTCACCAAAGGTGTGTGGTGGACTACAGCTCCCTAAATCCATAATTTAAGGATTGGGGAGGCAAGGGAGGTATGAGTAAAACCCTTCTGAGCACAGAGGACTAAGCTTCTCTCTCTCCTCCATCCTCAGGTGACGTTGTGGACATCTACCAGCGGGAGTTCCTCGCGCTCAGGGACCGGCTGCACACGGCCGAGCAGGAGAGCCTGAAGCGCTCCAAGGAGCTCAACCTGGTCCTGGAGGAGATCAAGAGAGCCCTGTCGGAGAAGCAGGCCCTGCGGGACATAAACCGGACCTGGAGCAGCTTATCTGGTGAATAAACAGGCGTGGAGGATCTGGGGCTCTGTTGAAGCTGTTTGAGGATGTAGAGAGGTGTGTGTGTGTGTGCGCGCAGGGCTGCAGACAGGACCTGCTCTTCTCTCTCCCTGTGTGAGCAAATTGTGGAGTTCAGAGAGACTTGGGAGCTCTTAAACTCCTGTTTAATTAGAGGTGCATAAGCATCATTAAGCACGGATTTGCCTCTGCCAAGGATATTTGCCAATTTGCTTGCTTACAAGCTTTTTTTTCTCCCTTGCAAGTCATACACTGTTTCCTATGGCTGTATTCAACCCATATGGGAAATGGGTATCCAGAGAGAGGGGGGAGGAAGGAGTTAGGCTGGCTGAGCACCCCTCACCAATTTATTTGTTTTTTTTGTTTGGTTTTTTTTTTTTTTTAAGTTGCTCGGTTGAAGAAAATTGGATCTCTGCAGAAAGATCTGATTTGACCTTCATTTTATCTTCATTCTCCCCTCTCCTTCCCAAATATTTTGGGACTTCTTTAAGGCCCTCCTGGCTCCTGCTGAACTTTAATTGGGTTTGTGGTAGCATGTTAAAGGTTGGCCTGATTTTTTTATAACCCAGCAGTAGTCTCAGGTGGCCAGGCTGCTGTAAAAAGGCTTTTTGCCTTGCAGTCTCTTCCTGCCTACCGTGCCTTGCAATTGATTCCCTTTTCCTTTTTAAGACGAAACCAAGTTAAAACTGTGGAATATCACCAACAAGAATGTGCTGCACCTTCCCACCATCTTCCATCATTTGCCACATTTGCTGTCAAAGGAGAACAGTCTGCAGCCAGCCGTGCATGTGGGACAGGGGCGCACTGGAGGTAAATGGGAATTAGTGCTGCTTCTGGTGCTCTTCCTCACCTTGGTGCCTGTCCCTCCCCTTTCCTCCGGGCCTGGCTGTGGCACAGAAACGAGCAGGACTGGAGGAAGGGCTGCATGCATCATGCAAGCTTCCTTGGTTCTGGTGACATGTGGGGTGGGTGAGCCATGTCACGCCTGCAAGTCTACAGGGGAGTGCTGTCTGTGCTCTTGACTGGCCCTAAAATGTTCTTGATGCTTCTGCCAGATGTTGTTTGCTGCTTTCCATATCCAGAGTGCTCTAGACTTTGTCTGGAAGGGTTCAGATGAAAGCTTAGTTTGTAGGGTGTTTCATGGAGACTGTAATCAAACTAAGGAGACAAATCCCAATGGTAACAGGACTTCGGTTACTTGATGATTCCCCCTGCTCCCAAATCCCAACCCAATGCCAAAGACCTGACTTGCACCTGCCAAACTGGAGTGCTTTTGGCTGTGGGAGGGGTTTGGAGAACAAGAGGTGGTCTTCAAGTTGCTGTTCACAAGTTGAAAAGGCCCCTGGGAGGGGGAGGGATTTCTGGTGTTCCCTTAGAGATCATTCTTTCAGGGAGAAAAAGCAGAGCATATCTGACTGCCCACGGGTGCCCTGCCAGCCCGGCACGCTGGGCTCTGCTGGCTGGCACTGGGTGAGGACAAGAGTGTGGGAACCCTGCGTAGCCCAGGAGCCCACCAACCTGCTGTCACTGCTGGTTTTTAATGGCAGAGCCTGGCACTGACCAGGTGAACTGTCATGGGAGCAGAGCAAAGCGTCCAACACAGCCCCTTCTCTAAAATCTCTCCGTGGCCCTGGACAGTGTCCGTCGTGATGGGAATCCCCAGCGTGAAGCGGGAGGTGCATTCCTACCTCACCGACACCCTCAACTCCCTCATCTCAGAGCTCACTCAGCAGGAGAAGGAGGACTCTGTCATCGTTGTCCTCATTGCTGAGGTAAGACAGAACTTTGCCAGTTTGCCCCCTTTCCCTGGCCCCCATCCCCCTGTCTGCCAGGCTTGGTGCCAAACAGGATGCTGCCCACCCGGACACCAGCTCTGCCACTTGCTGGGTGGATAAGCTTGGCCTTGGGCTGCCATCCAGCAGGATCAGCAGGTGTGTCTTGCCCAAAATGAAATGCTGGTTGGGCCAGAGAGGATCAGGATCTGAGCAGGCAAACATGTCCTGTTAGCAACTACCACTGTGGCACAGCTCACCTAAACCATGATGCTTCCTGCAGGGTGCTTGAATGGATATCTACAAAATGAGCTGGAGCAGCCCCATGACCAGGAGAGCTCTCAGACCTGCTCCTGCAGCAGATCCGTTTCTCCACATACTGTAACACAGCACTAAACCCCTCTTGAAACCCAAGAGTTGGTAATTTGGGATTGAGACTGATACGCCTCTTTGTATTGGTGCCTGGAGCCCGGAGTCAGTTGCTGAATCCAAGGGCTAAAAAGCCTTGATACATTAATCCACAAGAGCTGCTTTTATCTATGGGTTTAGATGGTTATTTTTCTCCATGGCTTTCCTCTCAGGATTATTTTCTTGAGCCTGAAGTGCATTTGTCTTAATTTCCAGAAATCCGGTGAGAAAGATAAACCTCAGTAGCCTGTTACTGGGAGTGGAACAGAGATGAATGTCCGGGTTTGCTGCCTGTTTACCCGTAATTTGACATTTTGAGTAGCATTTGGCCTTCAGCGCTCTGGCTGGTATTTTGTACAGGGAGAAGGTGTGCACAGATGGGTGCAGCCCAAGGGGCCCAGGACAGGGTTTGGTCCTGGCTTTCATTTGTCTCCCTTGGAACCAGGACAAGTTTGGTGACTGTTTTTGCAGTGAGTAAGTTGAAGCCTGAGAGGTTTTAAGCAACTTGGCCCTGACCAGCTCCTGTTTTGGACTGCAGTAATACTACTTTAGCTGACTTGAAAATAAGGTGCGTGCTGTGATGGCAGCTCCTGATTTTCAGAATGTAGCTATGATGGGAAAGTGGACAGCAAATAAAGTTGTTGCAGATTCCGTTGGCCGAGTTTGGTCTTGGAGCTGCATAACATCCTTCTGTGCAAGTGTCTGCCACTGCTGTGCCTGCTCTGCCTCTTCCCAAAGTGTTTCTCCACCTACCTGCACTTGTTAGAGCTCCTTGGGCATGGGATAAAGAGTGAATAGTGGAAAGGCTGGCATGAACCTGAAGCAAACGCTGAGCAATTTGGAGACTCAGCACAAGTGCAGCAGCTGAGTGTCCTCTCTGGGATAGGGACTTCTCATTCCCAAGTGTCACTGCTGCCACTGCAGGTGTCACCCACGGTGGCTGGGCTGCCTGGGAGAGCAGGGGCTTCCTCAGCTGCGTGGGGGCAGCCCTGGGGTGACATGGCTGGCTGGGCTGTCACCAACCCACTGTTTCAGACACTTGGAGTGGAGCTGCAGGGTTCCTGCCAAAGCCAGGAGCATCCTTCCTGCTTTTGTTTTTCCCATTGCTGTTTTCTTGGCACGCTGAGGTAAGAAATCAGTCCAGCACTGGGACTCCGAGCCCTGTTTAGGAAAGGGACCTTTTCCTCTCGAGAAAAGCCTCCCTTGTCCCCGTGCCAGCACAGAAGTGCTGTGCTCAGCCTGTGACACACGTCCCGGTGTCTCATTCTCACCTCGCCCGGCGCCGAGTGCAGCAGCAGCTGGTCCCGGCTCCGGCAGTGCTGCATTGGCAGATCCACCCAGGACGTGCGGCCTCGTGATCCATCTGGCTGCCCAAATCCAGGAAACAGGAGCAGATTTTGCTCGTGGGTCCCTGCCCTTTGTTCTGGGGTTTTGTTTCCCCGTCGCTGTGCAGACGGTTTCTGTCCAGTGCCCGTCCCTGTGCTTGCACTCACCTCACCCGCAGGCAGCAGCGAGCGGCGCTGGCGACCTTTGTCTCCCAAATGTTATGGTTGCCACATTGATTGTGGGAACAAACTGGGGCTTTAGGAAGAAAAGTGTCAAAATTAACCTGAAATTAAAAACTCGTAAATAGACCCTTCTTTTTCGGCAAAGAGTACAGGGTATTTGCTGCCAAGAATATTCTCTTGGATGCAAGCCAGCATGTGTAGGAAAAAATAAATAGCCCAGAGGTTAAAACTTGTGCAAACACTTGGTGCTGGCAGGGGCAGAAGTGCCAGGAGAGCACATGGGACAGATGTGCAGGATCTTGTGTCCTTTGGGGTGAATTTTGGTGTGTGATGCCTTTGGTTAACACTGACCACAGAGCAGGGCTCCGGAGAGCCTGTCAGCATGGAAAAGCAGTAAAGCTGGATAAAAGGAGACATGAAGGTGAATGAAGATGGTACAGATGTGCTGACAGTACCCTGGGGTGTGTTGAAGAAGATTTCTGAGCCATGGGGGACACAGGCTGAGGCTGAAGGGTCTAACACTGCTTTTCTTTTGTTTTCAGACGGATCCACAGTACACAGCCGGAGTGGCAGAAAATATCAAAAACTTGTAAGCACTTCCAAGTGGCTTCAGTGTATGGCCTGTGCCTGCAGCAAGGCCAGGAACGGCTTCATTAAGGAGAAACACACTTTTCTGCTTCCCTTTTGTATTTTGTTGTTGTTGCTTGGGGTTGTTTCCTCTTTTTAAACTTTGTGCTGTCTTTGCTAATGCTGCTTCCACTTTCTGCTTGTTCTAAAATGCATCCCGTATGTAGCTTCCAGGAGGCTGCTTTGTGCTCAAAGTATTTAACACACATGGTCATTTCGTTCTGTTTTGCTCCTTCTGCCCTGGGGCACTGTGAGGAGATGGATTGTTTAGATTTCCAGCGATCCTGGCAGTTGTTTCAGTGTCTGCTGCAGCCCTGTACTTGCTCTGTGCAGTCTGGGCAGTGTAGCAAGCACACACTAATGCTCCTGCCTTATTTTGCTTTAAAATCCGTGATCCATCTTTCTTCCCACTCCAGCCTGTTTGTTTTCCCCTTGTTCCAGGCTCTGGTTACATTTGTCTCTGGTGCTGGCTGCTATTTATGTCCTGCAGCCTCAGTGGCTGTTGCAGCTTCGGCTGTGGCTGTTTGAGCAGAGGCTGGTGATGGATTATTAACCATGATTATTAACCGCTCCAGGCGCTAATGGCACCAGAGCTCGGAGGCAAAGGGAGAGGAAAGGTGCTGAGAGGAGGGGCAGGGACTCCCATCCAGCTCCTGGCCTTGCTCCTTGCCGAAGGATCGCAGTCGCCGCGCGAAGCCGGAGAGAAAGGGCAGCGCATCCCTGATCCCCGAGCCGGTGATGGCACAGGGGCTGGACCAGCGTGGGGAGGGTTGTGCTCCCGGGCACTGGCAGAAGAGCTGGAGCAGAGCCCTCCATCTTGCAGAGCAGGAGCTGCAGGGCTCCCCTCCCTGTGCCTGCTTACCGGGGATAATGGACTGATTGTCCGATGGCTCCTGATGAAATTACCGGGCGCTGCTGCAGAGAGTGCATCTGCGTAGAAGTCCTGAAACTTTAATTGACTTAATGATTTGATTTCTCATCATCCCCGTCTCCAGCGCCTCCTGCCCCTCCCTGAGTCGCTGAAATTATTTTTCTTCCTAATAGAATTGAGGTGGTGTGGGGCCAGGGCAGGCTGGGCTCTCGCAGGAGGGAGGAGGCTGCTGCTGCTTTACTGCAGTGTTTTGTCAGCTCAGTGAGAAGCTGCTGTTTCGCTGCTGCCTGAAGAAGGGAAGATTTGAAAATGTTAGCTGAAAGACCTGCCAGTCCCAAGGAAGGAATAAGGAAGGGAAAAAGAAGTGAGAAGTTTTTGGCAGTGTCACTGCTTTGTCTCCCTTTGCCCCATCTCCCGTCCTCCAGGCTCTGCACAAACAAAGGAAATCAGCCTTGCACCAAATGTTCTCGAAAAGGCAGTGTAAAAATAACTGGTTTTCCTGCTTATCTCTCACAGTTAGAGCAGTCCCGGGGTATTGCTTGCAAGGCTGGTGTAGGTGCCTGCTTTTCAGATGGTGACATTATTTTCTTTTGGAGTTCGACTCTTTAAAGGTTTCTTAGCCACATTATAAGAAAAGTAGATGCTGATTTTATCAGCGTAAGAGAGCTAGGTAGACTTCCTGCTGGCTCTCTGAACTACAGCACAGCAGTGTTTTAAGGAACTTAGCAGAAATGTATAGCACAACCTCGGCAAAATTAATTTTAATTACTGATGCATTTGGAAAATCTCTAAATGCCTGTAGTGCCAAGTCCTTTCTTTGCTGAACCAGTTTGCAGGTCATTTAATCCTGTAAAGGGAACATGGTGCTCAGGGCTGGTCTTTAAAGCTGACCAGTGTGTGTGTGCAGGAGGGAGGAGGATGCTGGTGGGGAGCACGTGCACTTGGGGCTATTAGAGACTGTGGGAGGGAGAAGATAACTTTAAAAGTCTGTGTCAGGCCCTGCTGATGTCTTCTGATGAGGCCTGGAAGTTCGCTAGATACCAGGGAAGTTATACCTTAGGGGCTGTGTTTTTTGTTTGGTTCTGTGGCTCAGTGTTTACACAGTGATTTGGTCTATGAAATGTTGTGTCAGACTTGGAGGTATTTGTTTACTGCTGCTTTTCTCCCTCAGATTCCCAAAGGAAATACACTCAGGTCTCCTGGAGGTAATTTCCCCATCTCCACATTTCTATCCTGATTTCTCCCACCTGCGGGAATCCTTTGGGGACCCCAAGGAAAGAGTCAGGTAAGAATGAGTGACCTTACAAACAATCAAGCCCTGAATTAAGGAGCTATAGCAAGTTCCTCACTGACTCCAGCAGGGAAAGCTCTTCTGCAGGGCCAGGCGAGGACTTTAAACTTGAATTATCCAAGATCTGGAAGGACATGATTTGGTGACAGGAGGATGAACTGGCCTCAGCTTTGCCAGGCTTTTGCCTCATGCTGTGGTGTTTCCATCACAAAGCAAGGAGCTCATTTTAACCCAAATTGTCTTCATTTTGGAAGTCCTTGAGATTTCCAGTAACTCTTAGCTAACAGGGACCAAAGGGAGAGGCCATTTGCCATCTCCTCTGCCTCCCAGGGCTGTGCCACCTTCCCATCTCCAGCCCAGCCTGGGCAGGCTCCCTGGAGCAGCCACTATCCCAGCAGAGACTGATGCTCCCATTTCTTTGTCTCTTGCAGGTGGAGGACAAAGCAGAACCTGGACTACTGCTTTTTAATGATGTATGCCCAGTCCAAAGGCATTTATTATGTGCAGGTGGGTTTGGTGCTGGAGGGAAGATGCATGTACCTGTGAGTTCACTGTACTGGCTTGTACCAGCTGAGAGAGAGCACAGAGCATATCCAATTCTGTGATGCAGCAGAGTGGGAGAAGGTTTTAACCACCTGGTTTAAAAAAAGCTGGATTTTTAAAATACTTTTAGACTTGGAAACCTCCCACTTAGGAAAGGCAGAGGTCCTTGTTTCTCTTACCTGTTAGACTGAGTGAAAAAAAGTGCTTGGAGCACCTTCCAGAATAAACTGGGTCTGTGCCAAAGCTTTCCTCTAGTGTATGGTGTGATTGCTCTGCATAGAGAGACTGTTGCTGGGGCCTGGATGGGACATTGGCACTGTGCCCTTCTGTCTTGCAGCTGGAGGATGACATTGTGGCCAAACCAAACTATCTCAGCACGATGAAGAACTTTGCCTTGCAGCAGCCCTCTGAAGAGTGGATGATCCTGGAGTTCTCTCAGCTGGGGTTCATTGGTAATGTTCTCCCCCACTCACCCCAGTCCTACCAGGCACAAGGGCAGGCTGGATCTTGCCAGCACTACAATCTTGGCCCAAGAAATTGTCCCCACAAGATGGTAAAATACTTGGACTTGGTCCCCTCCTATTTTTGCAGTGACCCTTGTGTTTGCACAGGGGAGAAAGATCCTCACAGCTGGTACTGCTGATGCTCACTTTAAGTAAAAATAAACCTGGTGAGTGGCCCAGCTGAGAGCCAAACAGCTTAGATATGGCCAGTAGCTTTTAGGCTGGATGGGATCTGGATTTGCCTAAGAGTGTGCAAAAGGAAGTTTGCATCAGCCCAGAACTATTTTGGGAACGGCAGTACATGGTTGCAGTAGCAGCTTGATCTGTTATTTTGGATACTGGTTTGATTTGCTTAAAACTTGTAGTTCTCGGGGCAGGAAATGGTCTGTCCTGCAGCTGGCTGCATTTTTCATCCTTGTTTCTCTTTACTGAATGGGAGAGTTTTAGACCTTTTGATACTGTTATGACCTGTGGGACTCTAATGCTTTCTAATTCTGTGACAAATATTAAATCCGGAACTGTATTAGCAATGTCAGCAGTGCTGGTACATAAACAGGGGCCACGTGTTGTTTCCTTCACACAGATAGACACATCTAACCTCCACAGCCCAGTCTCCCAATTTTTTTCTTTCCCAGCTCTGATTCTAGACCATTTCATACCGTAGCTCCTCACTCTCTCTTCGCTCTCTCTTTGTGCTCTAGGAAAAATGTTCAAGTCTCTGGATCTGAGTTTGATTGTGGAGTTCATCCTGATGTTCTATAAGGACAAACCCATTGACTGGCTGCTGGATCACATCCTCTGGGTGAAAGTCTGCAACCCTGAGAAAGATGCAGTACGTAAACAGCCTCTGTTGAAGGGAAATGTTCTGTTGTGTGTGGGCAAATGTACACTTGGCTGTGCCTCCAGAGGATCTTTTCTGTGAGCTCTGGTGCTAACTGACTTTGCACCGAGCCGTGCCGTCCCTGTGGAGCATGCTGCAGGGTGTCCTTGTGGGTTGTGTAAGTGGAGACCTGGGAGTTCAGGCTTTTGTAGTCTGCAGCTGCCAGGAAAGGCATTATTTCTGCATCTAAGCACTAATAGGGTATTCCTCCTGCAGCCCTTGAGGGCAGGAGTCGTTCCCCATTCTTGTGTGTTGTTTTGCATTCCTGTGTGCTTCTCTCCCTGAAGCCGTTTCCCACTCGCTGACTGAACCCCAGAATTTGACGTGGATCCATGGGCTGTGCCTGCCTGGAGCACACATGGAGACTGCCCAGAGAGCTCATCCCAGGCGACCCAGAGCAAACCCTCCTTGCACAGTCTGCCAGAATGAAGCCAGATCACACAAAGCTCTTGTCAGGATTTCTAGGAGGGTGCAGAGAGGTGAAATGGGCTGTGCTTTTGTGCTGCCACTCCTTTTGCAGAGCCATAAGCCCCTGTGCCATGTGGAGGTTGTGTTTGAGCTCCAGCAGCAAGGGGCTAAAGTGAGTGGGAAGGGCAGAGGAGGAGTGTCTGTGGCAGCAGATGTAAGATGAGCTCAGCACCAGATACTCTCCTGTCTTCTCTCTGAACATACTGTATTTACTCAAACACTTGCTTGCCCTCCTCCCCGGTGGAGAGCAAGCAGCAGAGTGGCTGTGCAGAGCTCAGAGCCAGTGGCTTAGAACAGACTTCACGGTGACAACCACGTTGTGGTGATAAATGCCAGAGCAAGTGGTCACTCTGGAAATTAGTCTTGTATTTATGTGCTGGGGGGGTGGACCACCCTCAGAGCTCTGCAGAACTGGGGCAAGGATGTGGTTTAATTGGGCCTGATCCCTGGCAGAGGACATGGCATCAGCTCCAGTACCCCTTGTGCAGCAGGACCAGTGTCAGGTGGTGTCCACTGAATCCTCCTGGCAGTTCAGACCATGTGCTCAGCTGTGACAGAGCAGTCCCCAGGACTGTCTGGCACCCCCACAGTCTGCACAGCTGTGGGTAAAGCCGGATGGGTGGGATGCTGGGATGGAGCTGGGAATGATGCTGCTGTCTGTTCCCCCACCTTCAAAATCCTCAGCTTGAGCACTGATTAAATGCAGATCCTGCTGCGCTGGATCATCTTCTCCTTAACTCATCTTTGCTCATCTTTTCCTACCTGATGGAACCAAGGTTTTCTCAGGGGAAATCGCAAACCTCTTAAACATGTTGCCTTTTTAAAAATTAACCTACTTTCTGTGTGGATTTCTGGCTCCTTTCCCCCACTGTTTGCATGATTAACTCTGCACAACGCCCTTTCAAACATGACTTTCTCTTGTAAATCCCACTGTGCAAAATCAAATTGGTAGCAGGAAGGATTTGTCTTTTTGATTGAAAGTTTGTTTGACCTGAGCTTTTGGTAAGTGCTTTGCCTGCTCTGGGTATATTCTGCTCTTTCTTTTTTAACTAATTTTAGATTTACCTGGGGTAGACCTGTGTGAAAAGATGACCTTCTTACCACCAACTGAGCTGTTCCCCCTCCTGGCTTGTCTGTGGCAAGGCTGCTTTCAGGAAATGTTTCTTTAGCAGTGGAGGAAAAGGGGAGAAAGATAAATTAGTAGATGCTGTAGCTGCTTTCATTCCCCTTCCTCCTCCTCTCCCAGAGTGAGATAGCCACGATGGAGTTGCATCCAGAGTTGCTGGCAGTGAGTAGGTCTGTCCCATCAGCTTGGCTAGTTTTAATTTTCTAATGTAACGTGAGCTGGATTAGGGGATTATCTCTTTTGCAGCTCGCAGGGGTCATGCCTGGAATTTCCCAGCTCCTGGCCCATGGTGGGGGCTTGGTGTGGCACCCTGTCTGTTCCAGGCAGCCACCATGGGATTTCTGCTGGGTGGGAGGCTGCAAGAGCAGATGGCATTAAGGATGTGCATGCATTTCTTTTCTTGGAAAAAGCCAAAGTTGGATAACAAATATCCTCTCCATACAGCTTTTAACCTGTATTTTTGTCCTGCTCCCCCAAACTGAGAAATGAGCTATTTTAAAATGCGAGTTCTCATCTCCCCACGCTCTCAGTGATTTTCCCTTTTGTCCTTTATTCCCTCTCCATCGTCTCTCTCCCTCCACTCCATGGTAAATCACTGCCAGGATCACAGTTGCATCTGCAAGTTTATTTGTGTGGTGGATAGGCGTGAAACAGCCCAGCAGCTCTGACGATGGCACGTGCTGTACATCTGCTCACAGCTCCTGCCACCAAACTGGCGGCATCCAGAGAGAGCCCACACTTGGTACCTGTTCACCTGGCTCTGAGCCATCCCAGGATTATTGTACCTTCAGACATCAGGGATCCCAAGCTCTGAGTTGTAGGAAAAGGCTTTCCCAATAAGCCAAGGGGCAAAGGAAACTCAGTTCTCCTCCCTGACAGCACAGAGGGGATTTGCTCAGTGTTCTTAGCTATGCTTGGCAAGGAGAAATTTGGCACTTAAACCTGGACCCTATCAGGGATCCCAAGCTCTGAGTTGCTTGGCAAGGAGAAATTTGGCACTTAAACCTGGACCCTGCCCAGCAGAGCCTGGGGGGCGAGGGGCTGAGAGTCACGGTCTGGTTTCTCCAAAGCGTGGTTAAAAGCCCTCTTGCCAGATTAGAGCCTAAATACCACAGAAAGGCACAGAGATGGAGGACTTGGCTGTCACTCCTTGTGCCCTTGTCCCTCGCTCTCAGTGGCCTGAGGAGGTTGGAGCCTGGGCACTGTGGGGCTGTCTCATTTCAGAAACACTGCGACAGGCAGAAGGCAAACCTGAGGATCCGCTTCAAGCCCTCGCTCTTCCAGCACGTGGGAACCCACTCCTCCTTGGCTGGGAAGATACAGAAGCTGAAGGTGGGTACCAGCTCTCTGTCCAAGCTGCAGGTGGCCTGCTCTGCAGACACCCAGCAGCTGACTGCTTTTGGGTGGGGACATCAGTGACAGCAGCTGGTGGCAGCTGGATTTCTGTGACGTGGTTGTGTTTTATTCTGTATTACAGTGAGCTCAGGCAGCTCCTGCTCCTCAGAATGGCAGTGACATGCACCAAGAGTCACTGCAAGGTTATAAGCCTTGGTACCAGTCCTGGCTACCCATCCTGAGTGCCAGGCCATGGTCCGGGCAAGTGACTTCAAAGAATCTACTGAAAAACCTTGGAGATGACTCCTGGGTTGGTCTGACTTCCTTTCCACTCCACTTTATGTTCCTGGGATTTGGTGATAGACAAATTAAAACTCACTGTATAAGAGCTGGAATTGTTGATGTGTGTTTAAACATGAACAAAATGCTCATGTTCAGCTACAAGTGCAGAATCCATGGACAGACATCCCTGGGCTCTGCTGTCTGTGTGATCCCCGGGGAAATGGGTGGTATAATCCAGTTTGTATGTGCTGTCACAGTGCAGTGCTGTCAGGCCATGTAATCCAGTCATTTTATGCTATTGTCAGCCTCCCAGCTGCTTTCTCCTCCAGTGTAAAGACTGTTTCCAGAGCTCCTGGGGCATGGACAGGCATTCAGGGACATTTGGACCATGAAAGGCTCCTTGGTGAGCTGGATCAGAGCACAGAGCAGAGGTGTTTCTCTGAGCTGCCTCTCCTGAAGCAGTGTCCTGGGATCCAGTCACACATTCCCCTGCCTGGTGCCTTGCCCAAATTACATCCATCTCTCATCCTTCTGTGCCCTGCAAATCACAAAAGTTTAATTTGCAGTGCCTTGTAGCTGGGGCCCTGGTTCCTCACAGGCCAGAGCAGTTCATGGCCCTTCTCTGCCCTTTTGCTTTGTGCTCTCCAAGGACAAGGACTTTGGAAAACACGCACTGCGGAAAGAGCACGTCAACCCTCCTGCTGAGGTGAGCACCAGCCTGAAAACCTACCAGCACTTCACCTTGGAGAAGGCTTACCTGCGGGAGGACTTCTTCTGGGCCTTCACTCCCACTGCCGGAGACTTCATCCGATTCAGATTCTTCAAACCACTCCGTATTGAAAGGCCAGTGCTTGAGGGGTCAGGGGGGCGTGGGGACAGCCCAGAGCATGTGGAGACACTTGACTTTTGCTCTTCTGGCAGTTTAAATCAAATTTCTTCCCTGTCTCCTGCTTGGCTGCCCAGGAGGAGAGAGCAGTGCTCTTCCAGGGGGAGGATAATTTGACCCTTTCTCAGTGGGGCCCCCTTTGCCAGAGCCCTTTGCTTTCCTGCGCTTGTGAGCAGTCCGTGGTTTAGCTGATCTGGCACAGAAAGTCTCCTGCCAAATCGTGCTGTGGGCTCTTTGGGAAGGTGCCTGTTAGGTTGAGCTGTTTGATGATTCAGATGGGGTGAAAGCCATCATGTGCCCCCTCGCTCAGCGTGCCTCTCTGTGGGTTTGGTCTCTGTCACAGGTTCTTCTTCCGCAGCGGGAACATCGAGCACCCAGAAGACAAACTCTTCAACACAACCGTGGAGGTTCTGCCGTTTGACGTAAGTGTTTGATTGAGATTTGAGGTGAGGGTGGAGTGGGAGGCAAAAGAGGTTTGAGACGAGGGAACTGCTTAAAGCCATCAGGAAGATCTTCACAAGATTCGAGTGCCTCTTACAGGTGCTGGCAGGGAGCCAGAGGGTCATGCCTGGTGTGATGCCACCTCGGGAGCAGAGTGCTTTGCTGAGCACAGCTGTGTGAGCCATCCCTGCCTGGGGATGCTCCAGTGGGTGGGATGGCTGCAGAGGAGGGGATGAAGCCAGAATGGTGCAGTGGAAACAGCAGTGTGAGGACTGCAGCTGTCCTCTTGTTCTTTGGGCATGTGTCTCAGGGTGCCAGGTATGGGATGAGGTGACAGGGTTTGCTGGCAAGGACAGCTCTGGGGTTGCTGCTTTTCCTTGGGGCTTTTGGGTGACTCTTGCCTCTGGTCTTGCAAAAAGCTCCTCTCCTTCTGCAGAGTCTACAGTCAGATAAGGAAGCCTTGCAGGAGGGAAGAGGCACAGCTGTCAAGTACCGCAGGACAGCGGATGGCTACATCCAGATAGGTACAGGGGCTGTGGGGAAAGTGCCTGCTGGCTCTGATAACACAGCCCATGTCCTCACCTGCATGTCAGTCAAGAACCTTAGAGCTGTTTGCTTGGCAGAGAGTAATTTCTGCTTGCCAGGAGCCAGGTTGGAACAGGATTTGTCACTGTCTCCTCTCCTCCAGTGCCCTCGCTCTCAGACCACGTTGTCCTCCTCAGATCATTTTCAGTCCTGCATTTCTGCCAGTTCTGCTCAGAGCCGGGACCAAATTATGCTGATTATTTGTTTGCTTACCCTGGGGTTAAAAACCTCCACCATGGGCAGTTTTGCCATCTCTGTACTCACACCACTTGCAGGTCAGACTTCGTGTCTTGCCACCTGATCTTGTTTTAGTGCTCGCCCTGCCCTTGGACAAGAACGAGCAATTGCAGCCTCCCGAGAGCTGCCAGTGTGTGATACAGCTCTGGTGTCCCTGCTAAGATTTTAATTTTTTTTAAGTAGACAAATAAAAGAAAGATTTCCTGACACATGCGGTGTTTTGCCATTTTCTCATTCCTCTGAATGCTAGCTGGTTTCTCCCAGTTGCATTTTCAAAAAAAAAAAAAATCAAAACCAAAAAGTATATCAGGCCACTCTGTCCCCTTTCGCACAGCAGTAGTATGTCACCAAATACTCCAAATAAATTTTGTTTTGTTTACCTGATTTGTGTTCTCCGAAGTGTGGCATTTTGCACTGTATTGCCATCCACACTGCTGGGTTTTAGCCTGTTTTGTGCTGGGGATGTTGGTGGTGCCCTGGGGGAGAAGGAGCAATGCCAGAGGGCCATCCCTGTGTCAGCCACGTGCTCTCCCCACCAGGCTCATTCTCCAAGGGCGTCGCAGAGGGTGAGGTGGACCCATCTTTTGGGCCACTGGAGGCCATCAGGCTGTCCATCCAGACCGACTCCCCGGTGTGGATCATCCTGAGCGAGGTAAGCCAAGCTCCCCCGGCGCCTCCCCACCCCTGCCCTGCTCATCACTCTGATTCCATCCCGCTCTTCTTCCAGATTTTTATCAAAAAAGCAGAGTGAAACAGGCATGAGGCAGAACGAACACCCTCGTGGATCCCTGGTCCTGCTCCCTCCCTCCCGCTCCCTCCTCGCCGCGGCGCCTTGCCCGGACCAGGACAGCGCAGGGCCGGCTGCCGGGACTCGCCCGCAGAGCGGGCAGAGCTGCTGCTGCTGCGCCATCCCCGGCGGGGCTGCGGGGCCAGGACGGGCACTGGCTTCTCCAGAAGAGCAGCAGAAAGCAGAACCCAACCCCCTGTGCAGAGGGGTGGCTTTGCTCCGCTCCCTCGGCCCCTCGGGTGCTGCTCGGGACACACGGGACAGTTTGGGGCTGGGATGAGCTTCAGCCAGTGTGGGGAGGACAAAAAGCACCTTCAGCCCCAGACAGGGCAGTCTTTGGCTGTGTTTGGGGACAGAGCAGGTCACGCCGAGTCCTGCCAGCTGACCCCACTGGCGCGCTGGGATGGAGGCAGCAGGGCCAGAGGTCTGCCTTGCCCTCTCCCAGGCAGCAGTCCTGGCCACAGCCGAGGATTAAGTGAGGGCAAAGACTGACCCTCCTTCAGCAGAGGAGGAACGAATCCGAAGGGGTTGGAGCTTATGATTATGGCAGGGAAAACAAAAAATTAAAATATGCCACACTGTGCCTGCCAGCATTGAACATAGCCCCTTAACTCACGGTGAAGTCTCCAGTGTCTTCATGCCTTGAGATTGAGTGCAGAAACTGTCTTTTAAATAACTAATTCAGTTATTGATCGATGTGGGTTTTTTGGGGACGGAAAAAAAAAAAAAAAACCAGAGGTAGCCCAGTTCAAAAATAGTAGGGATTAGTGTAAATCCCAATGTCCTTTCAGCTATACACTGGAATGCATTATACTACTTTAATGTTCTGTATTTTTTATTATTGGATACATTTGATTTTTCAAGTACATCTCTCTATATAAATATATAAAACAATGTGCACTGTAATAAAAGCTGAATTTAAACCTTTGGTGCAGTAGTGGAGTCACTTGCAGCAGGGCTGCTTTAGGCACCTGTGAACCCCAAGTTCACAGTGGAGGGTGGAATCTAGGGAGGGCAAAGTCCTTTTGCAGAGTTGGTGATAAGTGAAGCTGGGGTAAAGTAAAGGTCATTTAATCAATGCCAAACTGACTTTAGTACTTGGGCTAGGGTCAGGCTTTTCTCCCAATATTTGGATGTGGTTTTAGGCAAGCTTACCCATCATTTTCAGTTAATCACAGCTGCTTTTCCTATGAAACCCAGTCCCCAACTCAGATGTTCTTACATCAGTCTCTGAGTGCCTTTGACAATCACAGGTGATTTCTAGTGAGGAAAAAAATTTATTTTTTCATATCCAGGGTGTGATTCTTCAACATAGATCATTACAGCAGTAAGGAGGAGAGATGACAGCATGTGGGTCAATCTGAGCTCCATGAGGCAGAGCCAGAGGCATTTTAGAGCAGACAGTGCTACAAAGCCCAGCAGTGAAGCTCCTCAGCAGGGGCAGGGGCTGGAAAGCATTTGCTTTCTAGAAGGGAAATTATCTCCGAAGAGCAGAGGAGTGCCAGCATCCATCTCCCTTCAGCAGGGAATGCAGAGCCAGGGAAATATTCTCTCTGATGGTGCCACATGACTGGCTCCCCTGTGCAGGGACAAAGAGTGGGTTTTGGGGGATCTGTGGCCCCTCTCACCAGGCACCACGGAGCTGGAGAGGCCACACCAGTGCTGCCATCCACGTGGAGGAGCTGGGCCTCAGGAAGTGTGCCAGGAGCCCAGCCAGTGCCAGCCCCAGCAGCACCCAGAGCAGCCAGGCACTGGCATACAGTGGTCCCAACCTGGGTGGAGAAAACGCCGTCAGGCACTGCCAGCCCAGCCGGGCACGAGGCACTCCGGCAGGGCTGTGGGTCCCCACCCACCCTGGGGACAGTCAGGGAAGAGGAGACAGAGCCATGAGCACACGGGGGCAGGAGGAGAGGAGGAGGAGGAGGTGAAAATCTGCCTGCAGCCCCAGCCACAGGGAGGAAGCCTGTGCCAGGGCTCCCCGGGCTGGTTTGGGTGCCCCTGGTCCCGCTCTGTCCTTACCGTCCCTGGGCAGCCCCGGCGTAGCCCTGGAAGTACCTGAGGCGGGTGTAGAGGTACAGCAGCCCACACGCTGCAGTCACACCTGGGGGGACAGGGCAGATGAGCTCTGGTGGGGCTCAGGATCCCTGGCACTGCTGGGGCTGCATCCCAGCACATCCCCCCAGCAGGTGGGCATGACCAGAAAACAAAACGCAGAGTGATTTGGCTTTAAACCGCTGCGGGAGTTTAAATGAGTTTTCTTCCTTCCCTTTTTGTGAGGGATGAACTTCTCTGCCCCACAGAGTTGTCTTGGGACTTGGGTTGGCAATGCTCCCTTACGTGGTTTCTCCTCACAAATAAATGGTTGCAGCAACCAAATCCCCTGAGCTCACTTGGTAGGGCTAGACAGTGGATAAGTAAATGTTTGGGTTATGGTTTCTTGTTCTGACATAGCTCTGCCTCAGCTGCTGACACCTTGGCACCCTGGGACAGCCTGACCTTGTCCAGGAGAAGCAGCACAAGGGGACAGCCAGGCTCCAGCAAAGGAGCAAGGGCTGCCAGTGCTTCCTCCTCCAGGCAGGAATGGGCTCAGCTGCTCCCAGCTGGAGTTGAGGCACTTCTCAGTCAATCCAGCTAAAGGGAAATTTGCTTTCCTTGAACAAGAGCCTCACAGGCACAGAGAGAATGCCTGAATCACAATGGGACTTAAATTGGGGCTGGGTTTTTTTGGTTTGTTCACATGGTTTGGGTTGGAGTTCCCCCCCAGATCCCTCTTACCTTGATGGAAGAAGATTCCAGCAACCCAGAGGAGGGAAATGAAGATTGGGAAGTACTCTGAGCAGTTTGCCCTGGTGAGAACCAGAGATGAGAGTTAAAACTGCCTCCTTGTACATCAGAGCCTGGATAACCAAAGCTGGAGAAGGGAATTGGAAACTCTCTTCAGAATAAATTAAAAGAGCTGATGAGAACCATCGCTGTGCTGTGGGAAAGAAGCCTTTTCTGTGAACAAGCACACCCAATAATCTGTATTGTAGAGAAAAAAGCAGCCAAACACACAGCATTCACCTCTCCTGCATTCACATGGCCCTGGAATGACAATCTGTGGCTGAGATGGAGATTTGTGTCTGCTGGACCCTCGACAGAATAGGCTGCACACACAGCAGCATCCCAGACAGCTGCTGGGGGAGAGCCTTGTCAGGATTTAAGGAGCTCTCTCTTCCCCTTGGGTGGACACTGCCTAAATTTGGGAGTCACACAAGTCACACACTAAGAAGGAGCCTTCTCTCAGATAAAATTCAGCAAGAGGTGATCAGATTTACAGCCAGGTTTTCCTCCTTTTTGCTTTAGTGATAAAAATACAGATTTTCTGTAAGAAGAGTAGGAGCTGTGATATTAAAGACATTGGTTTTGTTTCTCCCACATTTTACCATTCCCTAGGCAATTCAATCTTAATGTTGGCCAAAAATATACAAACCTTTGGAGAATAGAGCCAGACTGGGAGCTGGAAAAAGTCTGAAGAACCTTATTCTGTAAATGCAGTTTGAGCCTCAGCGAGGGGAGGCTGCCAGGTTTCAAGTGAGTAATGCATCGATACCACTTTTTCCTTTTTTTTTTTTTCAATATATCAAATTATCCATTTGTATACTCCTCCATGGGGAAAAGAGAAGAAAAACCCACAAAGAAGCAGTATCTTCTCAAGTCCAAGCTCCCCGAGGTCACCTTCCCTGCTACAGCCCATGGCATGACTTGGTTAACACACATTTAGTAGTTAAGTATTTAATTAAAAGCCGCATCAGCAGCTCCCCAGCTCGCAGAGGCTGATGTCTCCAGGCAGGCTGGCCTTCCATGGTCCCACAGAGGGACTGAAGCTGCTGTTTTTGTCACTCCACAAACGTTTCCTGTGTGCTGGCAAGGGAACGCAGCTGCTTTGTTCGGGATTTAGTGCCGGGCTGGAGCTACCCTTCACACCAGCTCCAGCCAATTCCTTTCAATTGCTTACAAAACAGAATGACTGAGATGAAAGATGGAATCTGGTGCTTGCTGGAAGCCGAAGGGATCTGTGAACGTTTCCAGTTTAGCTCCAGCATTGCTCTCTCCATAGGAACAGAGCAAAAAGAAACAGCCCTCAGCAGGGGCCCACGAGTGCTGATTCTCACAGTACAATGGCTTCTGAAAGGGAAAAAATTAAAATGTCCTTGTAGCTGGTTCTGCCAGCAAGGCCCTTTGCTTCAATTCAACAGCAAAACATTACAAGAAAATATCAGGTTATTAATAAAGCTTTGGCTGCTCTCACCATTTGGAGCCAATGGTAATATTAAATTTAATGATTCTAATTGTGAATGCTCTGCACCTCCTCCATACGGCCACTAATTTGTAATTTGGCTGCCTCACAATGCCAGAAGGAGAATTATCATGGATGGACAGGAACACCCCAGCCAAGTGCTCCAAATCAAAATGCAGACCTTTGCACACAAAGCATTGAAAAAAAAAAATTATATATATATATATATATATATATATAAAACAGGAGCAGTAAGTGGAAAGGTGATTGAGGGAGACCAGTCTCTCCCAACAGTGACAGCTGACTCAAGTCTTATCTAGATAAAGTCATCACAAAAAGTTAAAATCTTACTGAGCTCTGAAGGTCCTCTCAAATTCAGGGTGACCTGTTGTTTCAGGAGGGGAAATCTTGTACTTCCGACGGGCGTAGATCACGTGCATTGCAAAATAGGCTGAAAACAGAACACAGGAATGGAAACAGCCCAGCAGTGTTTATTTAGCCAGGTGTTATCTGGCTTGGAATCAAGCAAGTGGTTAGAATGAAAGAGCTGATATGATCTGGGTCCATAGTCCAGGGCTGTCACACACGACCTGTAATAAATGTGCCATTTATTTCACTCATGCTTTAAATGCAGGTTTGGTTATCCCAGCTGAGTGCTAGTGCTGGATGGCTCTTTGCATCATCTCACACCCAGCAGAGCCCTCAGTGCTGCTCCCTGGCAGATCAAACACACAATAAAACCTTACCAAGTCCACACTGAGCCACAGAATTACTTCTTAATCTTGCACTTTGTGTCTAGAGGACATGTGAACCCTCAGCCAGTCTGATGGGAATGATGTGCAACACTTTCTGCTATTCCCAGTGGTGCAAATTATGGCCCATGTCACAGAGCAGCATCCAAACTGTCAAGCACTGGGATATCATTAAGTCAATTGGAGATGCTCCCAATCATGGCAATAAAAGGAAAAGGGAAGAGGATGATTATTTCTTGTTCTTCACTCCTGCAGGACAGCCCCAAGGCTGTCAAGGAGCAGAGGTGCTGCCCATGCCTGCTCTCAGCCTGTGCCACATTTGAGCCAAGGCACTGACTCAGGGTCTGCTACATCAGTCCTTTGTATGTTTGTAAAGGATATGGAAAGTCACTTCAAAACAATGAAAACTTGCTAACTTGAAGATTTGGACTGTTTCACTATTTATTGAAAGCTCCCACTCCCACAGGCAATTGCTGATGCTCTGTTTTATTTAGGTACACTATTACACTGCTGTCTTTATTGAAAATTCCTATTTTCATATAGGAGAAAACTAAATTATAAAAACAATTACTTTGGTGGCTCTGGTGGTGTCACTGAGACACTTCAGTGAGCAAAGCCCTCACATAGCAACATTTCCAGAGCATTGCACAGAGAGACAAGGAGCCAGGGTGCAAGGCCTGCCCTGGGGACTGTCCTATTGTAACAAAGATAAAAGCAGAACAGCAGGAGAGAGAAGGGGAAGTAGGGACAGATGTTCCAAGATTAAAGACAAGACATGTGCCTGCAGAAAAGCATTAGTACATATGTAGAAGGGAATTAGAAATGTAAATAGTCTGATGCTACGTGACTTGTGTATCACAAGGTTTTACTAACATAAATACAGTCATTCCTTTCAGAACACACGTAAGAACAATTAAGCGTGTTCTAGTACCTTCCACAGAACCCAGACCTAAATAAGAGGTGCTGACAGAGCAGAGTGGGGAGAAACAAGAATGTTTCCTCCTCTTTGATTCATTTGTAGCAGGTCGATCATGGGGGAGGGTGTCACCCTTCTGCAGATCCAGCAGGACAGGACAGAGCGTTCCCTCTGTGAATCCAGAGAGGTGTAACACACAACTGGAATTCAGCAGCTGCTGGAGAGCTCTGGGAATAACATGAAACCACAACCCATCTTGTTACCTCTCCTCCTCCCTGATGCTCTCAGGGTTTCACCCATCTCCTCTCCAGAAATGGGCTGAGCTGAAGTTACAGCATCATGAGCAGATCTGGCTTGTGGCATCAGCCCAACTGCACTGGGCAATGCTCTTCATCCTGCTTTGTGCCATCTGCACCTTCCCTAAGGCAGGATTCTTGTGACTGATGGGTGAGCTGAGAGACTTCACATCAAACCTCTCCACCAGCTCTACACTTAGCATCTTGCTTCTAGACACAGGGGCTAATATTCAGACAAGTCTTACACAGACCCCTGACACTCAGGGATGGGTGACGTACAAAACAACCACCCAAGAGGAGCAGGAGCCATGTGGAGAACAGCTGGCTGTTCCCCAAACCTGGTGTAAGGGTGAAGAACTGAGGATGAAGAACCAGTCCACAAAAGCACTTCTCAAAATGAGGTGTTGAAAAATCCTACACTGCATGAGCCTTCTCAGCAGAGACTCTTAGAGAAAAAGAGATCGATCTGCTCTGCAGAACCTTTCAAAGCTTTTTTTTTTTTTTTTTTTTTTTTTTTTTTTTGTGATTCATGTCTCGAGGTTAATCACCTGTGTGGATTCCCATGTGGCTTAGGGGCTTAGGGGCTCAGCTCTCACCCAAATTTGCCCCTCAGTGGAAATATTATTCATTCTCTATTTGATTATGTCCACAAACTTGTCAAATCATATCATAGTTGCTATCTGCCACATTTGAGTGAACCTGGCAAACAAGCCCTCTGGGGCCTGACAGTGACATTGCATAAGTTTTCTTTCCTTTGTAGCTGTAAAATAAAGGAGTAGTAGAATAATTTTGCTCTATGGTACAATGTTCACCACAAGGCTGGGGCACACATCTAGAGAGTGCTAAACTCAGGGGTTCACTAAACTGAGAATGACTAAATTAAAAAGGGGAAAGTTACTTGAAAGAACACAGAAACTGCGGGCTCCCAGAAAATCCAAAAAGAAACATAAAAATCAACCAACACTGTACCAAGGTCAGCCATTAAATTACATCTGCTGCACCAGGATGTGATGGAGGAGTGACTCTAGGGATAGCCCACGTCCATGCTTCAGTGCTCCCCTGCTCAGAGTGAATCCCAGACTGTAACTCACCTACAGAGTGTCCTTTAAAAACATGCAGAGAAAGCTCCTGCACAGCTCTGAACCCCAGTGACACTCGCACATGGATTTCATAGGACTAGATGGAAAGGAAACATACAGTATTTTGCAATTGCTCCTTGGTTTCCCATACAGAGATCAAAAAACCAGGATACTTCATGTGATCGAACAGATAGGAGGGTGCCAATGTCAGCTATTTATCTGCTGGCTTCACACCTGGCTTGATATGGCATCAAAGTAAAATGCTTAATGCTGCAACCTTTAAAAACTACTTGAAATTCTCATTAAACAAAAATATTTGAGACAAAACTGCTATCTAGGCATTTGCTACTGAGGGTTTCCTAAAGGAAAAGGGCTCAGCAGCATTTCTGTAACTCAATTTCAAGTTTTCTTCACGTCTTGCCTTTGTACACTAAACACTCGCTCCTCCTCCACTTAGTTTAACAAAAAAAATTCATAGTACAAAAGTTTCTTCCATTTGTAGTTGTATGTCTCTGTAAATTGAGTGGAAATTACTGAAAATTCAGAAGTCTTGAGCTCTATTTTTAAAGTGGCATATTTTGTTTTAAGTAATGCTTATATTAAGAGATTTATCATCTGACAGCCAAAAGCACATGATGCTGCTCAGAGATTCACATCCATTTGTAAGCAGAGGTGTGATAGCTGTATGGTGAATTGATACAGTAATAATAAACCCCATAAACGTTTCCTTAGAAAATGGTGAAGATTTTAATAAAATGGGGGCTCTGCCCCCATCCCAGGCAGGGGAGTGACTGTCCTGAAGCTCAAGGGGGAGAAACTTTGATCCACAAATAAATAGAGCTTGTCACCAATGCTGCTCCTTCTAAATGGTCTAAACACAATGCATCTATTTAAATTAGAAGTCACTGAGTTCCTTTGAAGAGCTCTGTGTCTGTTTCTGCCCAGAACTTGCAACTTTCCAAATTACTGTGCTCTCAGTCCATCTTGTCATCTGCTCTGTGCCACACGAACATGCAAGGATATTGATCACAGAGAAACACTTGTGTGCACTCTTTCCTACATCCACACCAGGTCTGTCTGTACACTGACCTCCCCACCAGCACATTTACTAACCTGCCTTTATTTTGGCTACCTCCAGCCACTGCAAGTTACAAATTACCTGCTAAAATTCAATCACAAACTAGTTTACATCAATAACATCACATTGAAAGTGCTTTAAGTCTAAAAGTTTTACTTGCTGGTTTTGAGGATCATTTTAGTCCCTGTTAAATAATGACCATCCTCAGACATGACACTTCTACCATTAACAGCCAAAAATTTATATCATTTTGCCATGTTGGAAAACATGACTTTCACTCCACAGACGCTCCAAGAAAAACACAGGAACCACATCCCACGAAGTTTAACATAATTAGCTGAATACTGGCATTGTACAAAGGACATTTACCTTGCTCCAGGACCCCCAGAACTGTGACTGTGGCCAGCAGGTCTATTTGATCTCTCATGCTTGCTGACTGGGGAGCAAACCCCAGTCTGATGTGCTGGGTACAGCTGGTCCAGCACTCCCACCACCACCCACTTGCACAGAGCTGCTCTGAGCACAGGTGTTTCCTCCACCACACCTTAGCTCACCCTAACTCTCTCCACACCACGTGGTTTTCCAAAGCAGCCACCCCCCAGAAAATGTCTATTCCATTCAGCCAAGTGCCTTTTGCTGAACAATAGAGCAAGGAAGAATTTTACATGAGCAAACTGTGAAATTCTTCTAATTACATTTACAAACTTTATACCATGATTGAATTATATGCTGCCGGCAATAGAAAGATGATGGAATTATTTCCAGCCCTTTTGTTGCTAGTTTTAATGAGCTCTGAAGCATCTCAATTATGTGCAAGGTTGTAAAAATTATTAACAAGCATTTACAAATTAATGACTTGACCTTCTGCTCTTATTTCAAGTAGTGGAGTTGACCACATGAAAGATTCGATAGACTCCAGCTGGAATAACTTAATTCTGTTCCCAGAATCTGTGATTTAACAGAACATTCAGATACTTTATCCTACTAATTACCACTCTTCAGTTTACCAAAGAGGAGTACAGTTCTTTCTACCACTCACTCACCCTTAGAAGTTTTCTGAAGTTTTTAAGCAATACAAATCTTTTCCTGGCTAACACACAAAAGAGAAGTTCTCAGTTCTGATGTCAGCAGAGGATGTAGAAACATACAGACCCTGAGAAATGTTACACTGACACAGAGTTGTAATTGTAAAATGTAAAACTGAAAAACCAGGAATGTTTTAGACCTGAACTTTTCCCCCGCTCCACAAAAGTAAAACTGGCATCAGTTCAAAAAGGAACCTTATGTTCTTGGGCACCTTTATATGGATGACTACTTTGACTTTAAAATTTTTAAAATCAAAGAGAAGGAAGGTTTTCCCTTAATGTTGGTGGCTGAGCCATTGCAGTTCTCTCTGTTGACTCATACACACAAACCCTCACTACAGAATTTGGGCATGTACCAGACCTACAGTCATTCCCAAGAGGGACAGAGCAAGATGTTTTTCCAGTTTGGCTCTTCATTGCTTCAAAACCCTACTGTGACAGCTCATCAAGTTGAAAATTCAGTTAATCAAAAAAATTAAAAAATCAAACATGTTACACTTTTTATATATAACCACACATGTAGAATAGTGAAACCACTCCCTTTCTCTAAAAACCACTCATATGATGTGACTTCAGCCTCCAAGGTACAGCAGACTCAGACGAAATAGAACTAAAACCTAAAAGTTAACCTTAAGTGAACCTACTGGTGACCAAAGATTTCATCTGTGGTGTCCAATATAAAAGTCAGAGGGGAAATGCCACTGGGGTCTCCTTACAACATATTTCAACAAACAATGCAGGCTTGAGAAAATTTTCATTACAGATTTCCATTACTGTCAGGAAAAACACTGGCATCAAGAAAATAAAAATCAGATTCTGAGCAAAGGTTTGTGACAAGCTGCCACTGACTCCTTAAAATCTTTTGAAAGCCACAGCTGTCATTTCAGTGGGGGGTGGTTTGGGAAATTTGTTTCACTCAATAACCAAAATGGAGCATTTTTAATGAAACAATAAAGCAAAAATTAATGCAACTTCATGGTTCCCCATGGGCTAAAAGCAGCTGATTCTGGTACTGCTGTTGATTGCTACACTTGGTTCTTTACAAACTTCTGAAGTTACAGGTTTCCTTCTCTTCCAAACAGAACACAAAACTTGTAGAGTAGGAATACATTAAAAACACACTCTGGTAAGCCAGGGGCTAACAACACAACTGCACAATGACACCAACTGCAAAGCTTACAGAATGAGCCACCAATGTCTGAAGCTGAGTCTGAAGCTGGGGACTTCAGCAGCCTGAAGCCAAGACCTGCACACACGCTGCTGCCAGCACTTTGTTCCTTGCTCAGAAACATCAGCTCCTGCACGTGTCCCACGTCTCAGCTGGATTCCTGTGTGTGCCATGTGCCTGCAGCAGACAAGTCTTGAGGAAATCAGTTTGAACCTCTAAAGGCTGTTATTCTGAGGGATTTGGCATATTTTGGAACTCCACAATTTTGCACATGTGAGGTCGTTATTAACATCTTTTTCACTATTAACAACCACCTCTGCATTGAGGTGGTTGAATTGAGGTTGAATTTCCCAGCTTAAGGTCTACAATGCATTCCAGAAAAAAAAACCCAAAGCCCGGAAGCAGTGGGAGTAGCATAAAGCCCGATTTTCAAAGTTACAATTTCTAAGGCCCCTTTATCCAGTTTTGGCCTGTTTAAATGGACTTTCTGAAACCATAAGAATTGTAAGACACAGCAGCAGAATTTGAGCCTTAGTAATAAATAGGCTGAGCAAAAACTGTATGTTGGGATGAAGGGAAGAAACCACCTCACTAAGAATGACAAAGCTGAACTCTGCTAGGCTCATGCAAATGTATAAAGTCACACCATGTATATTTAATACACTAGCAAAATATTTATTTTATAATGATAAAACAGAAGTGAAGGATTTCTTTTTGGTGTGCACCAGTAATTGTAGTAAAAGAATAAGGGGATTAATGGACTCTTTATACATTTCAATGACAAAAATTCATAAAGGTTAGCATCAAATTCAACTGTTCTCCATTTACAAGCATAAAACTTACCATAATACCCCCCAAACACATATATAAAGAATTATAGTTTTAAAATCTATAAAAAGTAAAAAATATACAGTCAGAAGATCTAACTCTTATTCAAATCTTTAATATAAAATTGTAAACATTTATTTACACAAAGGAAATGTGTATAACAAAATTTTGAGCACCCTTTTCAATTGGATCGTGGTTTTTGGAAGGCAGTGGATGTTGCACAGTGACTCTCTCACCTTGCCTGCCCAACCAAAACCGCAGTTTATAAATAAAGCCATGGGCGGCCGGCTGGGTTCAGTTCAGGGGAGATTGGTTTTATTGCTCTGAAGCTGCAGCAAATGGAAAGCCCGAGTGCAGACACAGCCAGTGACACATTACAGGGCACCAGGGCAGAGCCCAGCCCTGCCCATGCACCCATGCACATCAAAACCGTATTTTCATTTCCATTGAACTGTTCCAATCTTGTTCCAGTGGCACCCTGCTCTGTGCACAGGGACCAAACCAGAGCCAGGGGCTGTTTGGATCCTGTTCACACAGACACCAACAGGCAGTGTAAGCCAGTTTGTCTAGAATCACACCTAACTGTACTCCAACAGTACCATGAAAAGGCCCTGTCATCAAACCCAGATACCTTCCTGAACAAACCCTCTGGTCAAGCAGAGCAATATCCACCTTAGCTTCCAGAAACAGTGGAGGAAAGAGCACACCTGCCTTTTCCTGGACATTTCGCTGGATTGCCTTTTTGGTAGTAATAATGCAAACAGCAGATGTTCTTTTCCTCCAATTAAGAAATCACAACTGGATGGATTGTATTTTAACTTATTCAGAACCAAGTCTGTGTGCAAAATCTACTGGAAAACAGAGCAGATTTCACCACAACCTAAACAGGGAGAAAGAAAAGCTGAATCCTACTACCCTGTTATTTCTGTTAAGTGTTTGTAAGGGGGAGAAAAAAACCAGTGACATGGAAGGATGTCACTTGAAATTGAGGTCCCAAGCACCCCCGACAGGAAGGGAAGGCACACTGGTGCAAAGTTAATCCTTAAAATTAAAAATACAGCAAACACTCCTTCCCCTGACATTGCTAGTTTATATCTATACTCTTCTAATGACACTTACCTTGGACCAGTTTTTGGTTTAACTTAACAGTAAACCAAGCTCACTAGCTCTTTTCTTAGATTGCCAGTATGAGAAAAGCTAGCTCAGTTATTTGCATCTCAACTACTTATTCTAGAAAATATCAGAAGTGTCAACAACCAAAGTCACCAACACCTTCGTCTTCCCATCCAAAGACAATCTTTATGTTATCTTTTCAAAAGCTCTATGAGGAATTAAGTCTGCTTCAGTGAAGTTTTATTCACTGTTTAGAGGTGGGATCCACTGATCAATGCACATCTTTCATCAACAGTTCAACATGATAAAATAGCAAATCTGATCAACAGAGCGGAATTCATCCACACTAGCTAAGTGTGCTGGACAAACCATGTTCCATGCATATTTGGAAAGGGTTAAAGTATTAGTGTTAAAAAAGCAGTTTTCAAAAGTGCAAATTGTCTCATAAAGGAGCTGCAGATACAGTAAAATATCTTCCTTCTCTGAAACCAATGATATCTTTCCCTTCCCTTCACCCCCTCTGGAAAAAACCCTCTCTCACAATTCTGTAATGCAGAAAACTCCTGGAGAAGCCAGTCTGTGTTGAAGAAAATTGCTTTTAAATCACAATGCTGGGTTTGGTTAGAAAGTTTAGAGGAGTTTTCCAAGAAAGTGGATTTAGAAAGGGAAGAGGTATTTGTGCATTTAAAACAAAAGCTTTCAACTTTATTTTCATTTTAAAATAAACATTAAGGCAAGGTGGTTTGTTGGTGGATAAGGGATTTTTTTGGTAGAGAGTCAGGAGTTTGGAACATTTACTGGTCCCATTGTGGTTTTTGTCCTTTCTGGGACCAACCCCAACTTATGGATAAGAGGTCTCCTTGGGCTGAGCTGAAGAACAGCATCTGCTTCAAGGGATATTAAAAAAGTAAATCCACCAGTCTATAGAAAGATTATCAAACTTGTAAGCCAGTATTAAAAAAAACCAAAGCATTTAAAAGGGGAGACTTCCACATTGGAGCAACCCTGATACAAGTATTCTCCCAGGCTGCCTGTGCTATTATTGCTAATAAGGACTTTCCACCTCCCAGCCAAATTCTTTTTTCCTCATTTTTATCCTGAAGTGACAAAGTCTTGTGCTCATTGCTAACTTCGGGGGACGAACTGTTCTCAAAGGTTAGTTTTACTCTTTACAACAAAGAAAACTAGATGAGCTGTCATGAAGCAAAGCCTTCATTTAAATACAACTACCTTTGGAAATAAGTTATGAAGAAACAGGTGCAAAGTAAATGGCTTTACAATTCATGTTAGACCTACTATAGTTTAAAAGTTCTCCCATAAGAAATTCCCCCTTTAAACACAGCAAGGTACAAGCCAAGAACTGTGCCTCTCTACAACAGAGTGCAAACTGCAGCTTAAAAGACTAAATCTATGAAGATGACTATCTAGACTAACTGGCCAGGTTTTAATACTTTTTCTCATCTATTACCAGCATCTAGAAATATTTACTGTGAAATATCACTTGCTTACTGAGAGTACAGGCACATGCTTCAGCAATGGGGAAAAGAAACAATTCCAAACATTTTGCAAGCATACTCAGTTGCATACAGCCTCTTCTCAAACAAAAATCAGAAGTTTGATGGACAGTACTATAACAGCATGTCAAGCTATGAACAAATAATTATTGCAAGTAATAGCTGCAGACTAAGCCCTAAACACAATTTGTGCAACTATTTGCGTTCTTTCTGCACTAGTTCTGTGGAATTTTTGTTTTGTTTTTAAATAATTAAAATATTTAGTCTTAGAACACTGCAAGTGAGATTTGTGGAAGGCTGGCCAGGACACAGTATTTTTTGACCTGTTCAAGTGTGCGACTCCTCAGAGACCGCAGCCAAAGCGCACTCCTCCTGCAGACCTGCTTGGTGCGCCGTGACCACGTGTCAACACTCAGTGAGAAGCAGCTCCAGTCTTTTTCCCAACCATTTACCTCTAATGCCTGCAAGTCTCCTCAATGCCACAGGTTTTTTGGTCCAAGAGTTGTTTATATCTCATGAAATAATTAAAAAAGTAGAACCCCCGGCCCCAGCCCCATTTTAATGAGTTCCTAACAACTCATCCAAATCATTCATCCACTCCTCTGAAGTCCTGTTTTTCAGCAAAGAGTCTATCAGATCTGTGTCACCAGTTAAGTTCTGAAGTCCATTATTGCCTGACTGGCTGCTGTAGGCAAAAGGCAGCTCCTGACTGGTCGTCCTCACAGGGTACCCTTGGCTACAGTGCAGGTTTCCTCTGTTGGGAATTTGCTGAGTTGGGTTCTGGTTGAAAGCATTCAGGTCTGGAACAGTCTGGTTGATGCCAGGCAGGACTTGCTGTGCGGGTACCTGCTGCTGTGCGGGTGCGTTTGTCCGCGGCTGCGCTGCCAAAGAGGACGACAGCATCTGCCCAGAGACGGCAGCATTCATCGAGGTCATGGGCCTGCTGGTGCTTAGGCTTACCTGAGGCATTCCCTGGGCAAACTGCTGGTTGGACATCTTTAGATGTGTCTGCTGCATGTGGAAAGAGGAGTTGGCAGTAAATGGTCCCAAGCCACTGTTTGCTTGCGTCTGGTTGTTAATATTAGGGATACCTTGGTGTTGCCAAGATGGATTTTGAGCCCCCATAGCAGCTGGTACTCTGGCCATCTGTGGCTTAGATAAGGTTGCATTCAGTGCACCTTTATTGTGCTGCTGAGAAATATTTGAGTTTGGTAAGGTGTTCTGCCCGTAGGCAGCAGGAACGGCAGCGCCCTGGCCCAAGCTGCCCTGTCTCTGCATCGGGGTCTGTCCGTTGGCACTCGGAGTCGTGTGCTGGGCAACCATCTGGCTCATGCCACCTGCCAGGTTGTACAGCCCCCCACGCTGCATGTTCTGCATGCTGGGGTACTGAGACACCCCCCGCTCCTGCTGGCTGGAGCCCGACTGCAGCGGAGCAACAGGAGCGTGTCCAGGTCCCATGGGAATCATGTTCTGGCTCTGAGGAAACAGCCGAGGACTGCCGGAGCTGGACTGTCCTAAATTACTGACCCCGGGCATGGCTGAAGATGACCCTGAAATACAAAGAAATATTTTGTTCATTAAATACCTCAGGTTCAACCAGAGCCAAGTCAGGCTTGTAGGCACAATAACCCACAAGAGAGATGCAGCTGCATTTGTATAAATTGACCTCTGCAAGCAACACACAGAGAGCAGGAGTTTAATTAAAGAGTGTCAACTGTGGCTCCAGTTAGCACCTCACCTTGATCTCAAACACAGATATGCCAATGTCCTAAAAAAATCTGAATACCACTTCTAAGAGTTCAACACCACTAATTTAAAAAAAATTATGACTTTAAAGGCAGGACTCTGATATTTCTTTGTGAACAGAGGTAAACACATATACTTTGAAGTGCATGCACAATTTACTAAGCTGTTAAAAATACCTCTTACTGCACACACACACACACACACACTGTCAGTCATCCCATGCATAAAGAGTGCATCTCTTATCATACAACTGCAGAGTTGCCAGTTCTGCGTTTTCCCAAATCTAGGAATATCTTCTATTTATCTAATACAAAAATATCTAATTCAGAAATTTTTGGTCAAGTATCTTTTGGATTTTCACAGTCAAGTATTCACTATGTTAATTTGCAGTGCTGACAGCCAAGCAAGGTGATTTGGAAAAATGTCTTCTCAGCAAACCAAATACAGTCCTTTGTTATTGCAAATTCTGAGTTCAAAATTTCTTCTTGTAGAAGAAACAGCCCCCTATGTGAGGCAAAAAAAGCAGAAAAGCTCCGTAAAGTGTAGTGCATGTAACACCCCCCCCCCCCCCCCCCCCTTTTTTTTTTTTTTTTTTTTTTTTTTTTTTTTTTTTTGATTAAGGGTTTTAAACAAGCCATTTGGGAACAACTAGTGAAGATGAAGGTGCAGAAGGATCATAGAATTGTTTAGGCTGGAAAAGTCCTCTAAGACTTTAACTCAGCACCATTAACTCAGCACCACCCCCCCCCCCCCCCACTCCTTGTAGTTGGCCAGGGGAGCCTACCTACACTAATAATTTCTCTAAAAGTAAGCTGCAGAATTTTTTCATATTTTATGATAGCTGAGGAATACTGGATCTCCATTATTACTAACATTCTATCTGAATAAAAACAGAATTATCAAAAATGAATTCAAATCATACTGAATTAATTATCAACAAAGTACATAATAAAAACATCAGCATTGAAGGAATGGATGGGTGGGGGAAGAGTCTTACATAGCAAAACCTACTCTATTTCTAACAGTTGTATGCCTATCTTTCTGTAGAAAGGTGGCAAGATAAAACACGTTTCAGTGCTACAGCTGAAGGATGCTCCTGATGCCTGTGTTAGCACACAATCCTTTCGTACTGGCATTGAGTTTTTTCAGTTAAGTAACAAAACCCAGTTGTAGCTGCACTTGACACTGCACAGGCACAAACACTGTCAGGGTGAGGGTATTACATTTCCATTTGCATCTTATCCCTTCAGTATTTATTTCTGCAGGAACACGGAAAGTAAGAAAACAAAGTGAAGGGAAATTTAACAGAATTAATACACTACAGACATACTAAGCTGCTTCTCACACCAAAAACCCCACACAGGACACTTCACATGTAATCAAGAGAATTCAAATTGCATTCCCTTTTAAAGGTAGAAGGGATAAAAATGTTAGAGACTTTTAAACTCATCCTAGAAATGAGAGAAATAACACACCACTTATCTTTCTTTAATGAGGGCCTGTGATAGATACAGGCAGTAGTGACGTCAGGCTTCAGAAAAAACCCCTCTGAATCTTAATATATCAAAGACAGAGAGAATTCCCAGCCTGCACAACTAAATAGACGTATAAAAAAGGCCTATAGAACAATGAAGGTACTTAAAAATTTTACTAATTTCCCAAACAACATTAAGAATCAGAAGCTTAAGTTGTCCCAGATACCTGCAACCAGGGAAGCTGTTAATTTGTAACTGAATCAGAGTATAGGTCAAGAGCTTTTAAGGCACAGTGACACGTAATAAATTAATTAAAAGCTATCCGATCCAGGAAATTTGAAGACACCTTGTTTTTCACTCCTGGTATTTTTTCTGCTATTGTTCCAACTGCCATGTTTACTCACCTGTGAACTGCCCAACCTGCTGCTGGTACGGGTTCTGTGGCTGATCCTGGTACTGCGGAGGAGGCCGCGTCAGGTGCCGCTGCAGCTGCTGCTCCTGCTGCTGCCGCTGCTTCTCCTAAAAAACACCCAATGCAAGGTTGTTTGAAAACAGATCAAGCTTTTTCCAAGGGCTAGCCTGGAGAAAAACAAGTTGTCTGCATACTTTTATGCACAGCTGGTAATCAAAGGGGCTTCTACAGTCACTTCAGACTTTGTTCTCCAGGCTCAAACACAGTCAGTTTAATCTGATGAGTGACAAGACCAGGACCTCAGAGACAACAGCATGTACTGCAAGAGTTACTGCACTGCATGTGTGAGCCTTTCAGAGATTGAAAATCTGAGATGCTAGTCTCCTAATCAGTAACATCATCAACAGGCATTTTTAGCAATACTCTAAAGACAAAAAGAGGTACAGATACAGAAAGAGTAAAAGTGAGTGTATAAAAAAACCCCACTTTTTTTTTTTTTTGGTCTTTATTTCCAAATCAATATATTTTAGACCCCTCTTTAGAAATCAATAAAAGTTCAAGTAAGAAATATCAAAAACTGAACACGTAAATATTTTCTAGTCCTTGTCTACAAACATGAAAAGATACACACAAATCCATATTCTCATATATCACAGGTTTTCCTAGAAGGTTATGAAAAACTGCAGAACTAAGTCCATAATAGGAGTCATACAGGTTTTGCAAGCATTGTTTCAAACCACTTTCTTAGCAACTCACTGATAACTGAAACAAACCCTACTCGTGGCACAAAATAATTGTACCTCTTTAAAATAAAAGTACATTCAACCCACACCTATTTTATGCTCAAACCATTTGAAAAATAAACCAAGCAAATTTTTTATTAGGAAACTTTGGGGGAAAATGAAATTTAAACTCTTGAGGGGAATGTAGATGTAGTGACAGTAGGCTCGGATTTTGACTCTGTTAGCAGCCACCTGACTGCTTTTACAATATGAAATGTATCAGGTACAGCATTTCTGTCTCCTTCCATAGATACCTTCAGCCAGACTGAAACTCTGACCTAATCAAGTAGGGACACAATGCACAACTACCTACTTATCCAAAAAGTTACACAGAGCACAGCAGGGGACAGCAAGTTCCTTCCAAGAGTATTGGGGTAAAGACACAAGGCAGAAGCCTTTACAGAAGAGACTGCAAAGTAACAAACACCAGATACAAATCGCTACCACCCTTCCCAAATGTCTCCAGCTGCGAAGCTGTTGAGACACGCACAGGAATGAAGAGGGCAGGCTGCTTGACAGAGGACCTGCTGCTTGCAGGACCAGTCAGACCTGAAAGAGGCTGACCACAGAAGCCAACAAGAGATGCCATAGCTCTGAGAGAAACCAAGAACTGCAGAACCTGGCCTGGAGAAGAAAATGAAAAAATACGCAGAATGCCAAGTGAAAAGAAATTTATAATGGCAGGGAATGGCACTGGAGCTACCTGAAACTACAAGTTTCCTGCAAAGCAGACATCAGCAGATTCAGAAATCTTTTTGTAAAACTACATCCAGTATCATGTGTATCCAAAGGAACAAGTATCAAATCAGAATGCTAACAAGACCTAGCTTGACTAGGCAGCATAAGGCCAATAAATGTGGCAAATGCAGTGTCTAAAGCTGTTCAGCTCCAAGGCAAAGCCACTCCTTTTATTTGGGACCAGAGTCCCAACATCACGATAGAAAAATGGAAATTACAGAAGTTAACTACAGTTACCATAACTAGGACACAAGTGAAGTATTTTCATAATACTGGTATTTACTGCAGCAACACATACTGGCAAAAAGGACGCAAACAGATAGGAAAATAATATTTTAATGCTATGTTTGAGATATGCTACTTATCACCTCCCCACTGTTCAGAGAGGTCTGACACCTGTCAGGTTCGTTATTGTTCTAAGGAAACCTACTGGGCCACAGCTCCAAGAGCCCTAACAAAGCTCTAATAATCACCATCCACCAAACATGCAAAAGCACAAACAGGTCACACCCCATACTTCCTTTCTCCCCACCTGCTCTCAAAGAATACCTGTTTGTTAACATTCTGGAGAGTAACGATTACTCATCTTTGATATTTGATATTAACATACAAGTCACCAAAGACTGATTGATTTACTAAACTATTCTAAGCTTACAGATCACATAACTCATAGAGAAGATGTGATTTTATTGATGATTTGGGCATTTTTGTTCAGTCTTTAATAATATAATTCCCCCACAGTATTCCCTTAGTTCAAATTGTTTTAACTGAAATATCAAAAACTTATCTTTAGCAACACTCATACACTGCCAACCACATTACTAAGTTTTGTCTACAGTGGCTTCAGAACTGAGGGGGTTTTTCTGTCACCTCTATTGAGACCTCAACTTCATCAGGACGTCTCCAGGTGACAAAAGACCCATTAGCTAGGACTTGGCACAGCCACAGCTCCACAATCCTGCATGTTCTACTACAACCTTCCCCATAAAATGGGCTGTCATACATTTTCAGTTCAGAGGAGACTGTAATTTCCTTCTTTCTTAAAGATTCTGATGGGCAGATGATTCAGGGAGACCTTAGAGCACTTTTCAGTACCTAAATGGGGCTTATAAGATGGCTGGAGGGGGAAGTTGTCTCAAAAGAGCATGAAGTGACAGCAATGGGGAATCCAAGACCTCCATCTGGAGGAGGTTAGGTTCAGATTAGATATTAGGAAGAAATTATTTACTGTGAGTGTGGTGAGGCATTGGAACAGGCTGTCCAGAGAAGCTGTGGCTGCTCCATCCCTGGAAATGTTTCAAGGCCAGGTTGGATGGAGCTTGGAGCAACCTGGTCTAGTGGAAGGTGTCCCTGCCCATGGCAGAGGAGCTGGAACTGAGGTGATTTTTAAGGTCTTTCCCAAACTATTCTCTGATTCTAAAACATCAAATGCTATTTCATGACCAAAGCAAAGCAACACAAATTAAAAAACAGATAGATGGCCCCTCTCACCTGTTCTGCCAGCAAATGCTGCTGCCTCTGTTCCATTAGGAATTGCTGCTTCTGTTGCTCCATGAGCAGATGCTTTTGTTGCTGCTCTCTCTGTTTCTGCTGGTCCATCAGCATTTGGTGTTGCTTCATCACTGCTGCTTGCTGCTGATAAGCTGAGTTGCTGTGGTTACCTGCCATGGAGACATTTGGAGCCTGGGCACCCACCCCAGGGCCTGGGACCGAAACAGGAACACGAGGAACAGCAGGAGCAGGGTTCTGATCCTACAGAACATAGGAAAAGTGACAAAAGTTACAGAAATGCAGTAACTTCTTCACATCTGTACAGTGCCAGACACAGAACTGCCAGTCTGGAGTTAGGGTCAGAAGCTCCAAAACATTTAAGAATAGAGGCTTTCACTCCAGTCTCCAAGTTCTTCCCAATTTCCAGCTCAAATGGGTCAGTATAGCTCTGTGTGCTGTTTTTCAGGCACTTACAAACTGCTCTTCAAACACTCCAGCTTCAGTTAATTTTGGTAGCAGTTTTTCAAACACTACATTTTATATTTTTGTAATACAAAGCATTTACTGAAATCCTGCCTACTCTGTCAACATTTCATTCTGCAAGTGTTTATGTCTCCCAACCTAAAGTTGCTTTTTCTTAGTATCACAGAATTTACTATTTGCAGGTGAAGGGGAGAAGGCTTCCACTGGTCAAAATGGGTCTTAAAGTATTTTTCCAGCAAGCCAACCATCACCATACACCACAGACAAAAATACTACTAGAGATAAGTCTGATATTATTAATTTTTCTTAAGTCAGCATTTTTTGTAATTTTTTTTGTGACTGGAATTCGGGATAAGCAAAAATAACATGGAACATTCAAGAGCTGATACTGCCCTCTTAGTACCAGTAAATCCCTTTGAAATTTGACAGTTTTCATCATTTTAAAGCACAGTTCAGCCTCATCTCTACTTAAACAAATGTTATGTTTAATTTAAGCATTCAGCTAATGGGTTTGGCTGTTGGTTCTCGCTTTGCAGTTTCATAAGGACTCACCAGCCAAATACAAGGAATGCTGCACGAAGTCATTCTGTGTGCAAACTTTTGAGAAATTCTCCCAAAGCTTTCATCAGTATTTCTGTTAGTTCAGTGCAAGTGTGGCAGTGTGCACACAAGGTCACCCTCATATTTTTCAGTGAGGGGGAGATATGACACACACAATCATCTCTACTGTTCTTCCATCAAAATGCTGTTAGACTGTTACTGCTGCCAGCTTTCAAAGAGGTTCATTTTTTTTAGGAAGCACACATTGATCTCAAATTTCTATTTGTACACCGGTGTGGTCTTTATCACCCACTAATCAGAGCTTTTTCACACGTTTTCTGTTTTGTCGAGGGAACATATGACTAGAGCTGGATCTCAAACAGTTTTTGCTGGAGGAACTTTAATCAAATACCTTTGCTTTTCAACAAGCCCTCTTGTATGTGCATTGTAGGTACATGTTACAGAATCCAATGAGTCCATACTTCCACCCACTACTGCAGAAATTTTCACCTGCAGCATACCTGTAGTAACAGGTAACACAAGGCAAAGGAGCACCATCTGGAATTTTCTGTTACAGGAAAACCTGAAGCATATGCTTCAAGCAAACAAACATTACCATTATTCATTCTTAATGATATATTTCTCTCCTATGCCATGCTTTCCCAATGCCCAGAGACTTAACCAATAAAAATCCATAGAACTGAAAGGCTCCACGGAACACCCAAGAAATCAGGAATGCAGCCCCCACTTCCACCTCTCTGCAAAAGTAGGTCTTTTAATAGTAAGCCAACTCTGACACAAGTAGGGACTAAAAACAACGTAAAGAAATCAAAGATTCTTTGAGAACACTATGTAACACTACAGCTTTATACAAGTTATTTTAGTCAAAAGTTTACAAAGCATCTATTTATCTTTGTAAGTAGAAGCTTCTGTGAAGCACGACATAATTTGTTGCCCACAAAGTATATTAAGCTGCAAATCACACGTTACATGACCTAGAACCCAGTATTAACAACTGTCCCCAGTGGAAAAAAAGACCTCATGATTCTTGTAAGATTCTTGTATATAGGATTTTTCTCTTTAAAATCAATGAAAACATTTGAAACTATACCAAGGAATCTGCACTCCAGCCTTACCTACCCAACAACCTTAAATCTGCTACTGAGCAAAGGTAACTCAGGACATTCACCTGACCATGTGGCAGTCGGTAGGCGATGTTTCCCGGCTTGGGTTTCAACAGGATCATCCCATTTTGGTCGTCACCTACGTGGGACAGTGGTGGCTGCTGGCGCTGCTGGATGTATGCCAGCATGGGAGTCTTGTTCTGCCCAGGCACTGCCACCCCCTGCTCACACTCTGCCTTATAATGGGAAAGAGGTTTGGTGTTCCCATAGTCCAGCATAGAGCTTTGACTGTTCACAGGGTTCTGGTTCAAGCTGTTTTGCTGATGACCCAAAATGTTCACATGGTAATTGCCTCCAGCTCTTGGGGAGCTTTTATTGCCCAAATTAGGCATCATGAGTTTCTGATTGTTGAAGTCTGGCTGATAAACCGATGGGCTAGTAGGATTTTCCATGGTATATGGGACAGCAAGTGGACTATGGGAAGGCCCAGGCTGTTGCCACGTCGACATCTGATTTGTTTGGTGGACTTGTGAAGCTTGCTGCTGGTTCTGCAACATCTGATCTCTCTTCTGCTTGGCAGCAATCTGCTGAAGTTGATGAGCAGAAGACATTTCTTTGGCACTTCCTGCACACTTCCCAGGTAACAACACAGGCCTCTGGATGTTCTGAGAGTGGTTTGATGCCTGCAGCAGGGGCTGATTAGGATTTTCAGTCATTGACTGACTGGGAGGCTGGAACATAGCCTGAGAACTAACAACCGTTGTAGAAGCGGCACTTACAGGTACAGAAGCAGCACCAATAAATGCTGAACCTGAAGAAGTAGGTCTAACCTGGGGAGATCCCAGCTGTTCTTGTTCAAAGGGTGCTGGGGAAAACTCAGTCTTTATGTTAATATCTTGTGGTAATGGAGTCTGTGCAGCTGAATTTGAAGAATCTGCATCTTTTTTGTCTTCAAAGTCGTCATTAAAGAGATCCTTCATGTCTTCATCAGGCACTGATCTATTGAGCTCCTCAATAAGTTCCTTCCATTCTTGCTCGTTTAGATTAAGATCAGGCATCAAGTTATTCTGAGATATAGAACCCCCTGCTACAGGATTCATACAGGGAAGCTCATCTACAGGCTCCTGCTTCAGCTCTTTGTTCAAACTCAGAGGAAATGAATCATCAGCATCACCACCTCCGTTCATCTGCAGGCTGGAATCTGGAAGACACTTCTTGCTGATGCCATCGAGCCCCATTGGATGTTTCCCATTAAGCTGTAAGGTGTCACCAGTACCAGATTTCTTGTCAAGGTGATGAAGTGGAGACACAGGGGGCATTCCATTGGAAGAACCACTCACTCCCAGACCATCCTCACGACGCAGTTTCTTGGACACAGAAAACACATCACCATAGCCATTCTGCTGGTCTCCATTCTGAGGGGAAGCAGCACTATCAAGCTTTCTTTTCACAGTCTCATGGAGCTGCTGAAAAATAAAAGGAATATTTTAGTTATGTAGTTCTATGTTACACAGATCTGGATTTTTATTTCTTACCAGAACATTGTCTTGCTCTGAACAAAGCATTTCAGAAAAAAAATCAAAGATTGCATCTTTGTTTTGGTAACATTTTGTTTTACAAGTCAGCACATGAGATTACTTCCTCACTATAATCTCTTACAGAAATTTTTCAAAAAACACGTACTACTTTAAACAGACACCCCCTCCTTCAGACAAAACCAGAAGCTGCCATATACTCTGACAACAAGAAGTTGAAAAATGGCTGTGAACTGGAATATGTTATGATTTCTCCTATTCAAAAGGAGAAAAACATTAAATAATTTTAAGAATCAAATTTCAGATGAGAGTAAAAACCTGTATTCTATTTGATCTATGTACACATACAGTATAATTGTTCCATTAGACTATTTTATGAAAGTCTCACATTTAAATATTTATAAAGCAGTCCCACATTTAAATATTTAGAAAAAACCGAGTCATTCTCTTGTAATAATATCTTTCAGAGAAGAACTGTGTATATAAATTTTGTACACAATCACACTTCTGGCACTGAAGCAAAGCCAATTTGTCACTTAGCGACCATTGCTTCACACTTGTGGAAAACGCAATTCAGAGTTCAGCCAGCTCTATCACAGCAGAGCAAGTTCATTCCTTTCCTCTTTTCTCCTGAAGTATTTGCCAGCTGCTCTGACCACCAGAGCCCCAAGCAGCTCCACAGTTGGCCTCTCACAGATGGTGAAGGCACAGATTCTCTTTCTCGTGGTGCCACCTAGAAGCGACCAGCGGCTACAGCAGCAGCTTCACAGCCAGAGCACCTTTGTTCAACTTCTCCTTCTTGCCAGCATTCTTGCAAATATAAAGTTCTTTCTATTGACCTCAAAAGCATCTGAAAACAGAATTCCTGCACACATCAAAGGTGACTATAAACTTTTCCTTCCCTCAGGTGCATTCTGTAAAAAAATTTGAGCTTTGCTGGTGCTGGAAGGCTCCACCAACGCAGACAAACCTGCAGGGCAGAGACGCTGCTCCAACAGCGTAGGGAGCTTGAAGAGGGAACTGCCATCAGCTCCCAGCCTGGGCGAGACACCCCGGTACATCTCAGCAGGACACTCGACAGGAATCTCCACCAAGAGCCACCTGTCTGAGGTGTGGGGTCACTGAACAACAGCCCTCTCAGATGGCAGGAAAGCAGCTCACCAAACAAACCTCAAGATAAGTATGGTTCTTTTTGTATTACCTGCAGTGCTCACAAGGCAGTCCACTAACCCCTGAGGAAAACTCTCATCCAAGGATAAACGAGAAACCTCAAGATCTCAGCATTCAAGCAAGAGGCTGGATGTAGGGCCAGCATAAATTATCACAAGAATTTTACACACTTGCCTGAGCAACAGCATTCTTTGATTTACAGACAGAAGGACCGGTTCACAGTTAATTGTTTCTATTTTTTTTTAACCATCTACAGTGAGCTGATCTTCGGGGGTAAAGAAACCCCAGCCCATCTGTTTAATTCCTGCACAGGTAACAACAAAAAACCCCACTATTTGTTTAATGCTTGCATAGGTAACAGCAAAACCTTATTTTTATCTGTGGAACAGACTCCAGCTTCCCTGGAGACTGTGATCTTCTAGATGGCTCATGGAAATAGCAGCAGAATAGCAAGATCAGCAGAAGACTGAGTAGGATGAGGTGAGGTGTACATCTGGAGACGAGGCTGGAACTTGAAATCTCTTAATTTGAACATCAGGTCCTTAGCTTGGAGTAGCAGCTCTCTAGTGAATTTTTCAAATACCAACTTGAAAAAATAAAGGAAATTTACTTTCTTTGTAAAAAGACAAAACAACAGAGAGCAAAAAACCTCAACTCCATCACAACATTTGGCTTTCAGTGCTTCCCATTGTTTACTTCATACTCCCACCATGAAAACTGAAGCTCACGGTGGATGAGTAACTTGCCCAAGGTTATATGATGAGTCAAATTACTCAAAGTTTGGGAATGGGTCCTCCTTAATTCTAAATAGTTAGGGAAAAACCCTACTCCCTGAAAACTTACATCAAAATAATGGCTTCGTTTTGTGAGCTACACTCACTGCAGTCTAGGAAAGGACACAGACCCCTAATATCCAGCTCAGGAACTCTCAGACCTCTATGGATTTTAACAGTCATAACACTCAGATATCTGATCCTTGGAGACATTTTGACTGTAAGTTGCTTGGGACAAAATCCTCCTTTCACCTAAAACTGTATTCCTTTGGTGAAAAAAGGGAGATTAAGTTCCTCCCCAGTTTGTCTGTGTCTATCCAAATAATCTGGTCTGAGAGGAAAAATAACAAGCTGCATGTGAGATACAAGTCAGACTGCAAGCTATCTACATATCAAGTTGCTCCAACAGAGTTCTCAAGGCAAGAAAAACCTGTTCTCTTCTGCCAAAACTCATGAAAAAACCAACCAACACATGGATGAAGTAAAGCATAGCTTGCTACTTGCTAAGAAAACCCCTTCAGCTTTAATTTTTTTGTTCATTACCATCCTGTAAGGCACAGTTTTCCTCCAGTACGCTGTCCATGGTTTCCTTAGCAGAATCAACCAATTTTATATATAACACTGAGCCAATCATTTCCACTGTCACAAGATCAGATATAGAAGTGTCCTCTCATTTTCTCAGCCTATTCAATTTTCCAACAAAAGATGAACTTTCTAGATCACTACTATCTAGCTATGCCTAAAAATATTACCCCAAAAGCACTTATCTGAAGTATTTATACCAATATAGGGTCAGTGCAAGGCAGGGGATGTGAGCTGGCTTCGGTCCTTTGCCCAGGACAGGACAGAGTTTGTCAAAGAGCCACTGAGGGCCACAGGCGCACTTCCTCCATCACCTGAGCTGCATTTTATTCACGTGAGCAGAACACACAATCCTCATGACGGCCATAAACACTTCCTTGGCAGGAGCACACAGGCTCAACTGTGCATTCCTCATGCAGAGAACACAAGCTGACAAAACCCAGGTGGCATCCCTGACAACAAAAGGTGTCCAACACAGCAGCCTCTGGCCATGTAACTCACACACTGACAAGGACACAGGCCTGCAATGCCAGAGATGGATGCACGCCCAGACAAATGACAAAGCTTCCAGCAGAAAATGGAGAACACAAAAAGCATTTTGATATATTCCATCTCTGTCTTAAACCCACCAGTTTTACCACAATGGTGCTCAGCCCTACTGTGGTCTCACTGCAGGGGCAAATTGACTGATTTCATAAAAGCTGTCCAAGAACTACATCAGAAGTCCAACAAGAAACCAGAAAAGCTTGAAAACTTAATTTATTGCTTGTCTTTTAGCACTGGCAGAGTTCAAAACTTCAGAGGCCAGAGCAGTGCTCTCTTACGGCCTTGGTGGAAAGGGGCATGAATCACTGATCAAAACACTGGTACAAAGCTGTTCTGATTGGTTTTGTTGGGTTTTTTGTTCAGGTTTTTTTGTTTGCTTGTTTTGTGTTGACTATTTTGGTGTGGACTTAATACCTGAAACTAGATTTAGATAATAATCTGAAACCAATGACATTTCAATGCATTAGAACTTAACAGGCATGAAAGCTTAGATCACATTATTTGCTTGAAAGCAAAAAACCCTCTACCATTCTGAACAGCTGAACTGAAGACAGTCAGCTAAAGTCCCTTTGCAAAAATCCAGTACTTTGCTATACTTTGAGACCTGTAACTGGAGATGGTACATACATATAACACATGGATATATATATATAGATACATATATACATATGTATATATATATATATACACACACAAAATTGTATGCAGGTTTCATTAAAAAACAAAAACAAAACAAACAAACAAACAAACCACCTCAGAAACACAGGAGAAAAGAAACTCCTTAAAAATCTGGTACTCATAGTGTGCCTTTCAGGCTCTGTAATGTTCTTATTTAGCTTTTTAAAGCATCTGTTACAGAGATTTAAATATTCTTACAGGATTCAGTAGATCTTTAATATTTTGTATTTTATTTAAAATTAATTTACCATTTCAATATCAGAATTAAGTCTACCAGAACTTGTTCTGATTTACTAGCAAGAGAAACACAATGCTGGACATTTTCAAAGAAGAAATGTTATATTAGACTACAAGCATAATAAAAAACTAGCTCAAATATGGCTCCTGGCATTCTCAGCTAGAAGGGGAAACCAAATCAGAATACATCCATTTTTCTGCCATGGAAGTGGCAGTATTGCAGCACAGATAAGCTCCCATGTACCAGAGTTCACAGTAGGTGCTCTACAGACACTGATTCTCCTCTCCTGCCTCACTAAGGACAAGAGCAACAAAGATGACAGCTCCTTAAGCTGGACTAACAATGCAAATACCAGACATTGTAGTGTATGAATTTTGGATAGAAAACTACACACCACAGTAAGAGCTCCCCCTTTACTGTGCATCTACCCTCAGCTTCCAAAGTTGCATTCCCCCTGCAAGGAAAGCATTTTATTACCCAATGTGATCCTGCATTCCACTGTGCTGTCAGAACCAAACTGCTGGACTCATTTTAATTTTTACTTCAATTCCAGCAGACTTTTGTATTTGGGTGACTGCCTGCTGGAGTGAAGAAGGGCTGTGGATAGGCATGTCTATAAATATCCCATGCCTGCATTAGTCACAAGGGGCAGCTTCTGCTACAGGAATTGTTCTGCTGAATCAAAAAAACTCCTGTGCCTTCAGCTGCAATGCCGGATCCTCCACCTCACTTGAACTTAAACAGCAGCAGCAGCAGCTCAGTCACTCCCAGATCCGTACAACTTAGGAAACATCACTGCATATCTAACTAATCTGGTAAGGGAAATGTTTCAAACATAAAACAATACCTCACAGAGAATTAAAAGGAGACAAAGAAAAACCTGTCTGAGTTGTTGGGCAACAAACTATCAGACTTGTCAGCAAAAACAAACAATGGTGGCAAGACTACACTGCACCATGGCTATATATAAATAACATGTAAATAATTTGCTATCTTTGTGGTAAAACATAATTTCACAATTTAACACCCCTACACCACAGCTTACACAAAAATGAGGTCTTCTGAACTGTTAGAGCACCAGCCTGAGCTTCGTTGGAGGAACGTCATTAACACTTGCCAGTACACTATGGGCAATCTATTCCCTTTAATTTATTACTTCAGGTCTTTCAACCAAGAAACACTGCATTGCTCTCCTTGGATTTCAATTTCATTGAAAACTGTTTAGTGGTGCCTTTGCTTAATTTAGTATTTAACTAATATTAATGCGAAACATCTATCACTCCCAAATAAATGCTGCTCTTCAGCTTTAACACAAAGCCTTCTCAAGACAGGCCACTGACTCGACTTCTGTGCTCATTCCAGAAATACTGTTTGTGGTTTTGTGGCAGTCCTAGACAAAGCAAGCTCTCTGCACAACAACTGCTCTCAGGTGGGGGAAAAAACCCAGTAAGAAACAGGGAGCAGCTCTCCTTCCAAGACACCACATCATAAAACAAGGAGTGGAGATGAAAATCCAGATCTTTGCCATTCTCCTCATTCACATGTCAATGAAATGCCTTCTGTTCAGCCCAGCCATACACTGCCTTATTGTCTACCACAGAAATGTAAGGAAGCCAACCCTTCTCTTGCAGAAAATTTAAACACCATTATTTGATGAACTTTCATGTATCAGAACTGGGCAGAGAAAAAAATGTTCTAGGAGACAAGCCCCATCTCTTTCCAACTTCCCTGTTTCTCAAAAATGGAAGATGAACACAGCAGACACGTTATCCAAACATCAAGCATCTTCTACTTTGAACACAGCCTTAATAATGTCATGTTAAACAACAGAAATGGGAAGTAGATGTCAACATTTGGATTTCCCATTAAATAATGGTCTGGAAGTTTTTTAGAAGTAGGAAGCTAGAAGGTTTTTCAACATTTTTCTCAAATGAAAGACAGGCCTACATGATGAACAAATAATCCAAGGTATTTCTGTATCAATGCTGTATTCTCTCAGTTTCTGTAGCTCAAATTTTACAGCTGCTTAGTAAGAAAACAAGGAAGAATCTACCCCTTACTTCTGTCTGTAAGCAAGATCCATCTAACTCCAGGCTCTAAACCAGAGAAAAGAGTAAAGGAAGAGAAAATATCTGATTTTGTCCACGTGACGAATCACACAAGACACCAAGGAAGAAGTGGTGGTGCCACCCTGTTGTTACTGTTGTGGATTTACAGAGGGTGCTCTGCAGCACAGCACCTGGCAGTGCCCACTCTGCCCACAGCTGGGGCAATGCAGCTTCATGTCCTACTGCTACAAGACCTCACAAAAGCCTTCACTTTTACATGAACTGCTCTCTCCTTCAGGGACCACAATAAATGCTTCATTAACAGTCAACATAAAGTACCAATTTCCAAGAGCAGATTGATGTGCAGCTTCACAGAAAAATATGTTGCAGCAGCAACAGCTGATATAATGCATGTTGCACTGAGCTAGCAGCATTCTTTAGAAAGGATGTGTCCAGGACGTTTTAAAAGATAGTTCTGGTGTTCATCCAAACTTTATTGAACACTGGAAATCAAGCCCATATCCTTCCCATTCAAAGCACATGCTTGGTCTTGATAATAGCAACATGGTGGGTAGAGGTAAAATACCAACCTAGAGAGGGACCTTCTGGGCCAGAGGAATTAAATTAGCAGCAGAGATGATGTTGTTGTGTTTTTTTTCCAAGACTTGAATTACTAAGCAAACCAACTTTATACCCCAGTAACAAGGTGATGAATCAGCAGCTGCAATTAAGCTCACAGTCACGGATCCTAGGAAGGAAACAGCAGGCCAGCCCAAGGAAGAGTCATTCACACACTAAACCCCTCTTCTGTTGTGCAAATTGGCCACTGGCAGCAGCTTCCTGTACAAGGGCTTCCCCCAAGATGTGCAGTGCACTTCAGAACCTGCTGCTGTTGAGAGCCCTCATTATAATGGATGCTAATTAGATCAAATCCACATCCAAAGTGATTTAAGAGAAACAACACCAATGAATTAGAGATCTCTCTTTCAGAAGATCAATATGAAGTCGTGTGGTGGCAGTTTAAGCAACAGGATTTGACATGCTAAAGAGCCTGGAGTGTAATGAAAATACACATTATTAAGGGGTAGAGCCCCATATGCAAAAAGCCCAAGAGCCCAGCAGGAAATAAACAGAACCTCCACCAAGGTTTTAGATAATAAGAAACAAGTATGAGTAATTTTTGTTTTGACACAAGTTTACATTCAAGATCAGTCTGCTAAACAACAGCTAACTGTAAAGTTTTGTAGAATCAGTGTCAGGAATGCTCAAGGTTTCCCCTCTTCCTCAAGTACCCTTCTGTAGTTAGTGCTCTAACTGTGTCACAAGGACCTCAGTCTTCTCAACAGTCAGCAAGTCCTCCAGTCTCATAGGTGTATTAGCAAGAACAGAAACAATTCAGTCAAGTAACACTTTCAGTTCATCTTGTAAAGACTACAAACTGCACCCAGGCTGCCTAGTGCTGGTCACAGTAAAGATGACATCGATAAACCCCGCGTTTCAGTATTTCACATTATGTCCTGGACACTCAAGCACACATAAAAGCTCTATCGTGATTCTATTTTATAAACAGTAAATGAGGTCCAAGACAGAGAGGAGTATATCCTCCTTCCTTTCTAATCCAATCAAATACACAGAGCACCCTAAAAATATTATTTACTCTATATATTAACCTGGGAATATCTTTGTTTAACCCAGTGTCCCCTTTTAAACACACTCAGAGTGCTACTGAATCACTTTCATGCAGGCCACCATTTAAAGATACCTGATTTTAAGGCAGACAGGTATTAGGACAGGCAGCCTTTAAGAGGTTATCCTACTAACCTACATTACTGACACATTAGCACACAGCAGTATATTTAAAGGGCCCAGAATAAGTTAAGCAATAGCTATCTTGATATACAGACAGGACTATGTGAATATGTCCCGACAACCAGAAATGCTAGAGAAGCCAGAGAAACATTAAGATTTTGAGCTAAGCCAGTTTTTAATGGGTGGAGTGGGATTCTCATAGTGTTCACACCCACCAGAGTGAGCGGCAAACAAGCAGCTGCCTTTCCACTGAAATTCTTTCCAATATGAACCAGAATTAACAGACACATTGTCTTAAAACTCCCCCCCAGTAATAAGCATATCCTTATCAAATGACTCCACAAAACCCTGACACCCCAAACCGAAGACTCAAGCAAGCAAACAAAAATCCAAAGGCACCACAGTATTAATACCCCTCTAACAGTTTCTGCAGGGGCATTTTAGGTAAATTAGCCAGAAATATGATTCACAAATTACTCTGAATGATTTAAGCATCACAGAAATCCTGCCACTATCCGTATCCCACCACGCCACAGTCTTCATATACTCTTCCAGCGTGCAGAGGTGACGAGCGAAAACAAAACAGCCCTGATCGGCTGCGAAGTTGTAACACAGCAGACAGGCTACTCTGCCAAGCAGCCCTCGCACCGCAGGCCACCACAGCAGCCGCGACAGCTTGTCTTCCTTCCCCCATGCAGCTCCAAACGAGAGGTCCCGGTGCCAGCCGGGCACGACCGCCGGTCCCTCCCCGGCCCCAGCGCCCGGCCCCGGGCGGCGCTTACCGCGATCAGGGCGCTGCTGCGGCCGTGCTGCTGCTCCGCGCTCGCCGCCTCGCCGTCCAGCCCGTTGGCTCCGCTCCTCTCGGCGCTCCCCGCGGCGGCGGCGGGCGGAGGGGGAGCGGGCGGCGGCGGCGCCGGGGGCGGCTGCCGGTGTTTGCCGGCCCGCTTGGCCTTGGCCTGCAGGCAGCGCTGGTGCAGGGCGAAGGTTTGCTGGCGCTCCAGCTCCAGGCGCTCCGGGGACACGGCCTGGTAGCGGGACTCGCAGGCGCTGTGGTGCCGCCGGCAGAGCTCGATGCGCCGGCGGAGCCGCTCCATCACCGCGCTGTGCCGCGGCACCACGAACTCCGCCATGGGGCAGGGGGGCAGCACCATGGGCCGGGCGGCGAAGGGGCGGCCGCCGCCGCTCACCGGCTGCTCGCTCCGGCGCCCGCCATGGCGGGGCCGCCGCCGCCCCTCCCGCCGGCCTTACCTGCGCTCCCCGCCGGGATCGCCCCGGGTCTTCCCCCCGCCCGGCCCGGCGCCCGCTCCTCTCCCCCCCGCCTCACTTCCTCCTTCTGCCCCGAGCTCGGCGCCGCTCCGCTGCCCCGCTCTCCCTCAGCCCTGCCCGCCTCGCGGGGCCCGGCGGAGCCCGCCGCGCTCCCCCCGCCGCCGCCCTCAGGCGCGGGCCGGCCCGGACCCCCGGCCCCCCATTGTTGTCCGCGCCGCCGCCATCTTGAAATTGTTTTTCCCCTCCAGAGCCGAGTTGAGAATAAATGGGCGGAGCTTCCTGGGTGGGGGGGTACGTCACGGCGCGCGGCGCGTCACGAGCCGTGACCGACGCCCCTCGCAGCCAATAGAAGGGCGCGGAGGCGCGAATTAAGCAGCGGAGGCGAGCTGGGGGCGGCGCTCGACGCGGTTTAAAGGAACAGGTAGGGAGGGGCGGGGCGACGGCGGCGCAGCCAATCAAGAGCCGGGAGGCGGAGCCGCAGGTGATTGACAGGGGGCGGGCTGCTGGAGCGGAGCCCGGCCCGGCCCCGTGTCCCGGGCACCGCTGTAGGCCCCGCTCGGCCCCGCCGCGGCAAAAAACCGCGAGGCACGGGTCACCGCACCCTCACCCTGATGAACACTGATCCAGCTTGGCTAATTAAACAAAGAAAGCCAACCAGATTTAAGTTTCTTTATTGATTAGTTTTTACATTTTTTTTTTCCAAGTTGCTTCTACAAGTACCTGTTTGAAATGGACATGAAATCGCAGTAGTTGTGTCCAGCAACACCGAAAAAAAAAACCAAAACAAAAACCCAATCAACCAAAAACCCCTTTCACAAACCATGAGGCAAGAGGGGTATTAAGGATCAGTTTGGGATGAGCAGAGCAGTCACAAGCCCCACGTCTGTACCCAGAGCCTCAGTGGAGGAGCTGAGTTTGTGAGGGAGGAGTGAGGAAGGAGCCAGAGGAAACCATGGACACGTACAAGCAGTCACTACTTGCAAGGAACCCTCCTCAGGCCCGGGCGTCAATCGCAAAATCACACTTCATGAGGGAGTAGAGAGGTCACAGGCTCAAGCTGTGACAATTCAGTACCCAGCAGAGCCAGCCAGGGGAGAGCACAGCCGGGCCACGCTGGGAGGGGTTAGTGGGTTAGAGGCACCCTGACTACAGCTGCCCCTGAGAAAAGCTGCCCTCAGCACTTCTGCCTTGTGTCAGAGCCCACGGGCTTTGTTTTGATTCGCCATGCCAGCCTCACACCCCCCCTCGTCAGACACAGCAGCTCAAGCTCAGCATCCTTGTCAAGAGCTGCCGCCCTTGGCTGCACAGGCACAAAAGGCCCAAATACACCTTCAGGATCTGTAACAGTTCCAAACACAGCTCACAGGTTACTGCCAGGTGGAGTTTCACTACTCCAAAAACCACAGCTATGCTTCATGCACTGAGGATAAGCAGGTAGCTGGATTTTTCCTCCAAGACTTTAAAAATAAGAGCAATTCTAAGGTCAAACTGAGGTACCCAAGCCAGAAAGCAGGATAGGATTAAAAAGTAACTTGTCTATCCATTTTGGAAAGTCTTCATTTATTGTAGTGATTATTTAAAGCATACACTATGGTATCAAAAAAAGCCATAACATGCAGACAGGACTTTTTCAGGAGAATTAGCAGAAGCAAATGTAGATTTACAATTAGCTTTAATATAATGCAATTTAAAAGCTGATAGCAGATCTCAAGTTCACTTTTTGATGCTTTGAAAGAACACGTATGCACAGGGATTGTTTGGGAGTTTAAGGCAATTTGCATATTAAGATAAAAAACCATTAGATTAATTAGATTTGTGTTGTGCTCAAAACATTAGCTGAATTGAAACCATTTACATATACTTCATCTCAAAGGACTGAGAGTCAAATAGCAGCTGCTCCTTGATAAAAATACAGTCCTGAGAACAAGCTAGTAGCAATGCTTAAGCTATGACATCTTCCATGTCAGAGTATAAGCTATTTTTGCAATAAGGAGCAGTATTGACCAGGTGTTCAACAGGCAAAGGCATTCTAAACATGCAATAGCTCCCAACAGAAGTCTGAAATTACTTCCAGTATCTTGCTTACAATAGTTTATTTGTACACTGCAGCGAGATCAAGAAATCCTGCTATGCATTTGTGATCACTAATATTTCAAACACAACAACCAAGGGATACAACATAAGGACAGGAAGCAAAAGCTGTTTTACAAAAAAAAAAAAAAAAAACAAAAAAAACAAAAAAAACCCCAAAAACCAACCCCAAAACAAGAGTCTTTTAGTAATTGGTTAGATTGTTTGCAAGGTAATTGGAATACTCTTCCCCCCCACAACCCCTGGGAACTATTCCACACACTATACCTATCATATGACCAAACACTGGAGTGTTTAAGTTCAGTGCAAGAAGAATAATTTCATGACATTTAATTTCATTCTAAATAAAGGCAAAAGTTTATCTACATAGACATCCAAATGCAAACATATTTGGTACAGTGTAATGAATTACATCCATCTCACCCTCAGAGGTAATGCTCTTGTAGTGCTCACCTGCATTCCACAAAAAAAAAGGTGTTTGAAACAGTGTAGTATGGTAGACTCAACACTTTAAAAAAATTTATTCAGCTGGAATTGGAATTTCCTAACATTCACAATATAATTTAGAATGCACTTGTTACATGAAGAGCAGATAAAAGGACTTAAACAGTTTCACATACCAGTTAAGAGATTCCACATGCTCCTTCCCCACCTACAATACTGACATCTTGGTTGTGGTTTTTTTTCCCTAACAAATACTCAGTTCAACTTGTTTCCCTGCCTACCTCCCCCATTTCTACAGCAGACATACAGTGACAACAGTGAGAGGATATGGGACACTGTCTTATTCAGTGTTTGGACCCTGGAAAGGAGCAGGCCTAGCTATGAAATCGAGTTTGACAATGAGCTGAACATGAAGTGCTTCAGCAACTGAGGCAAAGCTGCTCTCAGGAAGAGCTGTATCATCACAGAGGAAAACACCGGTGGCTGAACAGAGGGCAAAGGGGGAAGTAGCCTAACCACACCTCCCCAGCAACCCTCAGCTTTACAAAAAGAGCTCAAGAACAAATAAACCTGGTTGTCTGCAAGCTCTGCAGGATTAAATGCCACATTAGGATGACCCACTCCAAATCCTAGATCGTTTGTCAACATTTAACAGGGCTTTAGCCATGCACAGTATGCATGTATTTTATAGACTGCCTAACCCCTTCCTTCCACCCCTTCTTCCTCTTTTCCCTCCCCCCAAAAGAATGAAGTTGATTGATTAGAGAGTTTCACTACTGGTCTCCCCGTACATCTCCCTCCAGCTGTCTTTTCTTTTGAGGGCAGGGGTGCTGTCAAATGCATTGACAACTTTGCTTTGAACAATTACCACATTTTTGGGGTATAAAGACATTGGTGCATTTAGGAATTTACATATCTGTAAAAAAAACTAGTTATAAAACTGCATTTTTATCACCTAGCACTTTCAAGATTCATCGTTATATTTCACTAATTAATATATTAAATTAAGCCAAGGTTTGAGACTGGAAAAATTCTACCAATCTATTTAACTTAAGAAAAGAATATTTAAAACCAAAAATGAAAAGGTTAGTTATGTTACATTCCAAAATCCACAGCCCATTATATTAAATGCTTTCTTTCTACAGGAATGATGCTCTTTAAAACAGATGATTGCAAATATTTTACTGCTAGACACTCCATTACATTGGATCGTGTGACTGGAACCTGTGGATGGTGAAATCTTGAGGTTTGTCCAAGTTTCAATGTAAGGTGTCCAAGGTCCTCTCCCAGAACCATGTTTGAAAACAACAACAAAAAAAAAAAGAAATCACAGATCAAGTTCTTATGACTTTTTTCAATCTTTCCTTGGCTTTCTGTTTCTGGGTGATCTATTCACAGTTTCTTCCTCCTGCAAGAAAGTAATTTATGTAAACATCAATAAAATAAAACCTAAATATACCCTTCATAACCATTTTGAGAAAACCCATGAAAAATAATCTACTTTCACTTCTAGGTTAGAATTCAGTTTTTGAAAGGACCTACTGCTGAAAGGACTTTGTGGCAAACAGGTAAATTCTTTGTTTTCACAGTGGATGTACACCATTTGTTGGGAGTGCTCAACAGCTCCTGCTTGCTGGGAGAATCCTTTAACTTCAAGCAACACTCCACCCATTTTTGAGTCATTGTGCCAGTGTAGAGCACTTAAGGTCACACTGAGTAAGCCTTTTGCCTCAAGAAGCTGCCTTCCAAGAGTCCCAACTCCCCTCTCAAGGCAGGGGCTACAGCAGTGCTTTTAGCAGGGTCCCAGACCTGCTCAAGTCAGCCACAGCAATTCCTATTCTTCAGGGGGATTAAGTTTTCTAAAGCTCTGAACTGGGAGGGAGAGTCACATGAGCCAGGTTAACTTTTAACAGTGTAGAAGGGCCAGTTCTACACAACCTATGAAAGAAAATGCATAAGCTTCCTTCAAAGATTAGGCACTTACCTCTGATGCAGGTTTCCTGTCTTCGTCCTCCTCCTCTTCTTCCTCCTCTTGACTAGCACTTCCTAGATCAGCATCACTTTTCTGCTTCTCTTCAAGGGAAAATGGGAAAAAAAATTAAAAAACGCCAAAAAACGTTATCCTTCCTGACTTATCTTCAGTTCACCACTGGCTTTATTCCGTATCTGCCAATCCTACTGTTTTTTTTCCATCAGGAAGAACATCATTCAAGATTATCTAGTTTACCTACCAAGCTTTTCCTCATTTGCATCCTCCTCTTCCTCCTCCTCTTCTTTTTCTCCTTTATCTTTTTCTTCTTCTTTCTCATCATCCACCACATCAGGCTGAGGAGCATCAGTCTTCTTGTATTCTGCAGCACTTGGCTGTTTCTGAAAGACAATGACAAACCCAGGCAATTAATTGTGACATTTAGGCACATTTTACTGAACATCCTTTTAAACATGAGGCTAATTATCAGAGGAAATGCATTTACCTTCCCAGAACAGCAGAAAAGGATAACAAGGAATACTGGCAAAGCCACAGTGAGGATGTAGACTACCCAAAGCCAGGGACGCTCTTCAGCAGCTGCCATCATCTGGCCCACAACACCAGGCTGTAAGACCAAAAGAACTGTCAAATTCCACCTCATACAGGAAGCTACAAAATTTTCAAACAGGCTTTTTGCAACTTTAAACACTGTATTTCAGACCTCAAAAAAGAAAAAAATCATAAAGCTAACCTGCAGAAGTATTTTTCCCATAGCTTAAAAATTAAGAATTAAGCTAAACAGTCCAAATATCAGAGCAAAAACTCAGAAGAGAGCAGTGAGTACTCTTAATTACTTATAGCAACCATTAACATCCTGTAATTATGAATGGAGGCTCCCACCTGGTTTAACAAAACCCTCAGCCTTAGCACAAACACGTATATATTGACAAAAGCTGAGAGAGAGAACAGCAGAAGTGCTTCTACTGTTCCACTCCACAGCACACAATTAAACCTTCCTCTCTCACCTCTGCAGCACCATCAGCTGCTTTTTTCAGTCCCCAGCCATCACTGGCCCAATCATCAGCCACAGCTCTATCAGTACAGATGATAAAGTTGTCAAAAAAGATGTCAGATGTCATGGACCATAACTCAAGTCCCACAGCACTGACAGGAGTCATCTTGAAAGGTTCCAAGTCTTCAAAAAAATCTGGGTTTGGGATCTTTCTAGGTTTCCATATACCCTAGAAATGACAAAAGACATTGAGCCTCATCTACTAGAAGACAAATTTTAGTTTTCAGCCCATTATGAATGGAGAGATATAACAATCCATTGCACTTAATTACAACATTTACAGGTGCAACTCATCGATCTTTGGGAATCAATACAATGAAGTGATGCCTGGTAAGAAAGCATTTTGAGTCTGTCCACTTGAAACACAGCACAGTCATGACTGCACTTGAATTTCTAATTACATCTGCTGAATCTAAATCATTCTGCTTTTTGTGAGAGAGATGCTTTATCAGTCACCAGCTTAAGCAATGAAAACACAAACCTGATAGTTCACGTTATCAATCATAGGAGGCTTCCATTTGCCTTTGTAGTTTGGATTGTCAATCATTGGGCGCTGCCAGGTACCACAGCCAGGAGCTGTCTCACATTTAGGATTTGCAATCTGAGGTGCCTCCCATTCACCATCCATATCTTCGTCCCTGAAAAGGCAAACTCAGTTCTGAAGTCCATCCCTTGCCTTCACACAGAATAAGGCTCAGACAATGTCCAATTTCTGGGAAAATCTAAATTCCTACCACTAAATGAAGACACTGAAACTTTGTATAGCATAAGTCTGTCGATAAATATACTGCAGAAGGAACAAGGATTTCAAAGACTAACTGTGAAGCACAGATCAACAAAAGCCAGACCCTGAGCACAGTCTCCCCTGCTGCCACTTCCAAGTAGGTTCTACTTCAAGGTGAACATCCCTGCCCTGTTCTGCTTACAGTCACAGAAGAGTTGAAAAATGTGGAGGTGAATGCAGAACATGAGTCCTCAGACCACTGCCTAGTTCTACTTTTGAAGAAAAATAGCCTGAACAGCAACTTTGTCAGCAAGCAACAATGCACTGCAAACGTCAGTACCAAAGTAATGAAATAATTGCTGCCATTTGCAAGAGGTAGCAAACTTACCAATCTTCAGGTTTCTCAGCATCAGGGTCTGCTACATACTCTGGCTCATCATCCAGCCAGCCCTCTGGTTTCACCGCATTTTCATCCGCGATCTTTGCAGGAGCATCCTCATCCCTTGAGGGCAGATCATTATGTGTTAACATAGACACCATGTCAGTTCTTAAGCCCAAGGCATGATTCTACAGACTCTGAACAAGCCCACTGCTCTAGACAGCCAGCCACCTTCCCTTCTGTCAGGGTCACTCCATGATTTCCAAAAGGAATTGCCTTGCAATCCTAACACATGTGCCTCATGGCATATCAAGGTACTAACTGCAAAGTACTACTACTAATTTTGATCAGGACAAAATTATGGGGCTAAGGATTTCCTCAATTCCACCCTTCCAACACCTTACCAGTCATCTGGTTTAACAGCATCTGGGTCTGGGATTTTTGGCCTCTCATCCCAGTCCTCAGGCTTCTGGTCATTGGGGTCCTCAATCTCTCGGGGTGGATTCACAGGAGGTGACATATCATTTAGCAAATTCCCACTGTTGACAACTGTTTGATCAACCAGTATCTCAAAACTATTGTCAGGATTCAAGACTGTAAGGAAAAAAGTTGATGTAGTCATTGCATGTACTACACAAAGCATGAGTCATAAAGCATCACTCTTCCCCACTGTACAACCCAAGCTACCACCTACCCATCAACTGTTTTAAAGAACTGCTAAGAACCTTTCTCCTTACACCAAAGTGCAACTAGTGATGATGCACCACATCTCACCCTGTGAGAAGGCAGACTCCTGGCAGAAGTCCTATGTGTGTTAAAAGCATGGAGGTTTGTAAAGTGATTTAGCAGTTACCACAACAAGTTGACTTTGGCACAGGAAGTATTGCTTTGGTAGTAAGAATGTATATACTCATATTCTACTCCAGACTAAGACTTCCTACTACTGACTTACAGGATTTTAATCTCACTTCTTTATCTACTGCTGTCTCTGTAGTAGGAAAAGACAGAGACACTCCTAAGTACTTCCTGAAAGATTTAGATCATAGCTAATATACCAGAAATATCCTATTTCAAGAACCCTTGAGTTTGTCTGGTACATGAAAGCAGAAAAAAACCCCAGATAAAACTAAAACAAACTATGATGCCTCCACATCTAAAGCTTAGTGTACCCCATGTTACCCAGAGGCAGCATTCAGACAATTTATATATGCTGATAATTATTTCAAATATACTTAGTTCAAGTTACTTAAAACAGCCCTGAAATTCAGTTCTCCTTTAAGTATTAAGTTCAAGTCACATGACCTCTCTTACATGAATCCAGATTTCCTGGAAGGATGAAATAAGCCTTTGCACAGACAATCAGTTTTTGCATTTGAAGCTTTCAAGTGGTTCTTAGTGGTATGGTGCACTGGCACAAATATTCACCTGTTCATCTGGCTCACTTTGAGCTTCTGCTGCAGAAGATGTAGTGATTATTAATATGCATAGTGAGCAGCCACCATACCTAGAGTATAAAGATGAGTCTTCTTATCAGTAAAGTAAGACTTCAGATCTGCATCTGGGCGCTTTGCATGCTTTTCCTCGTATTTGCCAGTCTTTGGGTTTTTGTGCCGGAAGATGAAGTGCAATTTATAGTCCTCTCCACATTTGTCAGGGCCAAACATTATTGTATATGGAGTTTTGTCATGGAACTGATCCTATAAAACAACACAATATCTCACTCCATTATTTTGAAATACAACTTAAGCCATTGCCTGGCCTAAGAATTCCCAATTCATTAAAAACTATTCTGCAACCTGAATATCAAGCCCATGAAGTCTCCACACAAAGCTTATGTTCCTCATATAAGCCTCCAGAAAAAATAATATGCGAAGAACTATCCCAGCTATCTAATTTTGCACCTTTGAGCTTCACTTTCCACATGGAAAACGCCAGCTATTCAGGTATTATCCAAAATATTAGTGTGATACCCACAACGTTTAAACATCTCTACAAAGTATTTTAAAAGCTATCAATTAGAAGTATCAGCTACTGGCAATAATGAAAGGCTAGCAAGGCCACTGAGTTTCTTTCATACAAAGTGATAAGCAGCACTAGAAGTGAAGCAAAGCTGCATTTAGTCTACACTTATGAACTGGGGTATGCCTCAGTCTAAGCTCTAACTAGATATAATCATCACTGAACTCTTCAAGTCTGTTTGTTTGTTCTTGCTAATGTTACCTGAAAATTCAATGCACATATGAAACTGATTAGGCAGCCAAGTTGTGTTCTGGGTGTTTGTGGTTGTTTTGGAGTTTTTTAATAGTCTGGAAATTGTATTAATAATACAACTCCAATAAGACTGCAGAAAAAAAGGATGGATAACAAGTCATAAAAGGTACACCTTATAAAGTCTAGGAAAATGGCTAAAGAAAAGCCATAGGCTACAAGAGCCTATGCAAGGTTACCCAGCATTCAGCTTCATCTGAACAGGCTAAACCACTTCAATGAGAGGACAAAATGCAATTCTTAGGCCTTAGGAGCTGGCCACTCTCCTAAGCACCTCCTTTTTCATTCCAGAACCCAGGAAAATCTGAAGTACTGCAGAGTTTGGCAAAGGTCTACAACTGCTCAGCTATTAGGGAACTTCAGTTTCCACTCAAGTGCCGTCACATTTCAATACTTATCCTCTCCAGCTGAAAGCACTGGGAAAATGCTGAGTGCAAAGTACTTGGGCAATCAAGTGAAGGCCCCACCACCTTCACCAAAAAGGTTTCTTCAGAAAAAAGCAAAGTGAAAAAGCTTCAGGTTCTTTCCCAGCTAATACCCAAAAGTAGGAGCATTACTCACCAGGTTCAACTCAGGGGTTTTTGAAAGCAATTTCACATAGGCCCCACCACACTCTATTCCATTCTGGAAGTTTACTTCATACCTAATTTTAGTTTTGGATAGAAGAGAGGAGAGCACATGTTATACATTAGGAAAAATTATTTTTGTAATACACAGTTACAATTTTGTCAGTACAAATTAACAGTAACACTGCTTTGTTGTTGTTTGCTTTAAATCACTTACCCAGTGAATACTTAAGATACCATCATACAGCTACATAAAGACATGAGGACTAAGAAAATATTCACAAGAGCCTGAGAAACAGTTAAAAAATTGAAGATTTAGAAGAATTGACCTGACAGAAGAGATTAAAGAAATTGAGTACTGGCCTAGACATTAATGACCTAGAAGTAGAGAGGAGGAAGAAAAAACTTTCCAGTATATGACACTGCAACAGGAATTGAGGCAAACCAATTCTTTTCCCCACAACTACTACAGTAAACAGACAACTCAATTTGCAAGACTACAAAGCAAAATCAGTTGGATTTTAGGAGAAGCCCCTTTAGGGTTATAAGCATACAACAGTATTTAGGGATGCCAAGCAACCTGAAAAAGGCAAAACATCTCTGTCAGGAATAAGCTCAGCGTGCTTGATCCTCTCACAATGCCAGCAGCTGGACTGGATGACCACTGGGCTTTATTTTTAGCCTTGTATTTTGAACCAAAACTAAACAGTGCAAAGCAAAGTGATCAATTCATTATCTTGTGCAAATACAAATTAATTTATTCTTTATTTAAAATTGATAACATCACTAATAGTGCACAATTCAAGTGTTCTCACTGCATTATGTTTTTCCCCTGGCTTGTTAGTCTAACACACATGCAAATAGATTCATCTACAACAGTTGTGACTTAGGTAAGCTGTTCATCTTCCATGGCAAATGAACTAAGACACAGGAAGGAGGAAACAAATGCATCTTTACCCCTCTGTTCACTTCCTCTCAGTAACAGGGGGCAGTTTACTGTACAAGAAAGTGCACTGACCTACTTACAGACCAGCATTCTTTCAAAAGGACAAGGACTTCCACAATTAGCAGTACAAAAGTCAGTTGCCTGACCTTGTTACCACAATTAAATCAAGTGAACTGAAGCCACAAAACAGGTTACCAAGACTAGTTTGCAAAGACTTCTTCCTTTTCCAGGCTTCAGAAGGACCTATGCTGTTACTAACTCCCCACTTTGGGAATCTGTGTTACTATTTTACTCTTACTCAAAACAGTGTAATAATATGTTACAGTATCTTGTGTCATCTAGACCCCCAGTCAGCAAAAGCTCAGTTATGGAGTTAACCTCAGCCTGATATCATGTCACCCTGGAATCAACAGAACATCAAATTATTCTTTACTTACTGTATAATAAGGGGTTTGGTATCAAACACAAATGGCTTGGAAAGTTTGGACGAAATTGCATGATGCTTGGCTCGGGTTACCATTACAAGCCCTTTGTCTCCTGGAAGCTTTGTTTCCTTCATGTCTTGGACTTCCCACTTACCTGGGGAGGAAATTGACCAAACACACATTTATCTTAAAATCTCCAAGTGGATATTTTGTTTAAATCAGAACTACATTTTATATTATTAGCCAGGTATATGAACATCCCTCTCATTTTCTTCAGCTAATATAATTTTAGCTGAGAAACAGAAAAGAAAGATTTGCACCTCTTTTTCATACAGACAAACAGCATTCAGAAACATTTATAATCCAAAACCTGGGTTGGACTCACCATCATATTTGGCAATCTCATCATCTGTATCATCTTTCTTGGCTCTGGAAAGGACCCATCTAGAAGACAGGCATCCAATGGTTGGAAAACCGTATTTCCCACCACCACACACACACTAAAAATCCTGCCCTTAAGCTAAGGTAGCCCTTGCTGTCTCATGACTACACCCCAGAATCATGATCCCTGGAGGACTTCTGCTCCCAAGCCTGCAAACTTTTCTGTGTTTGCTACTTCCCACCCCAAGGTAGGACCATGGCCCCATGAGCAAGTACCTCGCTCCTGCAAAAAAACCAACCAAACAAAAACAAACAAACCAGAAGTAGCACCTTACCATCCTGAGGAAAGTAAAAAAGCCACATGTAAAGGCCTCACCTCCCCTTTATTACTAGAACTTGAGGAAATACTGATTCAACTCAGCACCTCAACACCTAGCCTCAAGAAGTCATTACTGTAATCCCAACTGAACAGGGGCCTTGGATTCAGTTTTGAATAACACAAGTTCTGCAGGGAGGTTTCATTGCCTTTCACCAAGATTTTACATTATTTGCTGTACCAAATCATCCTTCAGATTATACTCACCCATCCAGAGTTCCTTTATCAAAAGATTCCGCAAAATACACTTCACCAGTTGGGACAGGGGGCCTGTAAGTAACCTATGGGAAAAGGGGGGCATTTATGCAACTTCCAAGACACGTTCTTTATTCTATAGAAATACAGGCATGTAAAGCTCTCACTCCCTCCTACATTCAAGTACAGCTCACCTGGACACTCTTGAAGCATAAACACAGAAATTACATAAATATTGCTGCTCGTGCCAAGTTGTTGTGCTCTTGTCTGCAACTCAAACTCAAGTATATACCTAACTGGAAATTTTAGCATTAACTCCTGATACTCACATCACAGATTTCAAGGATAGATCTAAGGCTTCTGGAAGGACATGGGGGACATGAAAACAGGAACAAAGCAGCCAACCTTAATTCCAAGCCCTACTCCTAGATAACATCTTTTATAATATTACAACAGGTTAAGAAAATAAAGACAATTCTGATCAGACTCACGTTAACCAAAACACAAGCAGTAATTCAATTGTTAAAAGAAATTGTATGTCAAACCTTTGGAGCTGGAGGAGCACTGCTTGTTTCAGACTTTGACTCTTCTACATCCTCAATACCATCATCCAAGTCATCCTCAATATCAACTACATCATCAGCTTCATTGTCTTCATCTGTATCATGTGTCTGGACAGCAAAGATCCCAAGGGCTAGCAGGGTCACCCACAGTAGCCATTTCAGCTCCATGTTCTGAATAAATAGGACAAGGCAAAGTGGTCAAGCCAGCACTGCACACAGAGCAACACGATGCTTCTCAGTACAAATCAGAGCATCCAAGGCAACAGGTGAAGTGCAAACTTATCTCTCCAGCTCTGTTAATTTACAGCATCTGCCTGAGACAGCTCTAAAAGCTGGGAAAGAACACAACATAAAGGTAAGTATTTAATATCAAACAGACATTAACTCAGTGGAGAACCACAGGCACATGTTCTGCAGATCATGCAGAAGTGTCATAATTTTGCTCTTACACTGTCACAGCCCACAAGCAGGACAGCAGACACATACATGACAGCAAAACATACGTGGCTGTAAAAGCCTAAAAAGAAAACCTATTTCATGTATGAAGGACTTTAAATAGACCATGCAGGAACTGAAACTTCCATTCAGTCCAGAAATGGAAATAAAATTTTCTATTTTATTCAAAAATAATAATTTTTGCAGAGTACCCAATCCTCAACTCCTGTTCAATATATTTTTTGTCCTTTCAAATGCAGAGTTCTGGGGTTTTCAATAACCAAACCCCCAGGTTTTACTGTAGAATTACTGCCAACAGTTATTGCTACTACTGGCAGATGCTTATAAGCAGTTGAAGCTCCTGGAAACTGCCACTTGATTCAATTCCCTTCTTTCAATCTCTAATTTAACAAGATGATCAAGGAAAGAGTAGCTGTTAACTGAAGCCTCACAGAATTAAAATATCACATGTAAACTAATTCATAAGGTGCTCAGCACATTGTCACACCTAAAACAGGATAGATATTGGCAAGCTGTAGCTTAAAATATCTTGTAAGTAAAACAGGTTTCAATTTGACTTTCCTCCTAGAACAAATGACAAGATCACTGCATCTTTAGGTTGATACAGAAGGCACTATTCCCAGAACTCTACTCAGTTTTATCTGCCCAAAACCCTCACAACAACAACCTGTGCTTTGCTCATCTTTTCTCCTTTGAATCCCACTCCAAATCTTCCTGCCAAAACCAGAGGTATAACTGAGACTGATTTTTTTTTTGGAAACAAGTATAAAACCAAACATCCCTTCCTCCTTCCCTTACAGTCCTACCTCACACTGCAGCCCTGCAGACTTTCAAACATAACTCAAGCAGAGTTAACAGTGCCTGTAGGGGTTTAAGATCATGCTAGGAAACAAACTTTCAACTTTCCAAAGCATGTTTAGGCAACTAAAAGAGTTTACACTCTCAAAAGCTTATCAGCATTATCCAATTTTCCAAGACTATGCGGCATACTAGATCTACCATTCTTAGATTATTCTTTAACTTAATTCTAATGACAGAGAGGATTTTAAAACTTTACAACTGCAGTTTTATAACTACAACAAAATTGTATTTTAAAGACTTGAGCTGAGGTCATGTCCAGTTTGTCACTACAGGAACAAGCAATTGCAGCCAGTTTTCCAACAATAGTGATGGCCTTGAGGATTATAGTCCAAATGCATGTACACAGACCTCCTTTACTCAGTTCAGGCAACTGCACCCAAACAGCTCTGAGCCAAAAGGACAATCATTCCAGAAAGAACAGCTGACAAAAACTTCCAAGGGCTCTTATATATGAGCAAAGCTTGTTTGCTTAATGCACAATGTACAGCCAAAACTGAAAACAGTTTCAGACCTCAAAACAGCTCTTATTAGTGTGAGAGCCACAACACAAAACCAAGGACTGAAAAGGGTCAAGCAGACATCAGTACCCTTGGAGCTGCAAATTCTTGCACAGATAACATGTTCTTTGAATAAACTCATACCCAGCAGCATAAAAGCAATACAGAAACAGGAGCCTGACACTTCATCTGAAAAAGTGATCTTTAGAACTCTGGATGTGCCCTGTGTGACTGAAGCAGCCATGGATGAAATGGCACAAAAACACCTTTCCATGGAATGGGTTTCATTTTGTCTTACCTTACCAATAGGGCTTCACTAAATATTTTTAAAATAGAGCTAAATTCATGAAGATAATACAGTTTTATAACTGCTTTCAAATTATATTATGCAGACAGAATGAGCACATCATGATTTGGAATGTGATACGACAAAGTTAATCTTAAAAATATACCATGGCTAAAAATGAGCCAATTCTCTCCTTTCCTAAAAGGAAGGAGTTTCTGCACCCCTCCTCCCAACCTTGTGCAAAGGGTATTAAAGGTTTAGCATGCAAGTAATCCTTTAAGTATTCTCACCAGTAGCCAACCAGCATGAAAGTTTTGGTGAAAGAATTAAATCATCCCCCACAACTTTCCTGCCAGTACTGACTCCATATGTAATAATTACCTGCTTCACAATCCCACCTCAACTACAACCCTTCAAAAATATTTGTCAGCAGCAAATGGACTTTGGTAAATGCTCACACCCAAGTGGCAAAGGCCCATGGCCTCAGAAATTCTTCTGTCAAAGCATCTTAGTGGAACCAGACAATTCCAGGGACCACACAGCAGGGGCAGAAGTCTGCGGCTGCTGCGTGTCTGTGCTCCTGATACACCCACAGGTGTCTACCCTGCTACACTCATCAATTAATGCTCTGAATTTGAGGTCTTGCTGAACCTCATTTCAAGGGAGAAGTATTTCATGGTCAAGCCAACTTCATCACCCTCCATCAAAAATAAAACCAAACTAAAATGTCTGAAGAGAAGCTAATCCAGTTTCATGTCCTTACCTCTTTTACAGTCATTGGCAGGCAGTTGTCACAAGTTTATATCCCTGCAGAAAGCTGCTTAGGACACTTCCTACATATTAAATCAGCCCCAAATTCAACATAAACTACCATTCATATACTTTGAGTACAGGCTGGTAGCTTCTGCTGCAACTGCCAGTTATCATGCCAAACTCCTTATTCTGTTTAACCTGAAACAATATAAAAAGCTGACTAAATTATAGAAAAAAGGCACTATGTTCTCAGAAGAGCAATTTAAGTGAAGCACACATTTTTGGTATTTAAAAAGCTACTTCTATCCATAATGGATGTACTGCTACAGGAAAAAAAATTCAAATTCACTTTACACAATCCTTAGGGACACAACATAAACACAATTATGCCCTAGTAAATTAGGTTATTCCTAAATAGAAGAGGAGGGGAGGGGGAGAGAGACACAACTTAGGTTTTATAAAAAACAGGCATAAATCAATGTTTCAGTGGAACTTTAAGTTGCTGGCAACTACAGGTGTTCAGTTAGCCACCTCAAATGTAGTCTAACCTTCAGACACTCTCAGCTACTCCATTATGATCTACTTCTTCCTTAAAAAGTGTCCAATTTCCAAGCAATTACCATCCTTAGCCATTTTTCACTCTGCCTGCACCTCCCTTCTTCAGGTTAAACTGTGCAGTATTTCTGAAGGTTGGTGTATTTCTGATCATGCAATTGCCAAAAGCCATTAACAAAGGAACACTGCCATAACAGGTGAGAGCTTCTGACGTCTCAATTCTACTTCAGTGTAACCATCACTTTCACCATAACAACGTTTCAAGTCAGAGATAACAACTCCATGTACTCTTTTTTTTTAATAAGGTCTTCAGTCACTTACAGACATTGGCACACCACTCAGACTGAAGGGGAAACTACTGCAATCTCAAAGTTTGAGACTGTCAGTGCTACAGATTACTTGTTCTCTCTGCACACCCCATAGCCAGCTTCTACCCCCGAAAACTTCAGAGCTGACACTTAAGCACTGTGCACCTGATTGCCAAAAGGTTGAAACATTTTATCGAAGGGGAAACTACTGCAATCTCAAAGCTTGAGACTGTCAGTGCTACAGATTATTTGTTCTCTCTGCACACACCCATGGCCAGCTTCTACCCCCGAAAACTTCAGAGCTGACACTTAAGCACTGTGCACCTGATTGCCAAAAGGTTGAAACATTTTACCCCAGTATTTGTCAGATCTATAGCAGAGCGCTGGAAATAGTCTCCTGGAACATCTGCACTACAGACTTTACTTTTTCACAAAGTAAAATCAAAACCAAATTGGAGTGGGATTCAGAAACAGAATCAGGATCTTACCCCAACAGTACAACTCCCACCATGTAGGACTAAGTGACTGCTACCTTTGGAGTCCAAAGCTTTCAAGAAAGTCGTGCATCTTCAAAGATTAATTTTTATTTAGAATTCCCCTTTTTCTGGGCATAACGGAGAAAGTGCTTTTTTATTATTGGTACAACACTGGAAGCACTCATACAACAGACAGTTGTCACTACTGTCCCTAACATACCTGTCCCCTGGAAGAGAGTCAAATTGCCCACAGAGAGGATCTTCAAGTCCCCTGCTATCATTCTTCCAGAACATACTGTTTAGTAACTCCCCTGTCAGGTCAAACAGAGCCTGCAAAACCAGTTTAATCATCTCCTTGGTTACTAATCTATTTCAGTGGTTCATCAAGCCAGTTCTTAATACAGCATATTTCAGAATATATAACTACATTTGAATGGCTACTGGCTATCTGGTTTACTACTTGCTCTTTTAAAAAAATAAAGAGTCATACTAAATAGATCCTATGAAAATAAGACACTTATTACAAACACCTATGCAATTTAACCTGATGAGCATCAATGGTTTCTCTTTCAGCAGTACCTGAAGTCTCAGCTGAGCGACTTAAGCAAAGGAAGAACAAAACCCACTAGCACAGCCCTGTGCCCCCAACACTGGGGTTCAGTGTGGCTCACAGCAGAAGCACGCCAGTGAAAACAAGCAAAGCCCTCATGCAAGGCAAGAATTAAGGAAGAAAAATGTAAAGTCAAACATAAAGATGATTCATCACAACACAAAAAAAATTGCAAGGAGACAAGAACAGGAAGGCTGAGACACAGATATACATTTTCCCTCTCAAATGAGAGTTCTGTGGGTTTTGAGCAAAGGCTCAGTTACCCTACTTGGTAGTGCACTAATTTCCTAAAGTCAGAACTACTGAAGAGCAGAGGAAATCTCTTCTACATCTCACAATCCCTCTGCCTTCCACATCCTGCCTCCTCTGCGGTGCCAGGGTAACTGTTTACACAGCCTCATGATGAACCAGCCGCAGGTTTAAGATGGCTCCAAGTCCTTCTGCCATGTTATTTTAACCCTGAATCAATAGCCCAGGCCAACCCAGCAGCAAAAGCAAAAAGAGTTGCAGCAGTACCAGTGAAAGTAAGGAGCCAAGGATAGAGGAAATAAAACTGTTGGCAGCAGAGCCAGCTCAATACCACAGTTTCAAGTGGTAGGACTGTGCAGTCTGTCACCTGCACCTGCCTGATCTGTCTTTAGACAGATTTGGGGGATGGACACCACGGTGAAGCTAAAAACAGTGAGGCCAAATACTGTAATTTCAACAACCAGTACAGTGCCTCAGCACCCCTCGAAAGGGGATACAATAAAATTATGTTCATGTATACACAACAACTCACATAATGCAGACAACCCTTTTTCCTCTGAAATACTGTTTTTCTGCTGGACAGCTTCCAGTATTGTGAAGATTCTGCCTTTAACATCCAAACTCAATGAACATAACTCAAGGCTAAAGAAAACCACCTTACAAAGAAAAGAAGAGAGGCAAGAACTCTCCATGGTGGTGGCTTACCCTCCTACACCCTTTTTTTTTTTCTTCAATAAGGAGTGGCTGGGATATACATGAGGAAGAAGTCTCCTGGAAAGGATTAGCCAAACCTCTCTTGGAGAGCCCCACAAAAAAAGCTGCCTCCTGTTTGGGTTGTAGAGAGCACAAACCAGGCAAGGGATTAGGTGTGAAAAGGGACAGCAACAAAGCTTGCTTTTAATAGGCATTTCAAATATGCCAGTTTCTAAAAATAATGTACAACAGTGCAGATACAGTACAGAAGCAAAAAGCAGATACTGTTTGTCAGCACAGATATCCTTCCTGCAGAACTGGAAGTCCTTGGAGGGTAAGACAGAACCATGAGGCTTTTTGACCTCAAAAAACAGATGGGCTGCTAGGAAAATTATATTAGTGGGGGCAGATCTGGAGGGACCCCAAGATCTTTGAGACCATCACACCTAGAAATCAATTCAAGTTTGCTCTGCTACAGAACTGATTCCAGCAAGAACACGCTGCCACCATGATCACTACCAGAAGCAGAAAATCAAAGGCCAGAAAAGGAAGCAGAAGACAGAGCTAAGTACAACTCTCAGTGCATTCTCTGTAAAGGATTTATTCATTTACTCGGGGGGTAGTGCTACAGCACACCAAATGAGGGGGTAATCTGATGGAATTTCAAAACTTTCTTACTATTTTACACTAGAATCCCTTCCTAGGAGGGCAGTTGACCCCAAAAAGCAGTTTACATATCATACACAGCTTGTGATGCTGCCTGTAAATTGTACAAGTATCTTCTTCATAATGTTTTTTTTTTTTAACTAGAAATACTAGAAGTTAATACAAACACAAAGTTTTACTCAGACCTTTCCCTAATTTTATTAAGTGTTTTGCATAAGCCCATCAAATGCAGTCAAATTAAGAACAAAGCAGTCTTTGAAGTCAGGTACTTCAGTGTGAACCTAGAGTAATATATATACCAACCTATATTTAACCATTATTTTATCTGCATTAGCTCATACATTATTATAGTTCTGCTATCTCTTTGCAGTACTTTAGCAACGACCAAAATCACAACGTGCAAGACTGTCCCCTAAAACCCATGTGATAACTATGCTTACTTGACGACGTGAAGTCAACACACTACATTTAGAAATACATTACATGCCTAGAGACCAGTTTTCAGACATCTAACATACTCTAAATAAGTTCCAGAAACAGTTTTCCACGATGATCTGCAGAAGCTCTGCAGCATTAATTATGTCAGCACTGATCATCTTGAGGTCTGGACCTTTACCATTACTACTGCCATTAACACATGCCCATTTCCCTTCACAACCAAATCACCTGCAGCATTTCTCTTTCTGCAGCCTAGAAAGTTCTGAACCACAAACCTGCATATGAAAGTTCACACTTTAGAATCAGTACAGATAAGAAAGCAGCGTGCTGTACACGCTTTAATTCAAAGGTGTGGGGTTTTTCTTCTTTTAAAAGCACACAATACAATCCTCAGCCAGAAATGACAAATGAGATGTCATTTATACACTGTTTTTAAAGACACCCAATGCGAATGATATTTGGGGGACAAAAATCAAAGCAGTCATTTCAATTCCTTTAAATTCTCAGATCTTCCTGCTGCAGATTGATTCCTCGCCTGCACTTCACCTGTTGGGACTCCAGCTCCGCGCCATGAGCTCCCCCCTTCCAGAGGCTTCTCCTTCCCCTCGCACAGCCCCAGCCGGGCCCACGCCATGCTCTGCACCCCCTCCTGATCTCCCTTTGCGGGGCTTCACGGGGAGCACGTTCAAGATTATTTCCGACACGGAGCACGTAGCCAGATAAAAGCTACACCACGCGCTGCCCACATCTACGTGCGACCCTCGCCTCCGTTCCCGGTTCCACCACGCGGCCCTAGCGCCAGCCGCTGCCCGGAGCGGCGCTGCCAGAACTTACCAGAAGAGCCGCCGCTCCCCCAGGCCGCTCCGAGCCCTGCGGGAGCCGGGCGGGACCCGGCGCCGCCGCCGCAGCCCCGCGCCCGCCCCCGGCCTCAGGGGCCTCCCCAGGCCGGCCCTCTCGCCCCGATTCCGGGGGGTCCCCGCCTCCTCCCACCCCCGGGATGGGGCCGGGACCACGCACGGGCCGCCCACCCCCCAGGGCCCAGCAGCGCCCCGCCGCACGCCCCACGACAGGCCGGGCCCCCCCACCGCCTCACGCCGCGGGCGAGTCCGTTCCCGCTTCCCCCGCCCCGATGTTCCGGAGCCGCAGCGGCTGTGAAGGGAGGGCACGCACGGACGGACGGACGGACGGACACACTCACCCTCCGCCGCCCCGGCCACCGCCGCCGCCGGGCTCCCCTCACCTCCGTCACGTGCCCGCGCGCCCGCCGCCGCCGCCCGCCTATCTGCCGCGCGCCAGCCCCACCCCCGCCTCACGGCGCTCAGCCTCTCCCATTGGCGGAAAGCGCGCCCGTCCGCCCGCCCAGCCGCCGGCTTTGCGCTCTGATTGGCTGATAGCACCGCCTCTCAAAAGCCGGCCCGCCTCTAAACACGCCCCCAACGGCGCTGCCCTTCGTGGAGCGCTGTCATTGGTCGGCGGGGTTGCAGGAAGTGTCCGCTGATTGGGTGGTTGCGGGCAGGCCGTTGGGATGTGGGCGGGGTCCCAACGGGTCTCGGTCCAGGGGCGCTGCGGAGGCTGACAGGGCGCTGCGGGCGGTAGGGGGCGGTAAGGGGCGGCAGGGGGCGGGGCCAGCCCCTCACGCCCTCCCCGCGCCCCCCCCATCCCCTCATGCCCCTCACCCTCCGGCCCATAAAATCCCGCTGTGTTAAACGGCAGAGCCATCTTCTCGTTCCTTAGAAAGGGTGTTCAGGTTTTCTTGCCTATTCAGCAAATTCAGTGTAGCCCGTGGTTCTTTTCCTCAATAACAAGCCGAGGGTTTAGTAAAACAGTGAACAGTGACAGACTCCAGTGTGTTTGGAACATGGCAGTGCTGCCCGGCAGCTGCTTGCCCAGAGGCCTTGTGCAATTCCGGAACCTTTCACCTGTGCTGTATTTTGAAAATGAAAGTAACGTCGTTTTGTACAGGTGAAATATTGTGTAAATGTTGAACGTTTGTACATCGAATGAATAAAGAAACACAGGGAAATACAGAAAGAAGTGTCCTTGGTGGGCCGATGGGACAGACAGGCTGAAGGAGATGCCGGGTGTGATGGGACCATGTCAACAAGGTTGAGATTACACTTGAGGAATCTCCGTGTCCTGCCGCACACACAGCCCTGTGCGAGGGCAGGGAACACAGCCCCACGGTGAGGAAAGCAGGCTCTGGTAGCCTGGAAGTTACAACACCTTTGTGTTGTCTCTGGGTGCACCAGCTGAGAGCAGTTCCACAGAAAGCTGTGTCTGAGCCACCCAGTTCAAAGCGAGCTCCTATGTGGTCTGTGGGCTGCAGCCTGTTCCAAGAGATAGCAGGTATTCTGTAGGAATAACAAATCAAATATTACTAGGGAAAAGTAAGAAAGAAAAGGGTGGTGGTTTTTTGCCTTTGTAAACATAAATCTGTTTTGAGTTGATGCAATGAGTCAGCAGTATAAGTTTCCCCACAGAGAAAATTCCACCGTGTTAGGACAAAGCAAGCAGGGCCCCAGCATTCAGAAATAAGGCTCAGCATAAATGAAATCAGCAAATCCCTGCTTGCACTGAAGTTTGGAATCAAACACATTTTTCCAGAAAGACACCAAGCTGGCTCCTAAACTGCTCTGATGAGCTATACCCGGACTGAGCAGAAGATGCAGACAGGCAGGGAAACAGTCACAAACAGGCAGCACAGGAGATATCAAATGCTTAAAGAACCTAAAAACACTATGGAAAAATACTTTAACAAATTTAGCAAGTGCCCTCCTCAATCTAGGCAAATCCATTTTTCCACCAAATATCTTTCAAGCCTTTATTTTGAAACAGGTTATTAATTGCAACATGACTGCAGGACAGCATAATACTCCTGCTGAAATCACAGAAGAACCAGGAAGTCAAATACACACACACACATACACACACAAGTGATTCCCCTTTCTCTCCCATCCTTTCCCAAAAAAGAAAACATTCCTTCCTTTTACAACCTGCTGAATCATGGCACAGGCAGGCAGCCCTGGAGCTGGCTCCTGCCTGTGCTGCTTTGTCATCAAGGAGAACAGCACACTGTAAGTTACAAAAAAAAAAAAAAAAAAAAAAAAAGAAAAAAAAAAATCTGCTAAAAGCTTATCCTATGCGGGGATTTTCGAGATGTTTGAACTTAGATAAAAGAAATACAGAATGAGCACAAGAGATAATCCAGAAGGAAAGCAAAAGGGGTGAGTAAAGGAAACAGAAGAAACATGCACAGAGCTTTAACTGCTTTGGCAGCTGTGAAGGTGGTATTTTTAGACTCTAGAGTGCCAGGACAGAGAAGATGAAAGAAGGAGAATGGCAGATACCACAAGGCAAACATGACATTGTCAAGGAAAAACATTTTGGTGTGTTCAGGCTTTATTGCAGCTTTGTCCCACTGACAAACACTCAGGAAGTGTGTTGCTCTCTGACTTTAGCAGTACCCTTGGAAAGGCAGAAATCAGGCAGTGTGGTGAGACTGGCAGAGCCAGAATATGCACACCTCAGAGGTGAGAGGCAACAGTCAGTTTATTAGTGCACTAGAACTTCAAGTAATTCCATCCTGGGGAACTTTCTTGTCGTGAGTGTTATCAGACAGAAACCTCATGTGCTTTCCACTGGTATTTTCATAATTCCCTCTAACTTGATCTCCAAAGTGTTCCTCCTTCCTTAATCCCTTCAGGGCATTGCCACATTGCTAGAGTTCTCCTTGCATTTCAAGCACTATAGTACATCTTTTCAAACTCATCTCCTCTGGAAAACTGGCAAGAAGTGAGTGGAAAATCCAGCAGGTCAGCGTGACAGGAGGGACACCACACTGGCAGAGAGCAGGCAGCCAAGGCAGACAACCAGTGAGAGAACACTGACTTTTGCTCTTTCAAACTTTGAACTGCAGGAGGGAAGGCAAGCTCACATCACTGTACAGAGCAATGTCCATGTACGCTGGAATGCTTTCCATGGAAAACACATTTTGTTACAGAGACATGTCTGAAGACAATGCTTAAGAGAAGGATCAGAAAAGATGCATGAACATTATCACAACGGGGGGGAGGATAATAGTCTTAAAGGGAAATAATGAAGTCCTGCCATTTTCAGAGGTGATAAACATGAATATAAAAAGTGTTATAAATTAATTGTAATAAGATGAAGCAGATAAATAGAAGAAAAAATCAACACAGAAGTAGTAACAGAACATTCATGGATGGATGGAAAGAGACAGGAAGACACAGTACTGATCTACTAATCTATCAACCTGATACCATTTGCACAATCTAGGAAGTGTCCCTGAACTTTACAGACAACTTCTGGGACACAGAAAATCAGAGTCACCCAAGACAAGACAGTAGGTGCAGGTTTAGTCTGGACATAGGTAGGGAAATCCTGATGGTTGCACACACCTTTCCTGGCTCTCATAAGAGTTGCACCAGTTTTCTGGGCACCATTTGGCTTCTACTGTGCCCCTTTCTGCCAGTTCTTTCATGGACCTGGTGTAGGTTTGCTTGAGAGTGGCCCTCCTACATCCCCAGAATTGTGTCCTCCCTGAGGATCTCACACTTGAGGCGTTTGTGTCCAAGCACGGCTGCAACACGTGGACAGGAGTTATTCCTCCACTAGGGAAATGCAGGTTACCCTTTGGATTTAAACACAGCTGAAGGCTTGCCAGCAACAGCAAGAGGCTGCCAACACCTTGGTGTCCTGAGGGCATCAGCAATGCCCAAAACCTTTTGCAAAGAAGAAATGCTCGATCCCCACAGCTCTCTGAGAGCCAGGGCACAGAAAGGGGCTGTGAGTGTGATTAGCAGCAAGCCAAAAGAGAGACATTGTGCTAGAACAGAGTCTTTTCACTTTAGCTCACACGTTTCAAATTCACCAGGTCAGAGACTGACTGACAATAGCTGCTCTCCCCCAGCTGCTCGTGGCTCACTGATAATTCCTCAATGATAACCTTTTGAGTCGGTACCACCTTGCATGGTACTGCTGGGGGCTGTCTGGCTCAGGGCTTGTGCTTTGTGTGCTTGGAAGCAGTTGTTTGTACTGAGGAACAAAAACAAACCAAACAAAAAACAAACAGAACCAAGAAACCCCCCCCTCCAAAAACCCTCACAAACCCACAACAAACAAACCCCCCCCCCCCACCCAAACAAAAATAAATAATTTTTCAATGGTCAAGTTTCTGAATGTCTAAAGTTTTAACAGATTCATTGAATGTGATTAATGGCAACTGAAATTCCATTAAAACATAGAATATCCCAGGGAGAAAGGAAAGAGGCAAACGGGTTTATTATTTAGGGGAAAGAGGGGAAAGAGGGGAGGGAGGGAGGGATGAATGGTAGTTGTTGGGCTATTTAGTTGTATTATTTAGCAGTTTATAAATTAATTATTTCTCCCATAAGAACATGTGATTGCTCTGGGGCACAGCAAGGTCCCATGGCCAGGTTTGCCCAGGAGCTCCCTACCCACATCCCACTTGCCCTTTGGCTTCAGGGGACAAGAATTCCAGCCCTGCACAAGAAGCCAGGCATCTGGAGCCAGATGCAACCCTGGTTTAACTGACCTGGCCTCAGGACAGTGCTCCTCCTCAGCTCTCTGCTTCATCCTCTTAAAAAACGCAAAATCATGGCAGAGTTGCTGCATTCCTGACATGCCACATAAACAGCACAAGGCCACCGCCTGGAGCCCCTGGCCCATCCTAATCCCAGTTTACTGAAGTCAATAAACAAGGAATTAGTAACACTTAACTCAGTAACCTCTCCAGACTGGCCACTCTCCCACTTGCAATCAGCAGCTGCTGGAACTGAAGAGGCTGGATAACAGAAAAACATACATTTCAGCCATTTCATGGGTCTTTGTGTCTAAAAAACCCTCACCACTCTCTTCTTTTAAGGAAGACAGAAACCCAGATGTGGTCAGTACCCCGCATGCTGTCTTTTGACCCCTATTTTTTACACTTCCCTACTGTTTTCACTTAAATCTTGCATGTGGTTTCACACTGAGCCTCTTTCTATTACTAGCGTGCCACCCTCCATGTGGCTTCCTCCTGTGTGCTCGTGTGGCTGTTCCGTGGCTGGTGTTGGGTGCCTGCCCCAGCTGAAAGCAAATCAAGTAAAAGAGACATTATTTGATCTCTGCTGGATTAGCAGAATTGGCTTTTTTGAGGAGCAGCACGGATGTAGATGTGCCTGAATGACTTGAGGAATTGAGCCTCTAACATCCAGTGCAACTGCTGATGAAGGCAGGTTGGTGCTGAAATACTCCACTGCCAGAACGGCCCAGATGGGACATACATCCTATTCAGCTGTCCCTGCTGTGGAGCATCATCTTCTGGTGGATGGCCCCCGTGGAAAACTGAGACAACCTATTAAATTCCCATTAAGAGCCCTGAAAGTTAGAGAGCTCTGTAATGTGCAGAAGGGACTTGCTCCTGAGAAACAACTTCCCCAAGGAAAACCTCTTCCCAGTAATAGCTCCTTCCCCATCATGTATCAGATGTACAGAGGAGCAAGTGCCCACAGGGAGGGTCAGGCACAGCTGCTCTGTGGCCACGGTGGCTACAAGCAGCCAGCAAGGAATTCACTGTATCCCAAATAACCACTGGGTCCATAGGTTGGAGCTGCAGGCAGAGGGACTTTGCACCTTTAGCTCCTTCTTCAAAAACAACAGCAAGGGGGTGGTCCATGCTGGGGCGGGGTCCACGCCTATGCGCACCCCAGGAGGGTTTCAGCAGATGGGAGGGCAAGGCAAGTCTGATGCATATCTATTTTCCAAAGAAAACCATAAGAAAATTGCTTTCTCTACACTGTAGTCCCTGTGCTTTCCTAAGGACAGCGAAGGGGGCTGGACGAGGGAAGCGTAACAAGGCAGGTTGTAGTCAGCAGAGGGAGAAGCTCCTTCTGCTGTTCTCCCTGGAGCAGGTCCTGCGAACACCAGCTATTCCCAGCCGCAGCTCCCCGCTGCCTTCTGGTGGCAAAAATGCATTGTGGATCTCTCTCCCGGCCCGGGATTCTCCTCCCAAGCTGGCGCCAAGGCACTTGCACAGGGCGTGTGGTTTGGGGCCCCGTCTCACACCCTTCCTGGCCTCGCCTGCCCTCGCGTCCCTGCAGAGCCCTGCTGAAGTTCCGCCTCTTTTCTGCAGAAAAAGGCCCCATTCTGTGCCAGGAAGGAAGGGGATAAACAAACCCTGTGTTTTGAAGGATCCAACTCTGCCTCCAGAAATGAGACATGTCTCCAACGCTTCTCTCCCACACCGGAGCTCCAAGATCCTGGCAGCCTTTGTCAACATCCCCAAAAAAATGCAGGCACCTCTGATGCTCCAGTTGCCCAGGGTTAGCTGGTCAGAAATGGTGAACAGATTTCCACTCCTGGTTGCTGGGAGGAAACCAGCCAGCAGTCAAGGGCTTATAGGATTTGCTGCTGCTTCTGTTTTGTGATAGACATCTCCTAGGAAAGGATTAGCTGCGGGGTCCGGAGGTGGTCCCGCGCCTGCCTGGCCTCCGAAGCCCAGCAGGAACAAAGTGTGTGCTGAGGACTTTGTCACTGCCAGAGTGCCCGGCTGCCAAGCTGCGCTGTGCCCAGGGGCAGCAGGGAGTGGCACAGATGTGGCAGCACCATGAAGAGGAGAACCATGGCAAGCCCCTGCTTCCAGCCCACTGCAGGGGGCTGTGTGTGGTGGAACTGACCTTGGTGGGTCCAACCTGGTGTTCCTCCAGAATTTTCTGTGGGATTATGCTGTGTTTTCTTGCATTGCTGTGGCTGGCAAAACCAAAATAACGTTACAGTGAGGTGTGCATTCTCTCCCTTGGTTACAGAGGAAAATTTACTGTCAATCACTTGTTGTCAGTCTGTACTCTTGTCCAAAAAGTGTCTGGAAACAGGCAAAAAGTGTGCACTGTGGAGATGTACTGGAGATTTCTTTTATGGGAGTGTCTGTGTTTTTAATGTATCTCACCCAGGAGGCCCTTGAAGTATAGGGTGAATCTGAGACACAGACTGTGCTGTCCTTATTATCTTTACAGACAACTGAAAACCCTTTGGGAAGGAAGCCAAGGCTGTCCACATCATCAGCAATCACCCTGAGAACCCTGCAGTCCTGGCTGGCTATTAAAGCAAGCAGAAGTTGGGATTGAGAGGCTTCCTTTGCTTCTTGGACAGATAGGGAAATGAAGGTGGTCTAGTCAGTCACAGAAAATGCTTGGCACGAAGGGAAAGGAATGGTTAAGGTTGCACAAGTGAAACATGACAACCTTTGCTTTCATTTTTAAGTCAAATAGCTCAGAATGAGATCTTATCACTCAAGACTTGAATTAATCATGGGGCAAGTGTTTTAACTGAAAGAAATAGATCAAATTATAAAGGCAAGCTGCTACCAAGTTCAATGGAAACTCAAAAGAATGAGGAGGAATGAAGAGAGAGATCTGATTAAGATTAATAAAAATATTATCTGCACCTTAGGGAATGTTGGTATTCTCAAACACAAATTCCAAAGTCAAGAATATAGTGTTTTAGTTCTCCATCAGGACACTGGGCTGGGTAAGAGCTTGAGTTCTTTCAGAGTGGGCTAAGTCCTCCAAGATGAAGAGACTGACCTGAGCTGCCCCCTCATCTGACTTTGTAGAAACTGTGGTTATAAGTATTGGGTGCATATCGAATAAGCTCACTATTTTGATTTTACATTTCCAGTTCATTTCTTTCATTGACTCTAAATGTTTCCCCTTTAGACTCTCCTTTTTGCAAGTGCATATATGTGGAACTGGAATTAGTCACTGACTTGCTTTGCAGAAGCTCAACATTCTCTTCATTATTTTGGGTTATTTTAATCTAAGACTTTGTCTTGGGAATGGGTACATTTTTAATCTGTCCATCAACTCAGTGACAAGGGCCTTTCCTTTTGTTTCTGCTGGACAAGCCCCATCCAAGGTAATAGAGGTCTGAGCTGTGAGCTTTCTGCAGTCCTAGACAGACTTTTGTTAGAGGATGTGTTCTGATTCCTTTTTACCAGGCAGCAAAAAGAATCAGAGATCCTTCTCCCTTTATGAATATACAGATGTAAATCAGGCAAACTCAAAAATCCCCAAATTAAATTTGACATTAAATTTGTTTCTAATTGTTTAGTAATTTTTGTAACTGATTACAAGCCAGGGTCTGCTTTCAAGCTCTTCATATATATGTTATATATATATATGACTAAAATCTATATGTAATAAAAATATATATAATAAAAAATCTACCTGTATGAGTCTGGTTAAGAAACCCTGTATTAAGGATGAAGAAGATCACTAGTATGAAAAATTATAAATTCTGAAATTGTTGATCATTTGAGGACTTTGAGAGTGATTTTAACAAATTTTCACTGGAGTAAAAGAAGTGTTCTGCAGATAGTAGCTGACTGTGTTAATCTATTGTAAATATTGATCCTCTGGAAATTATAGGTGGAGATTTTTCTGTTTGCTTTAGTAATAACTTAAACACTGGTCCCTGATAAGTGCTGTACCAACAGACTGGATTAGTTTTGAATCTCTGTAAGTGCTGAACAAAAGCACTAGATTTTGATGTAAAACAGCAAATATCAGCACTCCCTTTCAAACAGCACAGCCCAGGCTCCTGTGTGCTGTGCTGAACCTGCTTTGCCTCCCCAGGCCCTGGATAAAGGCTGCTCCAATCCTGCAGCCTGGGAGGCAGGGAATGGATGCTGCCCTGCAGGCTGAAGCTGGCATAGTCAGGAGGCATAAAGCACTGACTTGGCACTGAGAATTCTCCTAACAAGAGTGGTCACCATCAGGACATGTCAAGTTAGGCAGCATCCCAGTCCTGTGCAGTATGGAGCACATAGGTGGTTGTGTCAGAAAGGCCACAAGAAATGATGGCCAGTAACCAAAAACCTGTCTGCTCCCACACTCACATCTTGCTCCCATGATCTGTAGTTGCTGCTGTCTCCCTGGTCTTGTGCCAGCAGGAGATGTGGAGGCTGGCTCTGTTTAATTTCTGCTTTGGAGATGGGAGAAGGAACAGAGCCTGTTTGTGTTCCTCTGTGCTCAGTGCTATGTGACCTCTTCGCTCTGCTTCCACTGCACTTGCAGCCTCCCAGCTGCAGCAGGGGTGTGTACCCCTTGCTGGGGGTGTCCCCCCTTCTGCCTGGGCTCCATTCCCTGCCCAGCACATCACTTGGGGCATCTTCTGGGGGCATGACAGTGAATGAATTCAAAGAACAGTTCAAAGAACAGTCCAAATGACGCTCTCATCCACAGAATTTGCCTTTGATTCATTCTCAAGATGTATTTCAAAACTTTTTGATGCTGCTGACATCAATAGAGCTCTACTGACATCAGTAGAGCTCTACAGAAACATTTGTCAGTTTCCTGCCCTCAGTGCCTTCTGCTCTTGCACAAGTTTGTCCATGGGCCTCTGTGGTCACTGGGCACTGTGGTCTCACCATCTGTCTGGCTGGGCTGTGCCCCAGTGTTACAGACAGGGTGACAGAGGGCAGGACACTCAGCAGGACTCAGACTGGGGCACAGTCCCGCAGCACTGAGCAAGGAGAGAAGAGCATCTCCAGTGAGGACCTATGGCAGATCTTCCCCCAGACCATCTCCTTTCCCTCAGCCCCATGTGGGAGAGAACTTGGGTGTGAAAAGTCAGCACAAGGCAGAGTGACCAGTGCCTTCCTGATTGCCCCATCCCTGAACATATGACTTTGCACAGCAACACCTCTCCACTTGAGGTGAATTCCCTGACTTTCCCTGTTTCTTACAAGCCAAGGGTCTCTTCTTTGCAGGACACCTATTAGGAATTTCAGCCTTTCCCCTGGAAAATGTCTCCTTAGAGCTGCCCTCACTCTGCCCCTCTCCAGTGCCTTGCCTAGCTTTATCTCGTAACCAGCTAGAGCCAGCCAGCATCTGGGTGTGCTGGTCTAAACAAGACAGAAATGCTGAACAGCTCTATTTCTTCACCTCTGTAATTTAGGAAAAGCAAAGCTGCACTTCATGACCACTCTTCAGTCTTTGATGTATTCTGATGTACCCTGTATACTTGCAATTTTTCCCCACATCATTATAGGATAATACTAAGTATATGTTAACATAAGAGCTTCCAAAGATGTTTGAGAGGCTTGTTTGTCCCTCTGCAAAGGGAAATCCTCCCCCTCCCTGACATATGCACTTATCTCTCCAGAGATTTATTCTTCAAGCCAGCCACTTTCTGGCATTGTTCCTTTTTGTTTATTAGCTATTCCTGACTTTCTGTTGAACAGGAGGTAGGAAAATTGGCAAAACACATGGAAAAGGCCTTCCTTGTGTGACAATAACACAAGACAAGGCAGAGCAAGAGAGACATTTAATTAATATTTTTAACAGATGTTGATCATAAATGAAGCATGTACCAGTGCCTTCGGATGATGAATTAAGTGGAGAGTTTTGGCATTGCTTTTATACTGATGTGCCCTCCAGTCAGACTTAATGTGCATATGGATAAAGCTCACTAAACTCCATTAGAAGAAAGCTTAAAAAAATTCTCCAAACTATCCCTAAACAAATGAGTATATATATTCATTTATGTGGTTTTCCAAAGACTCAGCTTTCCATCTTGCTTTCTAGAAAATTACTTTTTATGTTTTGCCTTTTGATCTCTAAAGTGTAGCTTTTCACCTTTACTGAGATGAGAGGTGCTGTCAATAGGTGCTTGGCTGTGGTCCTGCTCCATGCAGAAGCATTCAAGCAGCCCAGAGATTGGTTTGGCCCCTAGAAATTTTGCTATAACTAAATATTTGTGAACATTTATGTGACTCTTTGATCTGCCATAGATATATAAATGCCAGGAATGTGATCTGAAATCGGTCTGGATGAACAGGCTAAGGCACATCTCCAATATAGACTGAGTTTGTACTCAAGAGATGAGTTGTATAATGCCAATCTGGATGTTGCTGACAAAACCAACCACCTGCTCTTTTACTTTGTGAAAGGAGGACCCTCTGGATAGATGCTCATTTTAGAAAGACATGGTAATTCTTGTCATGCAAAGTTCTTATAGTTTTTTCAAAATGCAGAACCCAGAACATGTTTCAATGTGCTCAGGAGATCTGATCCAGCTTATGCCTTGCTCTGAGTCCTGTTGGGAATCACAGAGCACAAATTGTCTGCAGCTGTCCCCACTTCCTAGGAACACGTGGCCAGCTTTGCCTTCCTAATGGATAAAAGAATGAATTCTTTTTTCTCTTGCCATATTTTTAGCGTGTCCTTTCTTACCCAGATGGAAAATCCAAGAATTCCAGTAAAATCTCAACACATGTAGGTCTGAGTTTAAGAGAAGTCTCCATGGGAATGGGAGGTCAGGAGGGCGTATCACCAGCCCCACCACCTCACCCCGAGGAGTTACATTTAAATAGACTGAGTTGCTCGGGGCTAGGCTCTCTTTCTCTCGAACTAGAAAAATTCTTTCTTCTCTGTGAGAAAAAATTCTTTTTAATGAACCCTCCCCTCTTTTTTTCTTTGTGGTTGCTACAAAGACAGTAACTGTTCTCACAAGCAGTCCCACAGTCGTGCGTTTGGATGTACATAGTGGCTGCAAAAGGATTCAGAAGGACAGGAAGCACAAGTACGACCTTCATTAGAAAATATTTCCATATTTGTGCAATAGGATTGGAAGAAGGAGGCACCTCCATGCTTCACAGCTGAAGGGTGAGTTTCTCATCTGCAAGATGTTCTCCCTTGCACTGACAGAAAGCTCTTGAGCCGTTGTACGCTCCTGAATACATTTCCAGGGGACGTTACTGAGTGTAACGGTGCTGGACTCAGCACTGCTGGCTTCTCCTTTCCCTGCTGGTCCAGGCAAGTAATAGGTGCTGTAAGCCCCCTGGATGCTTAAAAACTCCTCCAAGGCGTTGTGTTGATAATTTTTTTTCCCAATATTATTTTTAATCCCTTAATTATTTTTAATTTTTAATTGGTGTAATAGTCCAGCTAAGAGTGTATCCCTACAGTGAAAATTAGGAAGCAGAAAGGATTATTGGCTGCAGGAAGAGGTGGCAGAAGCAACCATGGGCACAGAGAAACGCCTGCAGTACTGACTCAGTGGGAGGTGTAAGGACTTTGGTCTGTGCCCTCTGAGGCAGGGCCACATTCACACAGCATACCCTGGAGTGCAGAGCCAGAGAGTGGCAGTGGTGTACAGCATTTCAGTAGCTCCTGCTCAGCAAATCCACCCTGAGGTGCACCTGGGACTGCAGGACTTGTCTTTGCCTAGAAGGGAACTTGTCTGTGTCAGCCTCGGAGGATGAGGTATTGCAATATGCTGCAGTCCATGGCTGCAGAGGCTGCCCACCCATGACAAGTCTGTCACCCAGCGGCATTTGGTGCTGGGACCGGGGTACTTGTGCATGTTCCTTGTAAGCACTGAGGGAGATTGGAAAATAAAGTGAGTTCTGATGTGAAAAATGGGGACAAAAAAGGTTGTGCTCTTCAGGAGTTTAAAAACAGCTTGAAAAACTATGTTTATGGAGCAGGGAATAGGAGGGGGGGAGACATCTGTGCTTGTTTATTCATTCATATTTCTATTGGCCTTTATTATATTTAGACCATGCTAGATGATGACACAAAATGATGCTAGAAGTGTTTTGTGTTTACTGATGATCTGGAGAGCAGGAATGCTCTGTGGCAGCCTCTGCAGCTCCTCCTGGCCCAGATTCCATTGCACACATTTGACTCTGTTGATACAGCTCACAGTGCACTGTCATCTGATGGGAGTGTAAGCTCAAATCTTTTCTGCTCAGTTGTTTTCTTTATTTTCTTTCACTAGCAGGCTGTTATCAGACAGGAGCAAAGGGAAATCAAACATCATTAAGCACTGCAAGACCTCTGCCCTTCTTGAGCTGACACAGGGGAGTTCTTAATTTCTTTGACAACTAAATAGAAACAAAGTTCCTCATATTTCTAAACAGTCACTGCAATGAAAAAGCTTCAGTTCTGAAATAAAGGAATTAATCTTAGAGCTGGTGTTTGAAAAACAATGGGGTGTGTATTTGATATTTGGAAAAACACCAAGCTGGGACATTGTTATGGCCATTTTGGGTGTCTTTATAGCTTATAGAGAGGCAGAAAACCAGAACCAGCACATTGCTTCTTAGAAAGCCTATCAAAGACATCAGGTGTACAATGTAGTTTCTGTAAACTGCTTTAATATAACTTTCTATAACAGTGGTGTTCAATGATCACTTTGTCTTAACCTGCTTTCCTTTTTCCCTGGTCTGATGGGAGAATTCATTGAATGAAGAGAGAGGAAGGAAACAAAACTGGTGGTCCCAGCAGCTTCTGTCTGTCCCAGCTGTTGTGCTGTTACATGGGACCTAGACAAATGGGTCTATTTTAACACATGAAAATGTAATTTTCTTTTTGCTATGTCCTGATGAATTCTGCAGGTTTTTCCCCAGGAAGAACTCACTCTGGTGTTTATGGCGAGAATTGACTGGGCTGAGGATTGATCAGAAGCCTTAAATGCACATCTGCCAGCCTTTCTGGGATGAGGGCTGGTGCTGAAACCCCCTTGGTGTCTGACAGTCATTCTGCAGGACCCATCCCCAGATAAAATATTAGTGTGCAGGACAGCTCTAGAGACCTTTTGTACTTTAACACATCCTCTCTTACCCCCTCAGAGTGTTTTTCACACAGGGTCTCAGTGTTGTGGCCATAAGTCATTCTATGTACCCAACACATGCTATCCATAGTCTATGTAAGGTTATGTACACAGGGATATGTACCTTGGAATGCTGCCTGTGCTCTGGTGTGACACAACAGCCCAAGCAGAGCTTTGGTTTCTCCTGCAACATTAGCAAAGGGAATGTGCCCTGGCCTAAAGCAGATGCCCTGGGGGGAGTGGATTAGTGGGCTATTGACTTTTGTCCATCCATTCAGCTCCATTTCCCTTATCTCTCACATTTGTGACTCTGCTGGCTTTTCCACTTCCTCTTAACTCTGTTCCTGGAAAAGGGTGGGTGGGAACGGAAATAATCCATTAAACCTGTCTCCACTGATTTCCATTTCCACAGTATGATAACGGCACCAGGCTGCTCCTGGGTGTTGGTACCACGGACTAAACCTTTGCTTTGTTCAATTAGAACAAACCTAGGCTGCCAGATACCATCTCAAACTGCCACATTAGCAAGGACTGAACCTGGCCAGAGGAACTTCTGACCAAGAAATAAGATTTTCTAGGTTCTGGAAAAGTCAGTATGTTGGATCAGATTCATTGGCTGGCTGCCGTGACAGTCCTGGGAGTCCTGGAGCAAGGTAGGGACCATGGAATGGGTGTGCTCAAGTACTGGCTGGATCAATCTACTGTAACTCCACTGATTTTCTTTTGCTTTTGTATTTAATGTCTCCTGTTGCACTGGCACTTCACAGCTTTTCAGACAGGGAGCTGATATCTTGTCTGGGTTCTGGAGAGCATTCAACCAAATGAGTGCATGGGAAGCCCTTTCTCTGAACTGACCTACCCCCTCCTTTCAGATTTTTTTTTGGTAGATCTTTCCCTCTGCAAACATGTAGAATTTTCCTCTTTGGGCTTACAGCAGCTCCCAAAGTGCATGTAGATGTGAGCATACAAAAAGCTCTGCTGTGTGAAAAGGTGGAAGTATGGGCTGTGGTGGGCCACATGGAACATCTCCCAGCCACAGGTCCACATTGCATGCCAATTTCATTCAGTATCTGGTTGGCTTATCTGTGGCATCAGTTCCATCCCTACACAGACACCAGAATTTAGAAGAGCAAAAAATTAAAAGAATGAAAAAGCCTTGAAATTGTCAGTAATAAAGTGCATCTGAAGTGTGTAACAATTTTACCAACTGCTGATTATACAAGAAAGCAGGTAACACTGGTAGTACATTACTTGCTTCACTATAGTTCTGGGTCATTCCTTTTCTAAAAGGTACCTGGGATTTTATTCTAACTTTCTCTGCTGTGTGTGGGCTTAGGAGGAGACTGCAGATCTTTTTCCCCGGGCTCTGGCCAGCTCCTGGCTCTACCATGCCCAGCCGTAGGACTGACCACTGCTACTTTTCTCTCTTTTGCTGCAGCCTACTTCTTCCTCCAGGTGATCTATGCTAGGAGGTTGTTTGGCATTTCACCTCCAAAGATCTCAGGCCCTCCTGAATTTGAAAGGATCTTTCGAGCACAGTAAGAAATGCCTCTTATTTGATTTTTGTCAGATCTCATGTAGCGGCACTGCCTTTCCCCTGCTTTGCTATTGTTTTCTGGAACTGTAATTAAGCAATTACCTCCCTCGAGGTTAATCAATTGAAGAGTCAACATCAGAGTTGGGTTGGCTCTTGAGTCCTAAAGCAGACATTGCTGATAGAAACAGCACTGAAAAACACAGAGAAAACTCTGCTGCACAGTGAAGGGCTCTTAAAGACATAACCCTTGGTGCCTAAGACTTAGACTGGTTTTATCCAAGTGGTGCCAAACCTCAGGCAGCTTCAGTCCTGCTCTGAATCTCACTCTCTTAGAGGACAAGTTCCCAGAGAGATCTCAGCTGGTGCTGGGATGAGGATAACCCAGCATCTCTGCCCTCCCCGCTGCACTAGGGCTGCAGCGGGGAGGGAGGAGCTTTCATATTCTTGTAGCTGACCACTGGGAAAAAAGTAACTGAGTAGCTTGAGCTGGATCCCCTCAGCCATCCCCTTCTTGCTCCTTCACTAGCCTAGACTCAGCTTCATCCAGCATCTTTTGGTGCTACTGTGCCTTTGGGAGGACAGGGCATAGCATGCAAATAATCCCAAGAGTTATGTGCTCCCTCCAACTCCTGCGCGAAGCCCAGGCTGCTCTGGCTTTATGTACTTGAGGGACAGACCTTCCCTACAGCTTGGGGCATCCACAGCAGGATTTGAGCTGCAGCACTTGGGAAGCAGCAGTGGGAGTGGTTCATGGAGCCTTTCTGTGCACAGTCTGACCTGGAAATCTTTTACTTAATTTCTTGTAAGCTGGAGACCCTGTTCTTTCCATTGTTTAATTTCTGTGAATAAAGCTGGGACAGCAACTGGAGCCTGGAGGCTTTTTATGACAACATTAGTTCTAAAAAGCAAAAGCCTCCAATGTCTGGAAACTGCCAGGGGAAGCAAAAGAGGAAGAGTTCCTTCCTTCCTTCCTTTCCCTGGTTTATGACCTTTCTCTTTCCTGCCAGGGTGAACTCCTCTGAGTATTTTCCCATCTTCCTGGCACTTCTGTGGCAGGCTGGACTCTTCTTCAATCAAGGTGAGATTATCCCATTACCTAGTTTGTCACTGGATCTGTTCCCCTGCGTGCTGCTTCAGTCCTCAGGTCCTGCTCAACTTCTGAACAACAAATTAAGCAGTAATTCTGTCTCTGATGAGAGGGTAGAGCCAGACAACAGAGTCTCTATTCCTTCACTTTGGGCTACCTCCTTGGTTCCAAGCAGCTCTGAAAAGCCTTTGGAGATGGTTACTGTGGTCTCTCTTCAACACAGGTCTGGCTGCAGCCTTGGGTCTGCTCTATCTCTACGCCCGCTACTGCTACTTCAAGGGATACAAGGCATCGTCCTCAGAAAGGTAAACACACTCTCACACACTCTTGCACACTCTTGCACACTCTTACACACTCACACAGTTACACACACGCACACTCACACACAGCAGCCCTCAGGGGACTGCATGGTAACCCCTGGGGGGTTGTTTTTGGAAACATAACGTGCCTTGGGAAAGCTCACGACCCTTGGTGCTCCTGCATGACTCAGCCTTGTCTCCGAGGCATAAGTGAACATGGATACAGGGCTGGGGCAGCAACACAGATACTGGGCAATGCTGGGCTGCCCCAAGCCCTTTTGGGTGTGTGTGTTTGCTCCCTTGAGGCGGAAGCAGGGCATGGCACCCCACTCAGGGGGCAGGGGACAGCCAGGGGCTGCTTTCCACCCACTTCTGCAGGGAGCAAGGGGCTGTTCCCAGGCGGGAAGCTCGGTGTCAGCAGCTGCCTCTCTCCCACCAGACTCGCCCCGATATACTTCAGCGCTGGAGTTCTCTGGATTCTCATTGCAGTGTCAGCCCTGGGCATCCTGCATTTCTTCCTCTCTCACTATGTGGGGCTGAATGTCCTCCAGCTTCTCACAGCATGACCCACTCCTCTGTGCTTCACCACTGTCCTCATCTTCAAGTCCTGCTCCCTCCTGCCTGCCTTAACAGACTGGCTGCAACTCAGCAGCCCTCAATGAGAAAGCCACCTTCACCCAAGCTTTTAACTCCTCCTTCCTCACTGTCCAGCACTGGCAGGAGCTGCTGAGCTGTTTAGGAGATAGTTTTCCTCCGTGGCATTGGGTGTGCCCAGTGCTCCACATCTGGTGGCTCCATCGTGTCTGATGTGGAAACACCAACCCCAAACAAGGACAAATAAAAGCAAACTCTTCTCAGTCTGAGTTTCCCAGTGAGTTGCCAAAGGGAAGTGCCATGTGTTCCCCATTATCCAGTGGCTCTGCCCTCAGCCCAGGCACAGAACACAGATTCATGCCAGTTTTCCAAGGCCCACACCTAAGAAAGGCATTTGTTTGGAACCAGATGTGGGCTGAGACATAACAAAAGAGGTGAGGGATAAACTGGAGTAGCCACCAACATGTTGTGCAAAAGTCTGTTGGTGCCCTCATGCTGGTTATCAGCCACTGCTGTAAATCAGACTGTGCAAACTCATCACCACTGCTGTGTGTGCCACTTTGAACTCGTCCCAGTGACAGCAGGCCCAAATAAAAGGTCACTGAACTTGCTGTACTGGGTGTCTCTTTGTGAGTCTGCAGCTAGCAGAGAATAGAAACATGAGTGTGTGAGTGCAAGGTGGCTGCCTTTGTTTCCCTGACATGCAATTCAACAAAGCCTGCAACCCTGTGTGCCATGGGAGGAGGGAGAAGCTGATTTTTGGAGATGTTGAGCTCATGGATTGGGTACTGAGCCACTCAGCACTGAAAAGTGGTTACCCAGTGCTCAGGTTCCTCCTGCATCAGGAGGGGCTGAATTTTCATGAGTCCAGTATGCATAATACTGATGCTTTTGGCCACTGGTGCCCTCATATTAGTGCCACAGGAAATGCCAGCAGTGCTCCGTGTGTCATCATGGGGGGAATTCACACCAAACCCAGAGAGTGAAAATAAATGCATGAGCATGATGCCAGTCCAACCACATTGTAAAGGCCACTGCTCTCCCAGCAATAGGCATATCTGGACTGTAAGAACAAAAGGCAGGGGCTTTTTGGAGGAAATGATTAATTTTTCACATTGTTTCTTTTCCTTCCATACATTTTAAATTGGCTTCTCCAGCAAAGCCCCCAGTCGATTTCCCTTTCAGGCTCTCCTGCCTTGGAGTCATGCTGCTGCATTGAAACTGGCAAATGCTGCGGGGTAAGGCTTAAAGCCAAACAAAAATAATTATACAACACTTGTTTCTGCAAAGCTTTCAGTGCATCAGGGCCCCATCCTCACCAAAATTCTCAGGTGTCACAGCAAGATAAACAATAACTTTTTCTCCTGGCATCTTTGGTGACACATTTCAGAAAAGTCTGAGCATAGTTTAACCCTGGCTGTGCCTTAGCAAAGTCAGGGAGGAACAGATTTCACAGAGAGATTTCACTTAGCCTTTGCATTAACAGGTCCTACCATCTCCTGAAGATGTTCCCCAGTCCTCACCTTTTTACCAGTATAACCAGTCACCTCCCAGAGGGTTAATGCAGAAGGACCAGCCCCAGCTGGGGTGCAGGACCTGACTCTGAATCAAAACTCTGCTTTCTGGGGTCAGTCCGAGTGGTGCTCACTGGTTCTGTAGACACAATCTCTGTCTTTATCCTACATTCAGATTTCTAAACCCGCTGTATCAACCTGGAGCTGCTGCCCACCTCAGCCCCGCTTGTGCCCGCTCTGTGCGTGACAGGGCCGCAGGATGACTCAGAGGAGGGAAATTAATGATTCAGCAGTGAGATTGTAGCCGGCTTCTCCCCTTGGATGCACAGAAGACCATTAAAAATCCTGGCACGGCGCAGTCAGGCTCTGGCCTTGGTGGCTGCCATCACCACCTCTGCCACAGAAAATCTGACGGGCACATCATCAGTCCTTCAAACCTTGTCAGAGGGGCTATTTCAGGTGCCCCGAGCAGAAGGGAAGCTGCTCCCCTCCACCAGAGCTGCTATCATTGCTCTGCTGCTTCATCAGTCAAAGAAAACCACTTTACACTGATCGATGGTTCAAACAGTCTATGATTTTGGGATTTACTCGATTCATGATGCTGCTGCCCAGCACGCTCTGCTGATGCTGTATGGCACCAGTTTGCCCGCCTGAACCTGCTGCAGAAGTGCTGAAGGCACTGGGCTGGGCTGGGCTGGCACAGGGGGTGCTGGGGGGCTGCACCTCCACCCGAGTCACCGTCCCTGAGGTGTGAAAGCCACCCCAGTTTAAAGGTGATCCAGCCGCCAGCGGCATTGCTGCGCTCCCGAGGGCTCCGGTCCAGCGCTGAGAGGGAAGGTCCCACCGCTGCCCCCGTCATGGGGACCAGCCGAGGCCGTCAGCCCCGCTCCCCTTGGGATTCGTGTCCCCGTTCCCCCCGAGATGCTGTCCCCGCTCCTCCCGGGATTTGTGCCCGCCCCGGCCCCGCCGCTTCTCCCCGTTGTCGGGAGAGGGCGCTGGCGGCCCGCGGCTGAGCCGGGCGGGCCCGGGGCCGGCGGGGGCCGGGGGGTCCAAGGGCAGCGACCACCGCCGGCCCCGGGCCCGCCGCCTGTGCCCCAGCACCGCTGGCTGCACCCCGAGACGTGCCCGGGGCGGCGCTCACCGGGCAGCCGGCACAGCCACGGCACTCATCCACGGATCTGCCTGCTCCGAGTTTGATCCGTGCTGGGCCAGGCTCTGGCTTTAAGGTATTGGGTAGGGGAGTCCTGGAGCCTCGCAGGAGTCTCCTGAGGACGCTCACGACGGACATAAAGCAAAGCGCTCTGCGGACTCCACAGCTCCTTCCTGCTTCCTCCCCTTACGGCTGCCAGTTCATTGCCAGCAGCGGGGAGAAAAAGCGTTTGGCGCGTGCAAATCCACCCTGATAGTGCCACAGGCTCCCAGGATAAGAAGGCAGCCGGATGGGAGGCCAGCAGAGAGCAAAGGAAACGCGCAGAACCAGCGAGAACGTTTTTATCACAAGAGGTACAGAGGCTGAACTTGTAAACAGCCTCTGTCCCCGGCGGGGCGGGCTCCACGCGAGGGACGGGGGAGTGCAGAGCTCTGGCTGCCCCCCGCCCTAGGCACAGCCGGAACGCAGGTGTTGCCACCTCCGCGTTCCCAAGATCCCAGCCAGGTTCCTGGAAGGCTTTGGGATCAAGGTGCAGGAGTCTGTAGCTTATTATCTTGAAAACTTCAAGGACACCCACTTGTACTTCCCTATCCGTGACGTGCTGGCCCTGCTGGATACGGTCTGGTGCGGGCAGCGGCGGCTTTACAAGCGGCCACCAGACCGAAATGCTGTGCTCTGGCATGAGGAGGAACAGCACCGGCGCCCCCAAGCCCATGGAAGAGCGCCCCAGTCCCTCCGGAGCACAGCCTGGTGGGACGGATGGAGGACACCCTTGAATTTCCCCGGCTGCTAACTTTCTTTGGGAGGGTGTTTGGGAGGGAAGCTCCCGTGGGGCCGGGAAAGGAGGGTGCAGCTGGTGGCCCCGGCTTTGTGGCACTGGCATGTCAAGCAGGTTTCCATAGCACCAGCATCCATAACACGGGGCCGAGGGGAGGGAGAGAAGTAGGTCAGACAGGGCTAACAATACTAAGACGTGTCTATCTGTGGCTCAGCCTGACCCAGGAAAAGGGTGAAACGGAGAAGAATGGGAAAGGAAAAAAAAAATAAAGAAGGAAAGAAAGTATCCACAGTCTGAGCAATGCATTTCTTGCCTTTAGAAAAATAAGGACCTTTTAAAGCCACCTTTGTGTATCAGCGCTGAGCAACCGAGACTAGCACCCACCTCCTGCCCATCTGACAACAGGCTACAAGGGAATTCAAATGCTAATGTGGAGCCAGACTTCTCAATGGGCCTTTATTTCTGCAGCAGCGCCAGGATCGGAGCTCTGGGGAGCCAGCCCGCAGGAGCTGTGAGGATGCAGTCTCCAGAGCAGGACTGTGGGACACTTCCCTTTCCCCTCACCGTTCCTCACCGTCACTTTGTTACCCCTTGTCTTAGTTTTTCTTGTTTACATGCAAATGATTTCAAGGGCAAGGAAAGAGAAAGGCGGGCACATGGAGCTGTGTGAGTGAAAAGCCCCCGCTAGTGACCCGTTTTATGTGCTGAGTCTGCAGAGGCCTCGCTGTCATTGTCACAGCATTTTGGGGTTGCCTGCTTTGCAGTGTGGTCGTTTCGAGCTTTGTGTCCATCAATGCCAAAAGCAGGAAGAGCATTATGGGCAGTGAGATCCAGAGCCCTCGTGATCTGAGCAAACAGATGGACACACAGATCTGCTGGGTGTAACAGAGCAAGGTCAGGGGAAGGAGTGCTTTGCTCAGGGGGAACTGGAGAGTGTGGGTGCAAGAGCACAACCCTCAGTGGAGAGGCTGAGATGGGCTGGGGTGAAGAGCGTGACTGTGGCTGACCTGTGTCATACCTGCAGCTGGAGAGTGCCGTGCTTGGCTTGAACATCACCCCCACACCATCACGGAGCAGATGCAGCAGTGGATGCAGGCACAGGATGTTTCAGACAGGCCAGTGAGAGCAGGACCCTCACCTGCAGGAAAGTTCTTCCTTCACATTCCTTTACCACAGGCCACAACCCAGTGCAGTAGAAACTGTTCCTGCACTTGATAGTGCGGTAAAGTCTAAGCAAAACCAAAGCTATCTGCAACTCTGTCTGTTAGCAGGCTGGGAGGCCAGGAAAATCCACACTCTAAAGTTACAATTTGCCCAGTCTCATCAGTTTTCTACCTCCAGCAATTACCACTTACAAGAGAGCTCCAAGAATTCACATTTTCCCAGATAAGGGCAGAGCCACTATATATATATGATGGACAGGGTTTAACATGGCCCTTTGTGAATGCCCTCCCTGCAAAGGAAAACTGACCACCTACTGTGGAACCTTAGGGAAGAGCATGCCCAGCTCCAGCTCCCAGGGATGCTGTGCCAGACTCTGTGCTCAGGGACTAAAGGTAAAAGTTATGTAGGAAGAGCCAAAGGGTCAGCACTCAGGAGGACTCACAGAGCACTTCTGGAGTGAGAGAATGAAAGAAGATCTGTGCCTGAGCACATGCATTTGCTGTGTTGCTTTGATGTGGCACTGGTTAGCAAGAGAAAGGTGGGTGACCCCAAATTACTAAGGCAACATTGCCTGCAAGGGGTGAAAGTCGGGGATCATCATTCCAGTGAGGTCGAAGCCAGTGAGCTCTGCTTCTGAGCATGCAATGGGCGAGTGGCTAAAATAGGCTCCATTTCATGAATGCTCTTGGCCAGGATAACAAGAGCTCAGGACTGCTGTCTGCCCTGACACAGTACCACAGCACACTCTCCCAGCACTGGACTGAGTCACCCCTCTGTCCAGTATCTACATCTTTACAGCTGGCTCTCCACTTGGGAGGGCGTGAAGAAATGCAGACCTTGGAGGAATGTGAATGGCCACTTCTCTCTCCTGGCTTCTCACCGATGAAGTGCCAAGGTGCTGCGAATGTTCCGCCTGAGTGAAGAAACCTTTCCCGGGAGCAGCCTGATGAGCTCAGCACGGCGCTGCTCAGCCAGATGGCTCCCGGACCAGAGCTGACTCATGCCCACAGAGCTCAGGCAGCAGAACTGGCAGATGGCTGCAGCACGCTGTGGGAGACACCTCACCCCGGCTGGCCCTGCACTCACAGTGGGGCAGCTCCAGCAGAAAAACCAGGTGTTCAGCCCACTGCTATAATTCTAATGCTGCAAAACTGAAACGGTGACAGGCCTGGGTTCCACTGACAGAGAAGAGCCAGGCTGGTGAACTTTTCTGAGCCCTGAAAGGGTGCAGCCATCGAGGGAGCAGAACTCTTCATCTCACAGAGGCAAAGGATGGTGAGCACAAGCTGTGGATAAGCTGATGGCACAAAGGGAAGGGTGATAGCTTCTAAAAGTGCAGAAGAGGCCTCAGAGAGAACAAGGGACTTGGGTATCTGCTTTCCACTAAAACAGTGTTTACAAACCTCCCCAACTGTTTTCCAGCTTGGCTTCTTAGTGAATTACAGTTTAGGAAAGCTGGGAAACATGAGATACATCCAATCCATGCTGCAGACCACCATTTTCAGAGAAATTAATAAAGGCAAAAAACAAAGGTGAAAAGGAAGAAAGGTGAAGTGTAGCAAAAAATCTTCTTAAATTGTCCAAATCAGACATGGGAGGGAGACTGCATTGGAAAAGCTGTGAACTGGCAGCATTAGTGGGTGATGAATGTGGCCATGTTATCTAATATGGTAGAATGCACATCATGAATTTTTAATAGCATTGTTTCACTTCTATTTGTCACAGTGTCACAGCTAGAGGCTGTTTCAAAAGGCATGGGGAATAGATAAAGGTTATGATTGGATGGTAGGGCTTTTGACTGGAGGTCACACACAGAGAAACATACAAAGCATCAGTAGTATAAGACTTCCATGTGTTCCCTGTTTTCAGAGCTCACATGAAAAACAAGTCAGCTGCAGCAGTGTTTACTGAGAGTTAATCAGGTTTGCAGATTAACCATAAGATCCTGAATTATAGGTGCTTATATGCAAATATGAAGCACATGCAACACATGTAGCTGAGACATGAAAAATGGACTCTGTGACGGCAGCAGCAGAAGAAATGGCTAACAGCTAAGGAGGAAAGGGAGGGCACATACAGCGATGATGGACTGAGTTCTGTCGTCTCTTCAGAGCAGGTATTTAAGTTCTGATCAATTCTCCCTGTAATGGTCAATGCTGATCCGTGAAAGAATCATTGGCAATTATTTTTTGCATTGCAACAGTATCTCCAAAACCTACTTAGAAATGAGCATCTGCTTCACTCCCAGACACACAAAGTGTCTCCATATGCTTGGATGACTATGGAACCCTGAAACCAGAGCTGCAGATTTTCTTCATTATTTTCTTGCCCTGGAAAGAAGTGCAAGCAAGATAAGAAAGAAAGACTGGTATAAAACAGAAAATTCTTGAGCAGGTAGCAGGTTTCAAGAGCTTTACTTCAGTCCAGCTTAACACTCCACATGTGTACTCAGCTTTATGCATCTCTCTGCAGGCTGGACTGGGGCTCCTCTCCATGAACCTGTAGGGAATTTGGGATGCTGCACAGGGGCTGTGACTATCTGGCAGATTTCTACTCTGGAGGCCACCTTGATGCCTCGGGTTTTAGCTTTTATATTTTTCACATTCTGTACTGCTTTCGTGTGTAGTTCTGAGCTTCATATTAGGGGATAGTAAGTTCTCTTCAGAGTACAAAACAATTCCTTTTCTAGCTGGGAACCAAGGACAAATGATCCAAATCTCAGGCACAAGAGCATAAACAACAGTGGAGTGAAGAGAGAAAAACAAGAAGGATGTGACTTCATGGGCTAAAGCTATAATTGGACAATTAACTCCAATATGCTAATGGACCAGAACTTATAAAAGTATGAGACCCGGGTTGTCCATTTTGAGACCATTTTGTGACCATCTTGGGTGGACTCTTGTGCTGCCCAAGGCAGATCCATTGAGGCCTTCTAATAAACACCTACTTTACTCTTTAACTCTCTCCAGTCTCTGTTCTAGGTCAGCCTTTGCAAGGCATCAACCTCTTTGCCCATTTCCTACCTGATGCACTATCACACCCAGCAGGCTGAGCTGGGCTTGGCTTACAGCCCTCACTCCCCCAGCTGACTTGAAAGAGGCAAAAACACCTGGGAATGCAAACGGGAAAAGGGAGCAGCTCCTCTCTCCTGCTGTCTGGGCAGCAGGTGTGCCTTTCCTCATTGCAGGAATGAAACTGTGAACTTCTGAAGTAGAACAAAGCCCTTTCAGGAAAAAACATGTACCCGGAGCTACAGCGTGAGCTGTGACAAACACACTGGGGTTTGTCCAGCGGGGTCTGTTGGAGGGGAAGGTGCAGGTGTAAGGCTCACACCATAAAACAAAACCAGGTAAATGTGATGCCTGAATCCTAGAAGAAATCACAGAAGGAAGAAACTGTACCAATGTTTTCAGGAAGATTTTTATTTCCTGTCTCCCTCTGTGCAAGTGCTCACATACCATGAGACCACCCCCAGGTACAAAAGCACTTAACCAGCCAGGGCCTCTGAGGAAAAGGGTTGCTCTGTCAGCAATAATTCCATTTGAATTGTTAATTATTTTTGTCTTTCAAACCAGCATATACATTGGCTAATCACAACTCTTCTGATAACTATTTATGTCTTTGCTTGCCCCTGCAGCTCACAGTCACGTTCTTCCCTTGGAAGTGGCTGTACCAAACTTACTGTGGGTTATGTCAAATGCAGGCTGAGTTTTTTGCCTAAGATTAGTAGCAGTTACATATTTGCAGGAAGAAGTCATATGACCTTTCTTCTAACACTGGAAGGATATATAAAACTTCTTGTCAGTGTGAACACAGGATGATTTTAATTTCCTAAGAGACCTCTAAAGATAGGCCTTACATCAGAATCCTGTTTAACTAAATAAACATAAGATCAAGAAAATATTAGGCAAATCAGGCTTCATTTCTCACTGTAAATTAGATAGCAAGAGAACAGCCATTACAGCTCTCTTTAAAGCCATTTAATCACGTGGATCATGATGCATAAACAACAGAAAACCCATTTTCTGTCCTTTTTCAAATGCAGCAATGGGGACTAAAAATACCAAATAAGACTAATAAAATGACATAGTAAATGTACCTCAGTGTATGAAGAGCTGCAGCGTGAGCTGTGCAAACACACTGGGGTCCAGCTGGGTCTGTTGGAGGGGAAGGTGCAGGTGTCAGGCTCACACCATAAAACAAAACCAGGTAAATGTGATGCCTGAATCCTAGAAGAAATCACAGAAGGAAGAAACTGTACCAATGTTTTCAGGAAGATTTTTATTTCCTGTCTCCCTCTGTGCAAGTGCTCACATACCATGAGACCACCCCCAGGTACAAAAGCACTTAACCAGCCAGGGCCTCTGAGGAAAAGGGTTGCTCTATCAGCAATAATTCCATTTGAATTGTTAATTATTTTTGTCTTTCAAACCAGCATATACATTGGCTAATCACAACTCTTCTGATAACTATTTATGTCTTTGCTTGCCCCTGCAGCTCACAGTCACGTTCTTCCCTTGGAAGTGGCTGTACCAAACTTACTGTGGGTTATGTCAAATGCAGGCTGAGTTTTTTGCTTAAGATTAGTAGCAGTTACATATTTGCAGGAAGAAGTCATATGACCTTTCTTCTAACACTGGAAGGATATATAAAACTTCTTGTCAGTGTGAACACAGGATGATTTTAATTTCCTAAGAGACCTCTAAAGATAGGCCTTACATCAGAATCCTGTTTAACTAAATAAACATAAGATCAAGAAAATATTAGGCAAATCAGGCTTCATTTCTCACTGTAAATTAGATAGCAAGAGAACAGCCATTACAGCTCTCTTTAAAGCCATTTAATCACGTGGATCATGATGCATAAACAACAGAAAACCCATTTTCTGTCCTTTTTCAAATGCAGTAATGGGGACTAAAAATACCAAATAAGACTAATAAAATGACATAGTAAATGTACCTCAGTGTATGAGCATTAATACACGCTATAAAAAGCCAAAAATTATCTCACTGCTAGAAATGCCGAGGCCTCAACAGGGATTAGCAAAGGGATTTGCTTTACACTCACTAACACTGGGCCAGAAACAAAGCTTGGAGCCGACGCCACACCTCCACAGTCCTAAGGTCACCTTTTATCTGTTCAATCCCACAGCAAGGCTCCCTTGCAGCTATTTTAACCTGAAGCTGCTTCAGCTCGCGGTTTTTTGTGGAGACGGCCGGTCTGCCGGGGAGAGCGCGGCCCGAGGGCTCGGAGCGCAGGTGAGCGGCTCCCAGCACCCACTCGGGGCTGCCGGGCACGGCAGCCTCCTGCGCCAAGCCCAAACCGCCGCAGCGGAGCCCGAGCGGGGCTGCTCGGCCCGGGCCGCCACACGGCGGCCCTCGAACGGGCCCTCAAGGCCTCCCGGGCCGGGCCGCGCAGGCCCCGCCGAGCCCGGCCCCCGCCGCG
>NW_024498573.1:7742189-7933099 GCF_017590055.1 Onychostruthus taczanowskii
CCACACAGACTCATGATAGTAAAGAACACCTGGCAATGATGGAAAGAATACTGGGGCCTCTGCCCACTCACATGATCAAGAAATCCAGGTATGTTCGTTGTGGAAGTGGTAAGTTGCCTAATATTTTCTCTTACACGAGAAATTGCAAAGTTGCCAATGTAAACTGTGAGTTGCTGCAGATCAGCAGAGATTCATAGGCAACCTTAAGTAGTTGACAGTAGTCCTCTTTTCTGATTTTAGTATGAATTGTCAGCCTCTTGAACTGTAACTTGAGTATGAATATTTCTAAGTTTTTAAAGCTAAGTTTGGTATGGTCACCAGAACAGTACAAGACATAATTTTTTCTTTAAAGTCTCATAATGAAAAACATGTTGTCATCACAACAATTATTGCAAGGAAGAGGAGGGTCCTTGCTTGCTAATACAGCTGTCATCCTCTTGTACTGCCCCTCCATATCCCCCAGACATGTGCTTCAGTGATCTTTCTGTCTTCCTCAAAGATAACTCCATGCAGCAGGAGTTTCTCACTTCCATGGCAAGGAGAAGCAGCCAGCACAGGGTTCTCCCCTAACCCCTCTATGGCCAAAATTTAGAGCTCCTGGGATGATGGTCCATTTTCTTTCTTACATAAGCTGTCCTCTTGCCAGCTCATGTAGATAATTCTGTAACTCATGTTAGAGTAGAATTCCAGTAAATAATTCTGGGTTGGGTAATGTATATTGTATGTTATGGTTGTCCAGTAGATTATAATATTATAGTGCATTTTGAAAAACAGGAAAAAGCTTGGAAAGCAGTAATTGCAATAGATTCAAGTAATACTAAAAAATAAAATTTAAAAAAAAAGCTACTGTGTTCTCGTTATTGTGGCAGCAATAATAAAAACCCAGCAGATCTCTGAGTAAATGCACACTAAAAGAAATGCTAGCTCCCAGATGCAGATACATGCAAGAGTACTTAATGGTGTTTTAAAGCTTCTTGGTAAAGCATCTGCTTGCTGTGTGCACTCACACCAACTTGCTGTTATTTCCCTTGTCCTGCAGAAAACATTATTTTCACCACGACCAGTTGGACTGGGATGAGCACAGCTCTGCAGGCCGGTACGTCAGGAGACGCTGTAAGCCCCTGAAGGTAGGAGACAGCATTTTTATTGCTCTGCTAGACTGCAGTTGTGAAAGCTCTCTCTAAAATACCTCCTGTTTTTTTTCTTTCAGGAATTCATGCATTGCCAAGACACAGATCATCAAAGTCTGTTTGACCTTGTTCGCAGAATGCTGGAGTATGACCCAGCCAAAAGAATTACTCTTGATGAAGCCTTGCAGCATCCTTTTTTTGATCCATTAAATAAATAAATTCAATGATCTTCTATGCTTCTTCAAGGAGATTTCCTAGACTGTGTCAGTCAGTCAGCAGAGGTTGCATGAAACTTTTGTAAGCTTTAAATTATTTTGTACAGTTAAGTCTGTAAATAATTACATATGTTTTGTATAACTGTTATGTTTACCTTGTTGAGCAGTTGTAGTCTTATGGGTATCAAAGTGAAAAATAAAAGTAATTTTCATTTTTGAAAGTCTGCACCACTCTCCTTTTACAGATGATGCTAGTGGACCCCCTGACTGTAGGTGAGGACTCTGGGCTAGCTGAAGGAGTTCTGGAAATATTCCCTAAAACTTCCTTTTGTTAGTCTTGAAGAAAAGATCCACCTAGTTATGCTGTGTGTGACAGTTTGATGGCATTTTGAAACATGGTTGGGAACAGTGTATATCCTAAGTAGGTAGCTTTTTTGGGTCACCTTTTTCCCAGATTTTCTGTTACATAGCGTGCCTTGCTCCCCAGGTAGCTAATTAACTCTTGGAAACTTGTCTGATGCCTTCAGCTTCAAGTATTCATAGCTAACGTTTTTAGTTAAGATCTGTAAAGTAACATTTCCTATTTTCAATTTTGCTCCTAGTCATTAAAGATGAACATTTTCATAAGTTTTTGGAAAGATTGTATTCCTGCAGAGGAATACGGCGTGCCACAGAATTGTGGCATATTTAAGCTCTTGCAGTAGTGACATCATTCTGAAATCTTTGATGTGTATTTCTGTGGAGCTTTATTTGTAGTTACTGGTAAATGAAGTGGCCTTGGGAACTGGGAAGTGCTGGCACTGAGACTGTACAGGATGGAGGCAGCCAGGTTCTCAGCTGTGGCTCCTGAGCTCTGGTACTGAGTTGAGAAGAAAATGGTGCAACTTTCAAGTCCCATTAATGTACTTTGGTAGTTTTGGGGTTTCCACATCTATAAGTTGGTGGTTTTTACTCCAACTCCCTTAATCCATTTGACAGTGTCTGGGTAGCTTGCTGCGCAGTAGGAAGGGAGCCTTCCATGGAAAAGTTCCTTCTGACTGTAATAAGGAAGTTTGGGCAATTTATTTTAATCTTTACTGCACAAGTCTTCAAAGGAAGGAAACGAAATTGTTTTGGCTCCACAGGAGCCTGACTTCAGGTTTTGTGCTTGCTGAGTTAGCCCTAATACACAGTAAGGTTTTAACCTGATGTTGAGGAGGCTTCATTTGCAAGAGGCTCCAGACGTGCATATCTCTGAGCTGGGGGCACAATAGAGCTGGGCCAGGCTTTGAAAGCTTATCTTCTGTTACTAGTGCCACCTCCTGGGCTTGGTTACAGCTCATCACAGCCACCTCCTTTCCTTGGAAGTTGGTGTTGATGACATTGTTTCTGCTTGGCCTGACAGAAAATGTAACAGTCTGTGCTATGCAGGTCAGCTCGGTAGGGCTGAGCAGGACAAGAATAAATTCCTTCACTTCTTCCCACAGAACTTTCAATCCCACAGCTTCAGAGGCAAAGCAAGGACTTGGCTGAGTATATCAGCTAAGCAATGCAAATCAAAGGCAGATGGGGGGAGAAAAGTTTATATGCTGCTATAACAATAAAACTGTAACCATAAAACAGTTCTATCTGGGAAATCAGGGAAAGATGGTGGGCTCTTGCTTACAGAGTGCTTCTAGCTGTTGATGTAGGTACTGAAATTTGTTGTGCTGGGTAAAGGAGATATAGCTTAGCCCTGTTATAAAGCCATCTTTAAACTGACTTCCAGTAAATTTAAAAGTGCTATCAGGATTAATGTGGCACACCTGCTGCAAAGTACCAGGGGCTTTTGCAGGCCTTGTATCACTTACAGCAGTGTTGGTCTGCTGGCACACGAGCCCAAGGCCCCTGAGTTCCCCAGGGAAGCTGTGTGGGACTCTGGGGCAGAGTCTGGTGCTGCAGGGCTGCCCTCGGTGCTTCTGGCTTTAGCAGGGGATGGATTTTTATGTGCACACACCACCACCCCCATTCTCTTCTTCATACTTGAAGTTTAATCTTTGCATGTTTGGCTCAAGCTATAGCTGTTAAATAATTAGAAGAGCATTCCCATCTATTTTTACACTTCAGATTTCCAGCTATTGTACCTTCAAAATATGGTCTGTGACTGGGTCAGCCAGGCAGACTGGACTAACAGTGTGCATTTCCACAGTGCCCCAGTCACACTTTTTACTAAACAAAGAGGACAAGCCAGAGTAAAACTGTCTTTCAAGTGGACAGCCCAGGCTTCATCACACTGAAGTGTGTGATATCTAGGGCTCTGGAACCTGAGGGAAGAGTTGAGCTCAGGGCTAAACTGCATGGGAACGGCATTTGGATTTCTGGGGCAGGAGCTCATCTGCTGCAGGAGTGACCAGTCCTGCCTGTTCCTTCAGTGTCTGGATATCAGGGCTGCCTGGAGGACTCAGGTCACACAGGACCAGAGGCTTTGCATCCGAGCATCTCCCCAAAATGATGGCACTGTGTGTGTTCTACTGCTCTCATGGAGCTTCTAAGGAAAGTCTTGGCATGCTCATACAAAGGAGAGGGGGGAAAGGAGGTAAGAAAGAGGGTCTCACAGAAACAGAGTTTTCTTTTTATCTTCCAGATATGTGAGAAAGCAGAAACTGGTTCTCAGCACATGCTATGGATTTACCTCGTTTAACTGCTTTGCAAATAGCTACAAGAAGCCTGTGTCTATCCCTGTGTGTTTTATTAACAAACTTAATTAGAAGCTGACATTGGTAATGTTACTGACATTGTAGCATTTCCTAACTGTCCTAGGCTTCAATAATCTACTCTAGAATTAAGAATTACTCCTTGAAGGGCAAGTGTGTGTGTCCAGGGGGCAAAGGGTACACTGGAATTTGTATGCCATGTGCTTAGAATCTAGACAAGAATTAAGCTGCAGGAGGATGTTTTATCGGTGAGTTGTGATGCTGTGTGTAAGAGCAAGGAGGAGGGATGACAGACTATGTGGATGCTTGGAGCTTATGCGTGAGCAGTTTTCTATCGTTCAAAAGCTCACGAAAGCGGATGAAGCACTCCACTGAGATAACAGTGAGTTACAGTGCATGGTGGGGTTCTTCTCTAGAACAGATCGCGGTGCAGACGGGCAGTAGGGCAGAAGGTACAAAGCTCCCGGGCGGGTGACACCTCTCCAGGTCGCACGCTCCAGGGGAGCCGGGGCCGGGCGCAGCCGCCGCCCGCCCGCTCTCCCGGCGGGGGGAGCCCGCTGGAGGGCGCCCGGCCCGCGCCCGCCGCCCCCGCCGCGCGGAGCGCGGCGCGATGAGCGCGGGCAGCGGCAGCTGCGCCGCCGGCGCGGCGGGCACCGCCACCTCCGCGCTGTGCCTGCTGCTCTCGCTCACCGCCGTGGCCGTGTGCCTGCTGCTGGGCGCCAAGACGGCGGAGCTGCAGGGCCGGCTGGCCGCGCTGGAGGAGCGGGGCGCCGCCGGCCACGGGCCGCTGCTGGACGCGCTGCAGCCCCGCGTGGAGCAGCTGTTCCGCGAGGTGAGTGGGACGCGGCCCCGCGGGCGACAGGATCGGGGAAGGCGTCCCGGCCCCGCTCCGCCGTAGGGTTCGCTCCGTGCGTCACCGGCTTCTCATCCTCTGTGAGAAAACTTACTCCCTTCTACCAAACTTTCCCCTTTTTGCTGCCGTTCCCATGAATCAGGCGTAGGGCGAGGCGTGGCAGAGCCCACCTTGATTAGCCCAGGCGAAGGTTAGAGGACGCGCGACTTTCCCCTTGTTCTATTCACTGACACAGGTAACCCGAGTACTTTAACTATTTGTCTTGGGATTTAATGGACCATAATTTCCTTGTTAGAAATTATGAACATGATCCCCGCTATCTGGACTCTCTGTCATAGACTATTGTGGTCTGGCAGTGCAGAAGTGATTTATGGCAGGCAGAGGAGACCCGCCACTTGTTACTTCACTTTCAGTCCTGGGGTTTTCTGAAATTATTCAATAAATATTTCTGTGCTGAACAATTCCGCCTACTTGGAGAACTGTTATCCACACTGATGCCCTTCTCAGTGCCTGACTAAACCAAATCTCTGGGAGAAGTTACACTTTATCCCAGGGTTATCTTTTTCCCGATTCTGGTGTTTAGGTTTGGGGCTTTTTACAGGCAAGGGGGACGTGAAGGGCTCCATCACTCATAGGAAATGCTTGAAGATCCCACTGTTGGTCACTGGATTTGTATAAACAGAGGTTCATAAAGTTCAGCAAGATTCAACACGGCTTGTGGGGCTGCTGAGGGGCACCCCTGAGTGATCAGTTCTGACATCTGGGGAAGGTTTTACACCGGGATTTTATTAATGGTCTGACTGCGGTGCAAAACATGCATTAAAACCCTGACAGCCACGAAGCCTAAATCACGCAAAAATGTGTTTGTGTGTGGAGCTCTGTGAAAGCTCTGGGGCTGTGAGCAGGGACAGAGGCAGTGCTGGGAGCATGAGACAATTCCTCATGCTGTGTGTTGCTGTCGGAGCTAGGGTGAGGGTATTGCTGGCACCACCACAGCATGTCCTTTTGCCTGGAAACTTGGTTGCATTGATGTGCCTCGATAAAAGTGAAATGTTAAAATATTTTTGTGAAAACCCTGAATACCAGACCAGGGGGGGTGCCTGTGAGGCACAGTCACAGCCTCTAGTTAATGTCTGTTCTCCAGGCAGGAATTAGCCTGCCGGTTGTGGCAGTGGTTCTGTTCCAATTACCCCAATAAATGTGCTTAGCAATGGGAATGGTTTCTGTGGCACTGCCTAAGATCATGTGCAACCTCTTGCTGAGATTTAGTTAAGTGTGGAAAGCTTGTTTTGTACTGGGAATGCTCAGATGGAGTTTGTACAGGGGAAAATAAAGCAAAACCACATAATTGGGTTTCTAATGGAAGAGTGAGCTTGTTGAAACATTTAGTATGACCGAACTTTTGTCAATGCTAAAGCAAATTTTGAATCAAGCAACAAATTCGAGGAATCCATAGTAGTAATTGCACTATCTATTAATGGTCATTTTAAATGAACCTCTTAATTTATGGTAAAGTTTCAGAAAGTGTTTCTTGCCCAAACTCTGTTACATAAGACCGCTCACTTGTCAAGGAACTGCTGCCCTTTCTGTGCTTGAGAGTTTCTGGAGAGTGAGAGAGTATTTCCATCGTCATGAACATCAACTGATGCCTGGGGTCAGTTTTTTGTTAAATTCTGTGCTGGTCCTCCTTTGAAGTTTACCACAGTATTTCAGAAGTGAAACCAAAGCTCCATACGCTCTCTGTGCATGACCCAGCATCCTTTGTTCTCTGCCACGACCCAAAAAGCTTTACTCCATGTACCAATGGAGGGGTTTGCTGGCATAATTTATGGCAAAGCTGTGTACAGAGAGCAGCAAATACAACACCAACACACTGGCTCTGTTCCTTTTAGTGCTGTTTAAATGTTTGGCAAGTAAGAGAGGATAGGAAATAATAAAGGAAGGGTAAGTGTGCAGTTAAGGTAATGAAAGCCAATTTGCACAACAAGAATTTAGTTTCTGGCTCTCTGACAGGCATCCGTGTAACTCTGGAGAAATTGCTGATTTGACTGTGGCAGGACCTTGCCCTTCCCTTGGCTTTCCCATTAGTGGGACGTGCTGCAGGCTCCTCTGGTGCCCTCTGAGACATTGCCAACAGCACGGTCCAGACGTGGCAGCATCTCCACTTGCTCTGTGTCAAAAGCCCCAACTCCAAGTGTGTAGTTTTCACACTGGAGGGAAAATATTAACAGGAGGATTATAGAAACATCCAGTTGTTGTAAACAAAGCCGGACCATTTTGTTCACAAAGGATTTATTGTCCGCAGTGTCCAGATTAATCAGTTTCATGACAAGAACAATTCAATGGGAGAACAGAGGACTCGCTCCAGGATTCAGAACTCCTCTGCTGTTCTCTGTGATGCCTGCTGAACTAAAAATGTGGGAGAGCTTGTTTTCATTTCCTCGAGCATCTTCATCATTGAAATTACTTTAAAAGTAAACAGATAGAACTTGAGCAACTCTGTAACATTTAGACTGCAGGTGGCTGTCAGAAAAATCTCCTTAGATGTTTTTTTTTTTTCTGCCGCATTTTCTGAAGGAAAGTGTATGTTTTGCAGAAGGCAGCTGGATTGTTCTGGTATTTATACTTCCCTTAGGACAACTTCTCTGTCAGGTGCTATGAAACCGTGTTGATACTTTCAGGACCTCTTAGCGTCACATCCAAGCAGATAGAGGAAGCATAGGATTTCAACAACAGATAAAGCTATTTAATCCTCAGAATAAAAAGAAAATAACCTAATTCACAAGTAGCCTAATTCCTGAATAGTCCACAGTGTTCAAATATTTGAAAAGGGACTGGGCCATCAGTTGTACAATATCAAGTCTTAACACCCTAAACTGTAAAAGTACTTTGAATTTTCTCTTTGAAATGTAGGGACTCCAGTTATCAGATTATTGGTTTGTCTTTGGCAAGTACTTTAGGTAGGACACGGCATTCCGGGAGGACTTGAGAGAGTGAGGATTGTGGGTGAAGATGAGCTGTTCCCACCCTTGCTGGGCTGTCCCAGGCAGGGAGTATGCCTGAGCTAATGTAATGTACCTGTCATCAGGCTCATTAACTTGGGCTTGGCAGGGGGCTAAATGCAGGCACGAACAGTCTGCTTGGCTTAGGGAGCAGCCAGAGCGTGCACACATCTGCCTGCAATATGCCACGTAGACACTGCTCTGGTTTCGTGAATTTTTATGTGTTCTGGTTATCTCATTGATAACTTTGGGGATGGAAACACTGGGCTTTGGGTAGGCCTGAAGGTGGGTGAGCACTCCAGCCTTGACTGTCCTTTACCTCATCCCTCTGCTAAAGAAACCTCTAACCCTCCACAGAGCATGAACTTTAAGTACAAAATCAACCAAATCAGGTCAAGTTTGAACATGGGACTTGGAGCTCGGGATGAATCCTGCAATGGAGCTTTGGGATGTGCAGGAGGAGTGCCTGCCTGCTCCCTCTGAGGGCTGTAGGCTGCCACTTGCCCAGAAACATTTAATATTTACATGCCACTGTGGCACGGGACATCATCCAAGGAGCTGAACACCACGGGATGAAACCATTACCCCTCCCTGGAGGGAAGCTGGATGGTTTGCATGTTGGCATGTGTGCACGGTCCGTGTTTAGGTGTAATGAAGTCTAAAGGGCTGTTTTCATTCCCCCTCCAAACAGAAACTCGGCGAGGGACTGGCGAAGCTGCGGACGGCGCGAGAGGCTCCCCCAGACTGCGTGTGCCCCCCAGGTAGGTGCCAGGTACCAGCTCAGCCCGGGGCCACCCAGCCACTGAGCTCCTCCTCTCCTGTTTTACATGCTCCTTTCCACGGAGGAAAATGTGTTAAGAAGTGTTTTTCCCCAGCTGAAGCACTCCGACGTCTCCCAGTGCCTTGCTTTGGCCTGTTTACAGATCAAGGAGTTTGAGGTTTGGACAAAAGCAACTTTTGGCTATAAGAATAAAAGAGCGAAGAACTTGACTGGGTTGTGAGCCCCGGGTGTTGGGCCAAAACAATTTAGAAGTAGTAACAAAATCACTGGGGCTTAATGCAAGTGTGATAATTAAAAGCTGCAGCCTCTCTGCCTTTTCGGAGGGCAGGATTTCTTTTGCTGTAGGAAAGCTGTCACCGATTGTTTAAATTTCCTCCCAGAGTTTAATGAACTTCTAAAACCGTCAAAACTTCCTGTTCTGCTGTGGAAGTGCATGCTCCTTGGAAACAATAAACAGCTCAGATTAGTTTGTAAAGGAACCTCATTTATTGAAATGTTCTGTGAAGTGCTCTGCTGTCACTCTGAAGGGTGCTGCGTGTGGCTTTGAGCTGGGGCACCTCGAGCCTTTATTTTCTTTTTTCTTTTCACAAAAGTAGTGAGAGATGGGTGAAAGATGTGCAGTGCTTTGATGCAGGAGAATTCGCAGTGTTACAAGAACTTGCGAGCAGCAGAGAGTTCCATTCTAGTTTTAAAGAAAACAAACAAACAGTAAATGCTACATGGGGACGGCAGAATAGGCAAAGGGGCAGGGTCAGTTTCCCCTGCCACCCTGGACACCCTGGATACAAATCCTGCCAAAACACACAGTGTTAGTCCATACTCACAGGACCGAAAAAAAAAAAAAAAAAAAAAAAAAGGGTTTTTTTCCCCGTGTAAGATTATGTTTAATCTCAGAAACATTTCACTAATGATGCTCTTAAGTGTACTTGCTGCTTTTCTGGTGGAAGGCTCCCTGTGTCTCACTGCCTGGTAACAAAACCCACCAGCTGAGAAACAAATCCTGCTTATTTTCAGCTCTTTGCAAGGTTGGTCAAATCAGATTTCTCTCTTGTGGTGCACAGACCCAACAAGTCCACCAGCCTCACAGGACTCTGATGCTGTGTCTTTCTCTGGTCTGGGCAAACGGCACTGCTGGCGTGCTTAAGTGGTCAAGAGGCTTTTCCTTTGCTCTTCGGAAAGCAATTGGGATTGAAGAGGCTTCTTTTGTCCAGGAAAGTCCCAATTCTGTTCCGGGTCACTGAGTTGCTGGTTGCTGTGTTTGGGAGCTGGGGGAAGAGAGGAAGGGGAAGGTTTTCCCACGTGCTGCTGAAATGCTCGTTACAGTCATTAGTAACGGAACAAAGCAATTTGTGAGCCGAGGGAAGGAGAAGTGATTTCCTGGTGGGTAGGAAATGTCCCAAAGGTGGCTGCTCCTGGCCACCACTGCAGGGAGCTGGCGTGGGGATGTGCTGCTGGACTGTCCTGAAGCCTTTTGGCTGTCTTTTGAGCAAATCAAAGACATCTTCAGCTGTGTTTCATTCTTTCCCTCTTTCTCCTGAAAAAGGCTGAATTGCCTTCTGCTCTGTAGTTAAAAGAGCTTGGTCTGGAAACATCTGAGAGCTTGTGGCCCTCACTGGCATTCCCTGCTGAGCGATGCCAGGTTGCAAACCAACGGCTAAGCTTCAATTTGCCTCTGCACTGAAAAAGCAGCCCCAGGTGAAAATTTCCTTGTGGAGGGGATGGGGAGATGTCAGACCCAGGTGAAAGGAAAATTTCCTTGTGGAGGGGATGGGGAGATGCTGCCAGCCCCACTCCTGCTTCCCATGGGCAGCTGGTGGGTATCCTGAACCCCTGGGCTGGGCAGCTTTCCTCTGGCAGTAACCCTGCAAGGCTTAAAAATTCCTCATTACGACTGGATTTAAAGCCAGCTGGGGAGAGAGGCGAGGGAGGATGCTCTGTGCATTGCCATGCAGGCGTGCTCCCTCCCTCCGTGCCTCTGGGAATGCGGGACCCACAGAGCCACCCGTGGGCAGCGGCAGCAGCAAACACAGGCTCAGAGCTGGCCGTGCCAGCTGGGCTTGCTTTAAACAAGCCCCGGTTTTTTACTAGAAATGAGTCAGTTTGGGGTTTGTTTGGATTTGAGGGGGTGGCGGTTGTTTTTAGGGCACTGTTTTGATACCATTGACTTGCTACACATTCAAAGCAGTTTTGGAACAAGATGACAACGACCCACTTAAAAGTTAAATGAGGGTCAAGTTATTCTAACTACAGCGAAATCCTAAATAACTGCTTGTAAAACAAAGACAAAAGACGAACACCCTTCCCTACCAGAAAAAAACCTAACCCAAACTGACCCATTTTGTGCTCTATGCTCCGCTGGAGGTCACCTATTTGGCTCTAGGGCACAGCTGGCTTGGCTTCTAGGAGGGACCCTCGGGGCTTTTTGCGGCTGCGGGGCTGGCAGGGGCCGGTGGCCGGCAGAGGGGGCCCGGCTGTTTCGCCAGGGCCACGGAGAGATCGCGATCGTCAAAAGAAATCATAGAAGGACTCTTTAAAAATCATCTATTCCAACTGCCCTGTAGTGAGCAGGGACATCTCCAGCTAGATCAGGTTTCTCGGAGCCCTATCCAGCCTGACCTTGCAAGTAAGAATAATTTGTAAAAAAAAGATAGTGAAAAGAATATACATTTAAAGCTTTTTTTTTAAAAAAACTTTTCTGTCTCTAATGCTGAGCATGCTGTGAAAAGTTGCCTCTGCAGTTGCTCTGAGCATCTGTGTACTGCTTTGAGTTGACTTGTTTTGCATTATTCATTCAACCAAGGCGATGCGGGGGAGGATGACAACAACTTTGTGTCACTTTGAGTCCTTTGTGGTTTGGGCATTTTTGTGGCTGAGGGAGAGGAGAGCATCCTTGAGGGGGTTGAGGCAGCTGGACTGAGTGTGGGTCAGGCTCGGGAATGCTGTGACAGGCTGGTGACCCCACTCTGGGGCCAAGCGTGGCCTTTGAGTCCCCTCAGCTATTTGGGACGGGGTGGCAGCGGTTGGATGCTGCGGGCGCCGGGCAGGGCCAGGACAGGCTGTCCCCATATGTTGTCTCACAGAGAAACAGCAGCTTAATACTCGTGTTATTGTCATTCCCTAAGGCAGGCCTGTAATGCTTTGCAGAGAGGCCCCTCGTGCCCTTGTGTTCAGCCTCTTTCTCTGGTGGGATCCTCACAAAGCCTCTGCTGCAGGATGAAATGCAGCAGGTGCAGGAGCACTGCTGTATATGGCATTTGGGACAGCCTGCTGATGAGCTCTGGGAGGTGGGTTGAAGGCAAGACTAAAACTTCACACTGGTAAACAATTTGTTTATCAGTTGTGTGGGCTCTGGCTGCCTTCTCATACATACGTTTTTTTAAGAGGTTTTTTTTTGGTTGTTTTTTTTTTTCCCCCCCCCCACCTTGTAATTTTAACAGTCTTTTGAAAACTCAGGTGCCAAAGACTCTCGTTAAAAGTGGTATTTGCAGAGCCAAAAGTCTTCAAGCTCTGTGAGAACAGGTCCCTTGAGAGCTCAAGGTGCTGGATGCACTGCGCTGGAGCCTGAGAGCAAATGTTTCCTTAAATCCAGTAAAGAAAGGCTTAAACCAGCCCCAGTGCACAGAGCATGCCTTGCCCAGCAGCTGGTCCTTGCTGAATTGTGGGCTGAGGGTGTGAAGAACTCCAGCTCTGCTGGCTGCTCTTGCACTGCATATTTCTATGTATGCATTGTGTTTCCATGTGCTTTTTTTATTTAGCAGTACCTCTGCAGCTTTAAGTCCAAATTCCCTGGCCTCTGGATGATGCATATCCCTGTTTTCATCTTGAATTCACGCTGGGACGGTGTCGTGTGCTTTTGAATGTATGGATACATTACAAAACAGCGTTAAATGTTCGGTGTAGTAATCTGATGTTCCAGCTAATATGTGACAAATATTTCCCAATAATGGCTTGGCAGCAGCAGGAGTGCAGTGGTGCTGCAGCCGCAGGACGGCGGATTGCTCCATTTCCCTGCAATTCAAACCATGTGTACTGGGGGAACTGAGCAGTTCAAACCCTCTCCACCTCTGCAGACTCAGCAGCTCCACAGGCTCTCTTGCTTAGATTATTATAGAATTTATTTTTTATTATTACTTTTAAAAGATTTGGTATTAATATTTTAATATTTACCCTAAGTTTATACCCAGGGATCAGCGTTCTCCAGCTTATCCTGGGAGCCTGGTGTGGCACTTTTTGTGATTTCCAGGGACTTGAAATATCTGCCTGATTTTTACTGGTGTAAATGTTGCCTTCAAGTGTCACTTGCTATCAGCCTTCTCCCCGTGTTGTCTCCCCAGGTAATTAGCACAACAGAATTTCCCTAATTGCTGCAGATCAAGGGGGTGAGGGCTCTTCTGGCTTTGTAGTCCTGACAAATGGCAGATGTTTTCCAGGAGGCCAAATGGGATGCACCCAGCTCTGCTAATTCTGGCTCTTTGTTTTCTTCTCTCCATGATAGCAGCTCTGGTATTGCATCTTCAGGATCTGGGCCTGGAGTGCCACATTTCTGAGTCCTTCAGGGTAGTTTAACAGATACTGAAAAATATCAAATATAAGCAAGTATCTTTTTTTTTTTCTTGAATTAGCAGTTATCTCTTTTATCAGCTTTTCTGAGTTGCTTTGCTTCTACTGACCTTAAATCCTTGAGGTATTCCTTACATTTGCCTCAAGATACCCTTTTCTGCTTACTGAAGCCATGAAAACTCAGTATTTTTCTGTAATTTCTATGATACAGAGTGAGACAAAGAGCTTTACAGACTATTCAAGTTTTAAAATGTCTTCTGAATCCCCCTTTGCCTCAGTTTTCCATACCCTGCCAGTCTCTTCACTACAGCAGAGTTTGCTTTCTCCATCTGCCTTTGCCTGCGGGAGGCTGGGACATTGGAATTACGGATTAGTGTAAACAGGAATTTTTTTTTTTTTTGGTAATGGTTTTCCGTACCCTGCCAGTCTCCAGTCTCTTCATTTCAGCAGGGTTTGCTTTCTCCATCTGCCTTTGCCTGCGGGAGGCTGGGACATTGGAATTACGGATTAGTGTAAACAGGAATTTTTTTTTTTTTTGGTAATAAACTTACAAATGCAATCAGAATTTTCTCCTGCACAGAAAAGGCTGTGCTAGGATTTAAAAAATGAGCCAGAAGCAAAGTGTTAAAGCATCAAAATAACAAAGAACAACTGGCTGGGAAGGACTTTTGGCAAATGGTGCCATTTAAATGCAGGCACTTTCTTTCTGTTTCACGTGCTTTCAAATCTTACTCCTTCAAAAATCCAATCTGCAGACCTTAGCAACTTTTGGAAAAATGCTCTTTGAGCATAGAAATGACTGCTGGCTACCTTCCATCAGCTCCTTCCTGGCGACCATTCCCCAGTCCCTTTTGGATATTTGTGGAAGGCCCCAAGGACATCTGGAGCTGTGTCTGCACGCCACATGTGCAGGAGCTGCCAGCTCCTTCTCCCAGGAGCTACCTGGGATGGGCACTGACACCTTCCATCATCTCACTGCTGGGAAGTGATGGGATGATGGGTCCCCACCTCATCCTTGGGACCTCAAAGCTTTGGCTGCAGGATTGACAGAAACCTTTAGGTCAGGGGTTGTTTTCTTGAGTGGTTGCAATAGATGGAAATAAAGGGAGGAGAGGGAGTTTTGCTTGGTTTGGCATCTCCTCCCAGCCATGTGGGTGCCAGCCAGCAACAGGGAAAGGAGCCCAAAGTCCCCCTGGAAAGAGGAATGACTTTCTGGTGGTCCTGTGGGTGGCTGTGTGCTCTGAGGGGGTTGCTGGAATGGTGGCAGCACCAGGTGTGCCATGGGAGTGCCAGAGGGGCTCTGCTCACAATTTTGGCGCTGTTCCACACCCCTGCTGAGGAGCTGGTGGTGGTGGTGCTGGGGAGGGCAGGAGGTGACAGCCAGGTGTGCAGCAAAGGAGAGGTATAAGTCTGGGAATTTGGGGACTGCTCTCAAACTGAGCTCCCCCCGTGTGCTGGCGTGTGAGGGGGGGCACATCCTCTGTCCCACACCCATCCAAACAGCCCTGTCCCAGATCAGCTGCTGTGGCAGCCAGCAGTGACATTTAACGTCCTACCGAGGTGACTTCAAATGCTGGATGTGGTCAGGGCTTTCTGAGGCAGGAAATAGCACAGTATCAGTGTTATTCCCAGAGCTGACGGCGCCTCCGACACAGAGGCAGAGCACGAGCTAAAGGCAGTCTGGCCTCAAAACCACTGTCGCAGGGAAATGGGCCGGAGGCATCTTCCAGGGAGGCTGAGGCAGGGTTTCTCCTGGTGGTGCTTGGTGCAGCCCCAGCATTTGAACACCAGGGCCTGGAGCAGCCCCCAGCAACATTTGCCTTTAGACCACTTCAGCAAAAAATAATTAAAACTGGTGACATCAATAGGAGAAGGCTTTGAAAATTTATTTTTCCTAAGTCTGCCAAAGTTATTTTGAGTGTAACGAAAACTACAAAAATAAATCTGATGACCATGTCCTCCGCAAGAGGCTCTGTGTAACTTTATCTTTGTCTCGACATATGAAGTCATTTACCCAGGCACAGATATTTTTTGCTGCCAACCCCTTCAGTGCTGCCTTTCCAGAGAGAGACTCTGGAGCAGGTTGGTTCATTGTTCATGGGCTGACTCATCTGGGAAGTTCCTGTTAGTTTCAAGTTGTTTTCCTCCTCTTTCTTGTTTGAATGATGGATCAATGTCATGCAAGTGAGCAGGGACTTGGCTGTGCAGAGCTGATTATTGAAAATAGACAGTGCTGGCATGGTACCTGCTGTACCTCCATCCCTGTCATCAAGTCAGTAGTGCTGTCATCTCCTGCCCACCCTGGGTGTAACAGGGTGGGAACGTTTCTCATCCCACCAGGCCTTAGGTTGAATTTTTCACTCATGCAGTGTTGATAGAAGCAGGTTTTAGCACAGAAATCTTTTGGGACAGTGATGTACTCCTGAAGCAAGAGCCACCTTATTTCTCTGGTACAAGAAGCTCCAGACTGACATTTCATGACTGGCATTGCACAGGAATCACCATCACCTGTGTCTGTGGCTGGGGGTGTGTAGGTGACAGCAATCAAAACCAAACTCGAGCAGAAGGGCTGTATAAAAGTTTTTAATCTGCTCTTGCTGCACTGTGTGGGTGCCACATCATTTACCAACAGGTACCATTAATGAACTTCCCTCTGGCCAGCCCAGACGATGGCTGGACAAATAGCCCCATCTGCCTCACCAGCTTCTTCCCTTGGCTTCCTACTTGAGAAATCCTAGACTATCTACAAAACTGGTGTCTTCTGATTTCCATGACCAGAAACACTTCTCTTCCCCAGTGCTGTTGGCTTGCTCCTGTTTTGTTGCTCCAAGACATGGTCATTTGTTTGACTTTGTAGGCTGCAGGGGCAGTAGGTGCAGTGCTCTTTAAAGGATCCAAATATAACCCCATCACCCCTGACACTCCAGTAAAGGCTGGAGCAGTGAAGGGCTGAGTGGTACTTAGCTGCCAGCTGGGGTCAAAACATGAGCAAACCTATCAGTAACTTTTTTTTGTTATTTTACAGACTTTTGAGTTAGACAGTCCCTTTCAGCACTTGTTAAATAGAGTTTTCTTGAAGGAAAGTGTTGTGAGCTCCAGCCCCTGAACAGTGCTGTCTTTGCATTGCAAATGTGCTCGTGCTTTGACCACCACATTGTCACGGCAGGGAAGAAAGTGAACTGGAGAGTGATACCCATAGTTGGCTGTAGCTGGGAGTCCTAACAGGATTTTAAGCAAGTAATTATGTTGCAACAGTTGCTCACTGAGAAGTGTGGCTTGCCTGGATTACAGAGGCCAGGGTGTGAATCCAAATACCAGCCACAAGCGTGGATCACTTACCCTTCCTCTACCACCCAAGCCAAGCACTGGTCATACCAGCTGTGAGCTTACTTAAGACTCCAGGTGTTATTTCAGACAGAAAACAAAGAGAGATCAGGAAACTTTTGTCTGTTATTGTCTGTTACCTTTATTGCAGTAGCTGTCTGTCTAGATCAGCAGTAACATAACTTATCAAGTCTGCTACACAGAGCACCTGGACGTTGCTCCAGGGGAGGGTGCTGTGGCACCAGCAGGTTTGTCCCCACATGTGCTAAGGGAGAGGCAGTTCTGACACTGTGTGATGGGACACTCCTGCACCTCGTCTTTCATGAAGCCAAGCTGGCTGTAGAAAATCACTGAATAGCTATTTTGAAAGCAGCCAGAGTGAAGAATTTGGCCACAGGTTTGTCCACCCATGGTTGTGAGGAGTCTGGAAACAGCACTGTTGCATTGGTGTCGCTGGGTCCCTTGGCCTGGGGGTGCTGGGTGGGGTGGCAGGGATGCACGGGGTGGCTGGAGTTGGTGCTGGATGTACAGGAACCATGGAATGACCTCAAGGTACACCAGTGTGAGTGACAGGTGCTCGTGGTGATGCACTGCAAGGAGAAGCAGCTTGAGGAGACAGATCCAGTTGCTGATATTTTTTGCATTGCACCTGTCCTGCCATGATTAACTAGACTGTAAAAAGGCTGGATTTCTTTCTGCTTTTCTAAATCACACCCAGGAGGCAGCAATTCTCGTCACTTCCCAGCATGAGCCCAGGGTAATCCCAGCCAGCATCCAGCCTGGGGGGAGCAATGGTCTTTGCAGGCTGTGCCTTCCCACCCAGCATGGACTGGTGGGGATGAGCACTTGGGTTATTGCAACTTTACAGGACACACTCACATGGTTAATGACCTAATTAAGCCTCCACCTGCTCTTTGTTGTCACCATCAGTCTGTTTTATCATGTGGCAGAAGAGGTACTGGTGCCAGAATGCCCCAAACACGTGCCTTTGGCAGCCTGTGCAGCACAAGGTGCTCCTTGGGTTTCATCCCTGCGGCAGATGGGGTGAGCTCATGGCCTTGTGTGGGAGTGAGGCACGGAGCTGCTGGAAATGCAGGAATGACAGATCCCCAATGTCCCCCTGACCCCAGCATGTTCTTGTTTGCTTTTTAAAATGTGACCACGTGGGGCAAGAAGGAGAAAATCTGAATGTGCTGGAGTGTAGCCAGAGGACTGACAGAAGAGGGCTATGGAGAGCCCATCACTGCCTTGAATGCTGATTTGGTGGCAGGAATTCACTTTTTTTGATACAAATTTGAGCTGGGGATGTGTTTGTGAAAGACCTCCCATTCATCTTGTACTCCATACAGAATCTTGGTTGGGGTAGGGATGTGGGGCAGTGCTGGTTGCAGCTGAAGCTGTTGTTCATATTTCTGGCTCACTTTTACATTGGGTCCATTTATGTAATTACATATTGAAGGCATTAAAAGAACTTGGCTTCTGCTGAATGGGGGCTGCCCTTGATGGTTTATTTTTTCACAATGATTGCAATCATGGCAAGACATGAAGGCCAAGAAAAGCCAGTCTTTACCTGAGGCTGGTTGTGTGACACAAATTACTTTTTAACCCACTTGAGTAACCCTATGGCAAGAGCCACTGACTTTGGGACTTTGTTCACCTGAAGATTCCCTTTAGTGCAAGTTTGCTGGGACATTTATGTCAAGACAGCTCCAGTGAGGGACTTGGCTGCAGCCCATGTGTGATGTTTCCTGTACATTGCAAGAAATCCCTCTTTTCTCCCTTTGTTTCTGCCTCTCAGTGGCACAACTATGGATGTTGGTTGTACAAGCAGCAGAGAAGCCATGTGCTCCTGGGTAAACCTATTAAATTCTGTGACCAGCATAAAAATGTTACCCCTCATGTCCCAGGCTCTTGGGTGGCTTCCCAGCAAGGATGACATGGTGGAGAGAGAAGTATTCACAAAGAAAAAAAAAATTAAATAGGTTCGATGATGTTCCCAACCATCTGTGTATTTGTTGTCAGACTTCTAAAAAAATACTGGTAGAGATGAGATCTGTCAGTGCAGTACATCTGGAAATGTTTCTTTCTGGCTCAAGTTTGTCTGGGTTTTCTCCCCATTTTGTGCTGTCTCTGGGCTGTCCCCATTTGTGCTATTCCAGTCCACTTGGTGCAGGAGGATTGAGCAGGTTTGTGCTGCTTCACTGCTCAGAGACATTGAAGAACTTGGAGGAGATGTTGAACAGATTTTTCTTTTTTTTCTTTTCCCCCAGCAGATCTGTCTGGAGGATGAGAACAGTTGGTATTGATATGATCTGCTTCATATTTTGGGAAGTCTTGGCAGTAACTACTACCAAATAATGATGCTTCTGGGGCCCTATTGTGCAAACATTTAAATATGTTCAACCGTGTTGCGCAGAAGCCCTGTCAAGAGACTAACACGCCATCCCAGAGGGACTCAAGGGCATGGCTGGTGGCAAAAATGGGCCTTGATAGGGAATTGGGAATGTATGTTCCAATTTCTTAAAAGAAATCCTGTCTTTTTGGCTGCTGACAGCTGCTGGTGGCATGGCTGAAGGCCGTTGGTGGTTTATTGGAGGTGGATTGGATGGGAAGCACGCTGCTGCTGGAGGATGGGTGCTGTTGGTGTGGGCAGTGCTGCTCATCTGTGCCACGGGTGCAGGGACTCCTTGTGTTCATTTGATTCTTTCCATTTTTCTCCTAAATTTTCTATCCTAAACCACAGATTGTCCACCTTATTACTGGGGTGATCACTGCATGTAGGTTTGCCCCATCCCTCATCCTGGGTGAGCCATGTTGGGGGAAGGCAGTGGTGCCCTGAACCTGGCCAGAAAATTGCACATGCTTTTCTTTTCTGCTGCATTTCCTCTCTTTTTTTTTTTTTTGGGTTTTTTTTTTTTTTTTTTTTTTTTTTTTTTTTTTTTTTTTTTTTTTTTTTTTTGTTTTTTGTTTTTTTTTTTATTTTTTGAATCTATCCATTTTGTAGATCAGGACTATATAAAAGCAGGTTTTTAAAATTCCAAAGATATAATTAAATTCCCCAAGAAGTTCTGTTCAACTCCACTTGGGAGCTTATGCAGACCAGTTGACTTTAAGGATAAAAGCTCTGTATTTGAGCTCCTCGAGGGTTGCTTTAATGTCAATTCAGCCAGACTTCAAGGAGCTCTGCTTCATTTTCAGAGTGACAAGGTTTCCAGTCTTTAAACCATTTCTTCACAGAGATGTGAGGTCAGAGTGCATCGGTGCCTGGCAGCATCCCGGGACAGGGGGGCTGTGCTGGAGATGATCAGACACACGAGCTCTGCTCTGTGTGAGCAGCAGCAGCAGCACAGCCACCCCCTGGGAGGCTTCCCTTTGCCTGTGGTGGCACAAAGACACATTCAGGCCCTTTGATAAAAGCCAGGCTTGGCTGCTTTTACAAACACAAACAAAACAAAACAGAAAAACAGTGGGGGGGGGGGGGGGGGGGGGGGGTTGAGGGGGGGGGGGGGGGGAGGGGGGGGGGGGCTGGGTTTTGTTATAGTGGGGACTTGGGATTTAGCAAGAAAAGAAAACCCAAACCTCCACTTCTTTCTGAATTAACAAGGGAGTCTGAAGTTGCACCCTTCTCCATCTCTCCCACCCTGTCAGGCCAGTGGACATTTCCAGACCCCTCCCTGGGAACATTTCTTCCTCTTCAGCCCCATGGTGGTGTTTATAAGAAAGGAGTTTTATAGAAATACATCTCTCTCCCCCACACCCCCACCCTCTACATATATATATATATATATATATATATATATATATCCCTCCCCATATAGAATCCTATAGATATTTATATTTAATATTTGTTAAGTGGCAAAGCAAAATGCAGTGAAAATCAGCAAGTGACAAACACATTTCTTCTCCTTGGTAACTAAGTGCCCACCCTCTCTTACTGGGGTTTATTTTGGGTTTTGCTGGTTGCAGGTTTCAGCTCCGCTTTGCTCCAGACTGGCCTTAACTGCCAGCTCAGTGCTGAGAGCTCATCCCCAGGGGATTCCACTGGTGGGAATGGGTGAAATTAGGTGGCTTCATCCTGCTTTGGTTAAAAATGGTAATTATGTGTAGCTTGAACCCAACCGTTTGTTGAACTGTTTTGCTTTTAATTTTATTTAATACCTCATTTTGGGAGTTTTTCTTGCTGTAGTTGGGGGTTCCTTACAGCTGTTCCACCACTGTGTGTCTATATTCCATTACTACCCTGAATTCCAGCCCCTCCACAGAGTGAATTCCCCTGTGCAGAACTGGTGATGTCAAACCTTGCACTGATGCCCTGAGGAGATTGGCCTTTGCCATCAAATGCTGAATGTTTCCTTTTTCCTGGGTATAAAACTGTGCAGTGAAGGCAGAGGGAACACACACATTGAAGTTGTGTCACTTAAGATGTGACAGCTCATCTGACAGGCCCTGGCACAGGGTGTCCAGAGAAGCTGTGGCTGCCCCATCCCTGGACAGGGCTTGGAGCAGCCTGGGACAGTGCAAAGTGTCCCTGCCTATGGCTGAGGTTTGGAGTGAGATCAGTTTTAGGCACCTTTCCAACCCAAACTGTTCTGTGGTTCTACAGCAACTCTTCTTTGCTGGGTTCCCTCAGGGATGTTGTTCATGGCACTGCAGCCTCCAGAGGCTGAAACCGTAACAGTGAACCTGTAGAGGCAGATTCTACCTTCAGTCACATCCCCTGTGCTCTCAGGAATGACCCCAGAACTGGCTTTTGCCTCGCTGCTGAGGAGCCAGGAAGGATATCAGGAACATCTCTCCCTGTTCTGAGTACCTTAGGGAGGGGAACAGAAAAGGCAGTAGGGCTGTTCCCCTCTGTTTGCTGAGGGGAGCATTGCTTGGTCAGGCTCTCTGTCTGGCAAGAATCAGAGCTGCCAGGCACCCTTGCAGGTGACTGGGCACAGCTGCTGCTGCACCACTCAGCACAGCTGGGTCTGTGGGGGCTCCTCTCCTCCCCACAGCTGGCTCAGGGCTGCTCTGAGGCTCTTCATTGAACCTTGTGGGGTGCCTTGGCAGTGTGCGTGGGGCTCCAGGCTGGGGGATGCAGCTCTGTGCTCTCTGTGGCTGAGGTGAGTCCTGTGCCCTTCCCTCTTTCTCAATTCTCTGCAAGGTGCAGCAAAGAGATGGTTTGGAAGCACGTTTATTCTGCTGTGAGCTGGGATTGCTGGTCAGCCTGGCAGTGAGAGCCATGTGCAGATGACTTGAAAACATCAGAATCCCCTTGTGAACTGCAGGGCAGGGATTAGGGGGTACTGGAGGGAAGCAGACAAGCAGAGGGGTGTGTGTATATTTATGCACACGTGTGTGTGTGGGACAGCTTTTGTCAGGTCTGTTTGGGAGTGGCTGCTGAAACAGCCTGGTGCCCTCTCAAGAGGTCTTTTATGATTTTGTTGTTGGAGATGTGGGGGTGTAGCAGAACTCTCTGTGCAGTCTTTGTTGTAGGAATCGAAGGGGGGCTTTTGCTCCGACCAGGGGCACAAGTGTGTAATTTTAAAGTTGGTTTTAACTCAAACCAATGCAAACTTTTAGCCCTGGAGCTGGATGTCTGCTTGATCATGCTGTGACTGGTGAACATGGGAAATGACTATAAACTGTGCACCTTAAGGAGAAATCCTGCGTAGAAGGGCAAAGTGACCCAGCTTCAAGATGTTAAACCACAGAAGGCTTTGAGGGGTCCTCACCTTTCTGGCTGTTATTTTTAGTGCTTTTCTTGCATAAAGAACTCTTTTACACACAGACTGTGCAGAAATCCCAGTGCAGTCGAGGCATGGTGGGGAGCAGGGGCTGAGCCTGGTTGCTGGCCCTGGTGAGACACCAGCATGGGGTTGTGTGAGAATGGCAGGTGACATACTGGGTTGTAATCCCAAAAAGGTGACTTCTGGAGATGAAAAGATTCATCAGGCAGTGGGGGCAAAGTTAGTAATGACACTAATTGGCTTCTGTCTGTAGGAGTCTTGCCAGCTCAGTTCAGTGACTGCACTATTTTCTTTAGTGCTTTTTTCCCTGTGGTGTTTGTTTGTGTTTTTATTTTTGTGGAATGCCTCTGTTGGAAGAGGGTGGAGGCAGACCTTTGTGGATGAAGGAATAATTTTCTTGGGTAGGTGTCACAAAATGTAAAATGAGAGGAACCCCAAGATTCCTCCAAGCAAGGAATCTTGCTTGGAGATGCCTCTTCAATCTTCCTGATTTGAAGAGACATCTCACTCTGCTCTGGGCAGTGACTGCTGATGGTTCTGCTGCTCAGCCACACTCAGAAGCAGGAGCTGGTGGCTCTTGGTGGAGCTGGGGGATGCTGAGGTTGCTGCTGATGGGCCCCAGCTTTTGTGGGGTTGGTGCCAAATTCTGCTTTTAGATCTCGGTGCTTGGTAGAATTTAGCAATAGCCTGGCTTAATGTGAAATGGGGCCCTGGGTTTGAGCCATTCATCTCTCCTGCTTGGGGCTGTGCCCTTGCCAAGGAGCCACCAACAGCCTGAGGAGAGGGGACAGCTGAGTTACAACTTTCATCTGGGGGGTGGAGAAGAATCCTTCTGATCAAGGCCACTGACTGAGGCTGTTTTCTCTCTTAGGACATCCCTGATAGCACGTGGGATGCTGAATAATAATGCCTGTTACAGCAATTTGTCCTTATCTGATAGCCTGAAGTGAGAAAGCTGGAAAGAGGAAGATGAAGGGACAGAGGCTTAGCCCAGGACCAGAGGGTTTGATTTCCCTCTCTCAACTGCCAGCATTTTGATGGGGAGCCAGGAATGCTGTGGGCTGTGAAGTGTTTTTGTTTCACTTCATCGGGTTTGTGCAGCCAAGCCCTAATCGAGGCTGTCATTTCCAGAGAGGGGAAATGGGAGGTCTGTGTTTGGAACACCTCTGTGGGACTGTAGCAGGGGAAGGGTCCTGCCTGGCAGTTTTAGGAGCTAAACTTTACTTCACGTTTGAGGAAGTTGTTGCTGTTGTTGTATGGTTTTGTTTTGGTTTTTGTTGGGTTTTTTTTGTTTGGCTTTATTTTTTTTAAGCAACACTGAATTGCTGTTTAGAGCCTAAGTGGTATAAAATGGACTGAGCTGAAGCTTTCCAGTGCCAAGCATCACACAGAGCTCTGATCGGCTGGACAGCTGCAGCCACAACTTGGTCCTTCTCAGCTCAGCCAGGTGAAAACACATTGCTGATTAACATGATCCTTGTCTGCATCTTTCTTAGGGACCTGCCTAGAATATCAACATCACTAATGTGTTATCATTTAAGTCTCTAATTTCTGTTCACATGCAACTCTTCAGCTCTCATCTGTGAATAATTCATCTGAAATTCGGAATAGCAAAGTGACTTTGTTTGCAGATATTCTTGGAGAAGCCCTCCTTGGTTTACTTGTCTTCCTTACCAGTTTATGTATCTTGACATGTCATTTCCTTCGTGGTCTTCCCCTCCTCCCAAAATGATTTGCATATGAATAATTAAAAACAAAAGGAGGCAAATCCCCATCATAAATGTCTTTCATATTGGGTGAGACACGATTCTTGGGGAAAGATGACTTCTGCATGCTGTGATTGAAACATCACAAACAACATACCTGTGTATGAAAGGGAACCTGCTCCTCTCAGCTCCTGCCTTGCTTCCATCTCATCCTCTCTTGCTCAATGCTCTGCTGCCCTTTCTTGAATCCTCTCTCAAAAGAACAGGAGGGAACCATAATGATTAAATTAGACAGGAATACATATTTTTGCAGCAGGTTACTTGAGGACATTAATTTAGTCATCAAGCCCATCCTCCTCCCTCAGCCTTCAGTGCAGCCCCTGCTTGCTGAGCCCTTACCCTGCACTGCTGAGTGAATCCCTGGTGTCTCTGCTGGATGCAACAAGACAGTTGTAATTTTAAGGTAGCTCTTAAAGGGAATATAACTTTAAATCCTTGGGTTGCAGTCAGTACCAGTTCTAGTTTTTGTTGGTCAGTATTATTTTGGTTAATGTTAACAGATTTCTTTTCTCTTTATTATGATTGAAAGGTTTTTTATTAGGACATAGAGATTTTTATTAGGCTCACGTATGCATTGATTTGCCCAGTGTTCCAAACAGATCATCCAGAAGATGATCATATTTCCTGCAGGTGGTTTAACTGTAGATTCTGTAGTGTTGTGGTACTACTCCTGAAATAGATTGACCTTTCAGTTTCAGTTCTGCTCAATTCTGCCAAAATTATTTCCTCCTTACTCTGGTTCACATTATCGAATTGCAAAGCCATTAGTTCTAGTTCTTGGTAAGGATGCTGCTGTCCAAATCTGGCCTTCACTAAGGCTGAGTGAAACTCGTGATTATTTACTCACCCTGAGGCAAAGTACTGGGAAAATGAAATACAGGATGGTATTGAACAAGTCCCATCAGTTAAAAATTAGTGTATTTTTAAAATTATTTTGATTTTATTTGAACTACAGCAACATGTGCTGGAGAGCTTGGGATGTGGTGCCCACGGAGACAAAGAGAAGGCAGCCTGTGAATCCTCTTTAAGGAGCTGCAGTGGTGCTGGCTCTCACTGGTTGTCCTTTTGGGGAGCTGGAGTGCATCTGCTGTGTCCCTGTCCTGTGTGGGGACAGCCATGATTTACTTTTCAGGAGGAAATAAATTTATTTCATTTGGAAGAAATTGAGGTGTGTGAAATAGATGTTTCTTTTGGGTCTTCCCCCTAGAGTTACTGGATAAAAATTTTACTTGAAAATGTAGAAATTTCATTTCAAACATTGAAATAAGAAAACGTTTCTTGAGCTTGAGTTCATCACTCCCCTACTTTTGCTTCATACAGACACAGCCAAAATGAACCAGTGGTCCTGCAGGACTCCAGCCTGCTCTGGGCTCTTCTGGCCTTGCAGGTCACTGAGTTCCAGCCCTGGAGCAGAGGTGCTGCTGCTGTGACCTAGCATTGCACCTCCTCTGGAGCTCATGGAAAAGCTTGTGGAAACCACGAGCCTGCTGGGACCTAAGGTGTCCCTGTGATTTATTAATTGATTTATTTAAAAAAACCCAAATATTCTAACCACAAAACAACCCTCTGCCCCAGTCCCACCCTTGAGCATTCACTTTCTTTGGCTCTGAATGCATGATCCTGATGCTGTCAGCATCCTGCTGCAAGGCTGCAGTGCAGACCTGCAAAATGAGGGTGGGCACCTGCTGCACTGAACAGCTGAACTTGTTTTTGTGGCAATAACTCTGATCTAAAATTGTTAATTTTTAACAATTAATTTTTAATTGGTTTTTTTGTTAATTTTTGATTGTTAATTCTAATTACTGAGATTTCAAGAAACACAGTCCCTGTGACCTAAGTGTGAGTGACACAGATAACTTCTCCAGCTGATGTCAGACCCTCAGACACCAGACTTCCTGCAGGTATTCACCTCCTGAATCCAAATTCTCACCTAGCAAAGCCAAAGCTGTGTGCTGGTAGCAGGTTGGGTGGCATTGTGTGTCATGCTGGGAGATGCTCAAGGTAGAGGAAAAAATCTGGGGTGGGAAGGGGGCAAAGTGGCTAAAAGAGTTTAAAAACTGGCCAGATCCTGGTAATAGTTGCAACAATACATGAAGTATCGGCTCATGCTGAATGAGGAGATAGTCTTGGCATAATTCAGAAAAAAAATGACTCTTAAAAATGTGAGACTTTTCTTTAGATTTACTCTTAATACCCTAAATAATCTCCAGCTTTGACATTTTAATTGTACAGCACAGATGTGAAAACTTTCCACCAGGTCCTGGCAGAAATCCCAGCAAACTTCTTCAACCAGAAAAGTTAAAAAGGGGGAAAAATTGTTTCTTGCACTTGTAAACCCTATTGTTTCAGGATTTATGAGGTAACATTGACCTCTCCAGGCTTTATAAAAATCAGGATAAAAATATTGCAAGTGATGGTGTGAAGGAGATGTGATGGAGGCACTTTGTGAGCATGAAGTAGTGTATTTGGTGCTGAGGAGCTAGGAAGCTTTTGACATTTGTTTGGTTTTTGTAAGACTAGAGGGAGGCAGAGATCCAGTCGTTGGTGCTCAATACTGGCCTACATGTTATGGGTTTAGCACTGCTGCTTTGAATTTTATTCAGTGGTACTTTCTTGCAAGGGACAGACTTTTCCCATCTGTTTAGCAAGTAATACTGGACCTGATTCCTTTTGTATCCACTCTGCTGCCAGGAAAGATAGGAAATATGCATAAAATCTACAGAATATGCATAAAATCAATTATGTAGGGTTTGAGGATTCTTTTGAGTCTGTCTGTTGTAATGAACAAGCTCCTTGAGAGGGGCCAGGACAGCCCTAGAGCTCTCCTTCTTTTGTCTGGAGCATGTCTGGGGAGGTGGAGGGAGCTGCTGCAGCTGCTTTTTCCCTTAGAGCAATGTCCTGACCCTGTGTGAGCATGGTGAGGCCTTCCCTTGCCAGAGGCCTCTGCTTTGGGAGATGAAAATGGATTTTTAATGCAATTCATGAATCGGTTTTGCCAGTTTCTGTGCTGGATGCTTTTGGCATTGAAGTCTTTGAGGCAGTGGCTGCTGTCCCTGGTGGGATGGAGGGGCAGAGGTTCTTCTGGCAGCTGGGCAGTGGCTGATCTGTGACACCTCTGGGGTCAGTGGGCAGGGCTGGAGGTGGCTCTGCCAGCCCAGCATCCATGACCTGCATCTGCCAGCCTTCCCCTGCTCCTGGGGGCACAGCCCTGTCCCTGGCAGCTCTTGCAGCCAGCCCTGGGTGCGGGGTAAGAGCAGCGCTGCTCCAGAGCCTGCCTCCATGCCCAGAGCTCACTCACACAGCTCAGCTGCGATCACAGCAGTGGGGATGGCCTTCCCTCTCTTGTGAGGGCGGCCTTGTGCTGGGCTGAGCCCAGCAAGGCTTTGCCTGCAGTGTGAGGCCTTTTAAGTGCTGGGTCAAATCAGTTCAGCGGCTCCTGGGGGAATCAAAGGCGTCCACAGGCTGAGCCTTTGCTGCCCAAGTGTCTCCCCTGTCCCAGTGGAAACCATTACAGAGAGACAGAGAACATGGAACCCTTGCAGCTGGGCTCAAAGAGGATCCAGGCCTCACCCAGACATCTTCCCCTTATCACACAGAGCTTGAACTGATGAATTAATTGAGTCTGCAGAAGAGGGATGGGTGAGCACAGAGGGGCTGTAAATTAAATTCCCATGTGGGATGTGAGTGCTGGAATGAGCTGGCAGGGAGGATTGGTGCACACATGGCCACTGCTGTAGGTGAGGGGGTCTGGAGCTTGCGAGGGCTCGTTTACTGAAGCAAAGAAACATTGCTGGGAGTTCAGCGCTGCTGCAGCAGGGAGAGAGAGCAGGGATGAGCTGGAGCTGTCAGATCTCCATGGCCAGCCCAGCTGTGATGGCTCTCCACTGTCACTCTGGAGCCCATCATATCCCTTGGGCCAGCAGCACTATTTATGGAGGCAGAAGCACCAGCAGTGCCCTTTGGCTTGTCTGTCTCTGCTCTATACCATGTGGTTTGCCTTTGATGCCAGTAAAGTATTTTTCTAAAATTTGGTGGGTTTTTTGTGGCTGCTGGGCTCTTCCACAAAGGTCCGACATCTGAAATTACAGCGAGGCGTCTCTGGAGCTTTGCTGATGTCTCAGAATTTCATTAGCTTGGAATTGCTGTTAGGGCACTAATTGTATTTCCCCCCAGCCTTTATTATTTTTTCTTTTTGCCTGCAGGAAAACGTATGGTTTTTACAAACACTGTTTGTTATTTAGCTCTGGCTTCACAGAATGCCTGTGAAGATTGGTCTCCACGAGAATCAATTGCAGATAATTTTCATTGCAAACAAGACCCTGCAGTACATACATGTGCAGCTGAGTTGGCTTCTCCTTGGAGCATATGTAATGGTTTCTAGATGGAAAGGAAAGTCTGAGATGAAATAGATCATGACATGACATTTTGAAAGTTTATGAAACAATAAAACACAATAATCATGGTTAAAATTTGATAAATGTGTGGTGGTGTTTTTCTAGCACAGAATACAGTTCTGCAATAAACTCTAATTAATACAGTCTGTGGTAAACAGATTAATTCCTGTTAAAATCAAACTTTCCATGCCCTGAACTGAGACAAGTATGCATTTTAGCAGCCAGTGTCTAAACTGGGGAGTAAAAATATTTCTGTTCATTTTTGCTGTTGCTGTTGTTTTGGGGGCTTTTTTTTTTTTTTTTTTTTTTTTAATTGTTGTTATATTCATTGTATGCCTTGAGAATGGCCAAAAAAAAACCAAAAAAAAACCAGCTCTGAAACTGCCCTGGGTGACATCGGGCCCTGGCTGTGTGTGCACAAACCCATCCCCTTGCTGTGAAACACTTACAGCTTCGTGTCTGCCCATGCTGGATTGTGTGGGTTTATCTTCCGAAGGAAGGGGGGATTTCTTTACCAGTTTGGATTCCCCGGAGGGCACAATTTCCCTTTTTCCCTGGGTTGAAGTGAGCAGCTGTGGGAAGGGCAGAAATGTCCTCAGAAAGCAGCGCCTTGGGTGGGGATGTGCTGGGACACTTTGATAGGAGTTTCATGTTGACTTCAGCTGCAAAGACACATGATTGCTTTAGTTAGAATTAATTAACTTGGTGAGTCATCCTCTGGTAAATCAGGATTTGGGAATCTGAGATGCTCTAAGTGTCTGTGTGTGGTGGTTCCTGTATGAGGGAAACTGTTTTGGGAGCAGGAGAACATTTGCCTTCCCAGGTCTGAATTTCCAAGGCTGCTTTTGAATCAATATAATTATTCCTGGATGACTAAATCCAAAATTGTTGTTGTATCAAGCTTTTAATTCCTTGAAAAGTGGAAGATGGCACCAGTTTTTCCATTTTAATAAAACAAACTTCATCCTTACTGCAGAGGACCTGGACTGAAAATGCACCTTTTCACCTCTATCCCACTGTGGTTTTGCTAATGTGTTTCTGAAATAGACCTGACTGCCAAGGAAAACATCAACTATTACACTTGCTGGGAGGAGAGGATTAAATTCTGCTTCCTGATGGCTGGATTTCACACAGGTAGTTTAGGCCTAATAAAATTCCATTCTGGTTTTTACAAAAAGGAGATTTTTGTATTGGCACTGAGCTGTGGCCTGGGGAGTGTGTACTTTGGCTCTGATGGGGTGGGTTCTGTTTCACTGGAGCAGGGATGCCCAACCTCCAGCACCACCAGCACAAGAAACCTCTCAAAGCCTCTTGTGCAGCTCCTGCTCTGGTCTCCAGGGAGGATGTTCTGCTGAGAAATTCATCAGCAGTGTTGGTACTAAAAAAAAATAAAATAAAATAAAATCACTGAAGTGAATGAAAACTTGACAGAATTAGGGTGTATTTATCTAAGCTTTATGCTCCCACAGTTTTGTTTTAATTATTGAAAGCAGCAATAACAAACTGTGGTGCATCTTCCATGTGGCAGCAGTGCCTGGAGTGTAACTCTTGGGAAAAAAGAGACCAGACAGTAGAGCTGGGCACAATGGGGGTCTTTCCCCACTTCAGCAAGTTCAGTGGAGGTGGATAAATCCCCAAAGCCCTGGCTGGGAGCTGTGGCACAGCAGCAGTGGCTGTTCACCCACAGCCAGGAGCCCCTGCAGCCCCTGGGGCAGCCTGCCATGGACAGCCAAAGGCAGCTCCTGCTGGGAGCAGGGATTGGAAATAACGATTTAAATGCATGTTCCTGTGAAGTTCAGCTTACTGAGCTGGCTCTGGGCTCTCTCTGCTCCACAGGCTTAATTATTAAGTTGTCCCAAGAGCATGGGATTTGCTGCAGAGGAATTCCGGGTAGCTGTGGGGTTAAAGAGGAGGGTGTGAATCTTTACATGCAAAAACATCTTTGTTTGTTAATGTAGGATATGTGACTCAAAGACTGATAACATGCCACTGAAGGTTTTCTAAGTGAATATATCAGTGGGTTGTTTACTGAACTAATTGAGTTTATCATGCCAACAATGTTTATGGCTGTCCCTGGGATCTTTCTGGCAGACATATTAATGTGTTTTCACATACCTAAAATTTGTAAAACCAATTGTTTATTGTGTTCTTGAGCATAAACAATTGTGCCAGACTGAGTTTTCACACTGACGTTTGTAGACATGAGCATTTCTGCTGTAAATACCTTCTCTGTTACAGTGCTTCTGAGCCTGGACTGATTTCTCTGCCTTTAAAATGCAGTTACGTCCTCTCATGACTCTGCATAGAATTGCCTTTGAATGGGGTGTGTATGATGTGTGATGCACATATGTGAGCATATATGTGTGTGTAGTCATATTAAAAAAAAAAAAGGAAATATGTGCTTTTCCCTCTCAAGAGGGTGCTGCTTGAGTCGGGCTATTTCAAAAACGGGAGAGAACCCACACCTGGGAAGGTGCATGAGAAGTGTGCTTCAGTAGTGAGATAAATTCAGCAAGGTCCTGCTTCTATCCTGCCCTCTTTTCCCTTTTTGTAATATCCTGGAAATGCAGTGGGTAGGCATCTGGGTGTGCTGTGTCTTACTGTGAAATAGTCCCAAATATTTCAGACTGGACTGTCTTAGGAGCTGGTATTGGTATTTGTAACTGGGGTGGAAGAGACCAAATGGTCTTAGATATCTGTGTAATCAAGTCCCAAGCCCTGGGTGAGCTGTGTGCATGCTGGGCTTTGGGAGGGCACTGTGAGGTCTGAGGGCAGGAGGAGTTTGCTGAGTTAGGATCTCTGGGCATGTGGCAATCTCCTGAAGCACTGAGGCTAAAGGGAAAAGCAGTCTGGGGACTGCAGAGCTGAGCCAGGATATGTAAGCCTCAGACTGTTTATGAGCAGTTATCCCCAGGAAGCAAAAGGTAGTGGGAAATCCAGTGACTGAATAATTCCTCTGCTTAGGATGGCTTCCAGCTTTCTCTTTCCTCTGAGCACCAGAAGGCCTTCAACTAATTCTGACCTGGGTTAAATGAGTGCTTTAATTAATGTGTGTGTCTGTTGCTTAGCCATGAGGAAAATCAGGTTGAAAAAGGTTTGGGGTTGTTTGGAAAGCTCCAAATGGCCTGAATAGTTTCAGCCTGAAAACATCCCTGTTCACATTATTGCAGCTATTTTCCCAGCCCCCTCCTCCTTTTCCTTAGGATGTGCAGAACTAGAGAGTGACTTTGGAAACTAAATGGGTGACCATGCAGGCTTTTACCTATTGGGACAAAAGCCAGCCCTGAATTTCTTTTGATGGAAGGGATGTGGGTGTGGGGTTTTACCCCAGGGTCAGGCGAGCATCTCTGTGTCCCAGCAGCACACATGTGAGCACTGGGGACTCCAGGGTGGGGCTGGAAACCGGCTCAGCACAGCACAGCTCCTTGTCAGGGGTTAGCACCTCGCTCCCGGAGCCCCTCTGGGAGCTCTCACACCTTCAGCTGCAAAGCAGGTGGAGATGTTTTAAATGCACGAAAGCGCCTTTGATCACCGTGAGGTTTTCCCGGAGGTGAATGTTCCTCCCGTCCCGCAGGGATCGGTTACTGCAGATTTGGAAGGCAAGAGACTTATCTGGACTTCAAAACCCTCCTCCTCCTCCTCCCTGGTGGATTGGAAAAGGAGCCGGGGAAGACTCAGCATCACACGTATGCCCTGAACTTGCCCACCTGAACTGAAATTTTCCGAGTGTGAAGTGATGTCTCTGCTTGAGGGACTTTACCCTCATTGTATTGATGGCACCGGCATAATTCTCCAGCCAGAGTCTTTTTCTCCCTATATTTCTGTAATTAAAAGATGAATAACACAATTATTTTATGCATGAAAAGGGACTACTCTTTTTGAATAATTTTTACTGAAGAGCAGATTGTTTAAGTAACTGTTTATGGTGATTAGTTGCGAGTTTTCAGACTGAATCAATAGCAGATGTTACTTTCCTTTATGAAATGTGGATGTGTTTTCATGCTAAGTTGACTCTTCAAGGTACCCTTGAAGTAAATCAGATGTCTTAAAAACCCCTAACCTGTGCTGTGCCAGAATGCCATGCACTTAGGAAATAAATGACAGACAGCTCTGCTGGCCAGAGCACCTTGGAATCTGCATAAGTGATTTTATGCTCTTGCAGCCAACAAACATCAGGATGTGGTTTTCTTACAGGTTTCCATGCTAATTGAGTTATACATGGAAAAACCAACATGACAAAAAATCAGTTTTTTTTGGTTTTAAACCTCTGGCCAGGCTTGGTTTTTGGTATTATTTTTTCATGCAGTTATCTCTGTAGTTCCTCTTAGAAGATGCTAATTTAGAAAATAAGAAGACTTTATTTCTAATATGTGTAGTTGGCTGCTCATTAACAGGTTTATAGCTTTTTTAGCAGTGCAATTAGCAGGCATCCATGTGAATGGAAAGATCACATATTTATATAGTTTAACATCTAAAAATCAGTTCTCAGTCAAAAGTATTTGACTTTGATTTGTGTGGTCATTCTTCAAGTTTTTTTTTTTATGACCTTGGCAAGTGATGCTGATTTGGCTGCTCTGAAACCCGGTGTCATCGTCATTACACCAGAAATAATGTGATGCTTGAATTGGTTTAGCCTGCCTTGCAAAAACCTGTTTGAACGTGAATACGCATCTCGAATTTCTCCCACTCGGTGTGGGAATACCTTGAGCGCTGGGGACTGGGGTAAGACAAAGCACTTTGGAGTCTTTGTTTTACTTGCAAGCAGTAGATACCACACTTAAGTCTTCGTTTAGGGGTGAGACCTGTCAGTATGCTGCACTCAATCAGCAGGTACCTGAGTTTCTGGCAGGCTGCAGTGACTTTTATCTATGTGTCCCACCTCCACCCCCCCCTTGGAGTTCTGTCTTAAACCAGAGAAGAAATTACATTTTCAAATAGATACTGATTTTTCTGTATCAGTTGTTGGGCTTTGTTTTGACTAGATTGCAAGATTTACTTCCAGTTTCTGGTAACTATTAATATCTTCTTTTGAGTAATAGCAAAATTTCAGTTGTATCTTTGTTTCTGGCTTTTTTTTTTCTTCCTGTCTCTATTGTTGTTGAACAAAAAACATATAATAATCTTTAGCAGGGGAAGATGCTTCCTGACCAGTACCTTTTTCTTGGTAGGAAAATATCCAGGTCAACTGTAAAACATGGATGAAATCACAGGTCCATTTCCTCTGGAATGACCCTCTTTTATGATGAGCACAGAACATATCTGCAGTATGGCACCAATTGGCTCCCATTTGCAGAGCACATCCATGCCTCTGCCTGGTTCACTTCCAGTGAGAAATTTTCCAGACACATTTTTTCCTTGGCTGTGTGATACATTAACATGGGAGTGCTCAGCAAAACATGTCCGTGGTATTTGAGGTTAGAGAGCTTGGGGGATACCCCAAGGTTGCTCATGAGGCACTTAAATCTCAGCTGCGGAGGGGTAGTGGGAAGGAATAAAGGGAAAATACAAATAAGTCCCATAGAACGATTTCTCTGCAGACTTCCTGGCCTTGGTTTGATGGGCTGGGATGCTGTGTCTGAATGCAGAAGCACTCAGAGCTCACTGGGGTGTTTCTGAACCTGAAGAAAAAGACAATAGAGTAATTTTAACTGTTGCTGAAGCTTTCTGTGGGATCAGTAATTGAAGTGAATCATCTTGGAGCTCTGGCATTCTTCTATAGAGTGTGGGTGTGTGTTTTAGGAGAGGCAAGGTATGCTTGTTCTTGCACATCTAGTGATATGCATACAGCACCTAGAAACCTCACTTAGGACCATTTATTATGCACAGACTGGAAATGAAGTGCCCTGAGCACTTGTAACTCACCTGGCTGTTACTGAGGCAGTTAGAAAAAAAAAAAAAAAGTGTGAGTAGTAGTTCCTGCCATTTTTAGTTGTGTGACCTAGCAATACAGAAAGCACTTGACAAATTCATTTCTGCCATAAAGGGTGGAAGAGAATAATGAGATCTGTCAGAGACACGTGTGGGTGTTTCACTCCTGTCTGTCCTGAGCATGCACATTTTAGTTCAATCTCATTGTGTGGGAGAACAAGATGTTTAACTCTTCTTGTTCTCTGACAGTCTGGCCCATCCTCTGGGCCTGGGTGGAGGGCAGGGAAGGAAATCCATCTGGGTCTCATTTGGAAGGTGTGTGCTGCAGTGCTGGGCTGCCTCCCCCAGCACAGCCTGCTGGGCACCTCCTGCTGCCCTGGCCTTTCTCCTGGCTGCCTTCTCCTTTGTTTCTCACTCTGTACATCAAAATTGTAGTGTTAAAATCCATTTCCAAAAGATCAGTTTTATCCCAATGTCTAGAAAGAAATCATGATGCTACAAGTGGGACTAAGTGAAAAATGGATTTTTAAAGCACAGTGAATTCTGGTGTTGTTTCAGTCTCAGTCCCTCTCTGCTCTAGTTGTGAGAAATGGTGAACTGTGGAGGAAGTTGTGCTGTTGTGATTGCAAGGCATAGAAATCAATTAGATGCACAAAATACATGCTTTTGGCTCTGTCTCTTACACTTTTATATCCTATTTTATATGTATTTTGGAAAAAAATATTTTTTGCCTCACATTTTTCTTTGAGAAAACATAGCAATATGATTTTTGCATGTACTTGGGGTGTCTTGCTGAACCCTGCCCTGTGATGTAAGACCTACTTCGCATAATTTAAAGTGAAAGCAGGTGTACTTGAGTAATTTGAATTTTTTAAAGAAATATTTTTTAGGAATAGGTGAACTAAGTTAAGTTCATGGAGCTGGAAGATGGATTTTTTAAAGTTTTCATTTTTATTTTTCCTGGGGTCATGTACCTTTAGCAGGGTTTTCCCTGTAGGAAGGACCTAACTTGGCTTCTCAGTCTTGGGGTGATCCTGGGGGAATGGGACCTGAACCACTTTTTTCTTGATATCTATAACTCTGAAACTGAGTCAAAACCCTCAGATAAGCTTCAAGTATTTCCTCTTCATGCACTTCCAAAGCCTTGCTGATATGAACAACTTAGTAGGTTTTTCATAATCAAGACATACTGGGGTAGAAATAATCCCATCCTGGCTTGGCAAAGTCAATATTTAGAATAAGTTATCCCAAATGAGCCACACGAGGCCATCCTGGATGAGACTGCAGCAGTGTGAGCTGCTGTGGCAACAGCTGCACCATCCAGATTGTCACACTTGGGCAGAGCGATGAGCATCCCCAAAGTGCTGTAAAATGTTCTTTTATTGGTTTGGTTAAAGCCCTAGTAGTTGTAATTAGGGTGACAAAAAACACTTCAAAAGTGAACAATCACTTTATGGCAATAAAATCTTGGAGCAGGCCTGCCTCTCCTCAAGGACACAGGCTGCACGCTGGCTGCAGGGCAGGCGCCTTGGAAGAGCTGAAATGAGTCTGGTGAGAAAACTGCAGAATGCTTTGTCAGCCCAGGAAAAATCTTGGTTTACTCTTTGCTCTGCTGTCGTTTCTTCCTAAGAGAACTTTGGATTGTAGCAGCATCGGTGGGAAGGGGCTGGTGAAGGGCTCCTGTCCAGGCTCCTGGTTTGAAAAACATAAAGAGAAAGGGTTGATCAACATCCCCCTTGATTTGGGGGCCCAAAGCTGGGTCCAGCCCCATCTGCAGCTGTGCTGGCCTGGGCAGAGGGCGGTAGTGCTGCTTTCAATCCACCACCCTCTCAGTGCTATTGAGCAATGCAAACCAATAAATCCACATGGATGTGGCTCCTCCAGCCAGCCCCACCCTGTGCCTCCCTGGGTCGGGATATTGGTTTGTCAGGCTAAGCCTGCCTGTCCAAGGATGTGACATTTAGCAGTCTGCCTTGTAAAATCCATCATTCGTGTTTGGACATCCTCAAATGCCTGTGGGAGAACACGAGGTCAGCCATTAGGTTCACAGTTGTGCTTGCACATGTCCAGCTGTTCAGCCCCCCATGCTGGAGGGGCTTTTCCCCCCTTTTTTTGCATATCAGAAACTGTTGCAGGTCTGTGGACCCCCACCAGAGCTACTGGGTTTTATATTGTGATAAGCCACAGCAGTTTAATTCTCTTGTGAAAAGCATTGTTTAAGTGTGTTTAGGCTGAAGGAGCATTTATAATTGTTTCATGTGGTCTGATTATGAATTTCATGTGTTGAAAACATAGACTACTTTTTTTTTCCTTTTAAATACACAACACATGGTGCGGAAGGTGGAAAGCTTTTGTCTTCTATGGACCCACCCCAGTACATAGGGGAAAAACTTAGTCTGGTGCTTGTGATGACTCTGGGGGTTCGCTTTAGGTAGCTGTTCAGGGGTTTCCTTCTCGCTGGCTTGTTTTTAAAAGATCCTTCAGGGTAAACCTGGATGCTGCTTCCTGAAACTGCATGCATGAACCATTAACACAAATGGGAAAAGGACTACCAGCCATTCTACTGAATTTGGGGTTTGTAGTGGATACTTGCTGTACAGAAGTCTCTGTTTCTGTCCCACGTTCTGTGTCTCTGCCTGTTTTCCCCACAGCCCCATCTGGGTTTCCTGGTCTGTTTGCAGAGAGAAGGTTAGTGCCTCGTGTCACTGGGGTAGGGCAGTGTGTAATGGTCACCACTTGCTACAAATTATGAACTTTATTATTCAGAACTTTGCAGGAGATTAGGATGAGGGAATAAGCAAGGAGGCAGAAATGTCTCCAGATGTTCAGCTTGTGGAGAGATGGCAACTGATCTAGGTGGGCTGGAGCGCCTTGGCCGAGGTGGGACAGGACATTGATCCTGGAGGCTGATGGGGTTTGGTCTAATGCCACATGGCTGTGATTTACAGAAGTATGAACCTAACATGACTCCTTCAAAACCTGTGAGTTTTTTGCAGATTAGGCTGCATCTTAAATCCTGTGTTCATTTTGGGTGCCTCGCTGCAAAAAAACAGTGAGGTGCTGGAGGGAGATGTGGGGAAATGGCCTCAAGTTATTTTAGGGGATGGATGCTAGGAAACATTTCTTCATAGAAAGGGCTGTCATGCCCAGGGAGGTGTTCAAAAGACATAGATGTAGCACATGGGGACTTGGTTTAGTGGTGGATCTGGCAGCACTGGGTTAATGGTTGGGTTCTATGATCTTGGAGGACTTTGCCAACCTCAATAATAATGATTCTGAGCAAGCTGGATCTGCTCTGCTGAATCTGTAACCTGAAGACTAGGAGAATATTCCTGGGAGCTTTGTACTAGCAAAGCTGGTCATATGTTTTGGTGTGCATTTAGGATATTTTAATCACTTAAAAATAGTCTTGTTTATAAGAAGGTAAGATTTTTGCAAAAAACCTTTACATTAGCAAAGTCCATGGAAGAATTGGTAGGTAATTCAAAACCCTGGCCTTGCTTTTGGTTGTTGAAGCTATTCTAATTGTATAAAAACATTTTGATTAACACAATCTCTGATTTTCAGATGGTTTTGGAAAGGAACAAGCTTCTGTGGGAAGTGAGCTCTTCCGTGCCTGAGCAGACCAAAGAACAGGGAAAATGGGGATTCTCTGGAAAAATATTGTTATGATTCACTCAGACTCTGTAAACTAATATGGGAAGGGCTTAGTCTCCCTAAAATCCAGAGTGGTAACACCTGGTTTTAGTTTTCAAAGGAGCTTGTTGCCTGTGTTGCTCTATCAGCAGAGCATTACATTTTCCATTACTTTAGGCAAGAGTTTTAACATGTTTTTTTAACAGATGTACTACCGTGAGTTTTTTCCAGTTTCTAAAAATACAAATATACTGTTTTCTAGTAGGAGAGGACCAATTACACTCTACTATTTTGCCTTGTAGCTCAATAGTGTGTATACACTCTTTTTCCAAAGAAGACTCGGAGCCAAAATATCAAGGAAAGAAGCACAAGTACAAATTATCATGAGTACAAATTGCTGCTGCTCTGTTGAATATTCCCACTCTGCACACATGGAGAGACTATGCCCACTTTTGTAATTATGATCAGGTCCTTAAAATCTGCCTTTATATATTACACTTAATTATATATATATATATATATATATATATATATGTATATATATTTAACTTATAAACATCTGAAATAGCTCACCATTAGACTTTGAATACAATTTGAGGGGACTCACCAAATCCAGAGACTGAATGCTGACAGCAGGAATCAATTATGAAACCTAATATGAGATTAAAAGGTTCCTGAGTATATCTGTAATTGAATTGTACAAAATGCCTGATTTGTGCACTGGACACAGCGCACAAGAGACCACAAGCCTAAATGAAGCAAATTATAATTCAATTATATAAATGCTTCCAGAGCAGTTCAAGTCCCTTCTTTAAGGCCACTTAATGTGGAGAAAATGCTTTTGCTTTTTTCTGTTAGGATATAAAAAAATAAGCCCTTATCTGAAGGGTGTCCTCTGTACCACATCTGGCAACAAACTTGAGTGTATAACCACACTGGCTGCAGTGATGATGTTAGTCTGTAAAAGAGAAAGAAAATAGATGTTTTGTAGAGAAATTGGAGAAAATTATGATAATTTGTAGTGGTGAAAAACAGTCCACTGGAGCTATCTTGCAAGCTCGGCTCAAATTTTCCCATTTTCATGAGGCATTTATGAATTCAGTCCCCTTGCAGAGCCTGTCACCAAGTAAGTCCAGCCTGACTTAAATTTAATTCAATCCAACTTGTGCTTATCTTGGGATATCTGTTTGTTTCCTCCCTTACAATCAATGCATGCCTGGCAGTTTGAGGGCTGTAATGTTTAATTAACCCTCTCAGTTTCTTTGTTTAATTGCAGGAGAAATTCAGTCCTCACTAGATGTCTATGTATACACCTTAAAGTAGCAAAGCAAAAAGACCCTGATTTTTAACAGCAGGTTAACAGGTTTTTAAGAACCTGAATTGTCAGAAATCTGTAAAATATGAAAGTTTCAAGTCACTTCTGCCTTTTTTTTCCTTATTTTTCCAGAGGGTGATGTTGGAGTCAAATATTACCATCCCAGCTAACAAGTAAGGGTATGGTTGTATCCAAAATTTGTAAAGAAATTATGGATAAGGTGTGAAATAAGTTGGGTTGGTGATTGCAGGAGTACAGAAAGCTTAGCTGGGATTGGTACACTTGGCAAGTAACAGGAGAAATTAGAGCTTGTTTGCTTGACTTAAGTCTGACACCCATTCTCATTGTTTTCTAGCAGGTTACTTTTATTGGGGATTTCTAAACAAATATTTTTTGTTTACTTTTTTTTTTGTCCTAGTGGGGCAGATGAGCATTCCATCAGACTTCTGCAGAGCCAGCAGCAGGAATAAGTCTGGCAACAGTCAGGTTGTTCTTTCTTGTCCAGATTTCTCAGCTGTTTGGGCATCGCTGTTAGTCACTAAACCCATTATTACTATTATTATTATTATTATTAATAAAAATAATAATAGTAATAATAATACACTTTTAAAAACTGGGGGCTGGGAGGGGTCTGGCTGCCAGGCATACTGGCAGTAAATACCACAGGAAATTGCTTAATGAGAGCAGATATAAGAATATCTCTGCCTCTAAAAAATTTTTGGCTTGGCTGCTCCTGGATAATGTGAATTAGGCTGTGTGCTTTGTGAGGCCCAGAGGGCAAAATTGGCATGACTTCCCTGCCCGTATTAGGGAATAATTGCTGCCTAGATAAGGGAGGGCAAGGTTGCCTATTTATTTTAAGTGGAAGCAGTGAATGGGCTTGCTGGTTATTTCAATGTATCCTATGGAAAAAGCTCTGTTCCTCCACCAGTGGTAGCATAAAACAGATTTGTGCAATGGTTTGCCACATTTTGTCCTGTCTGGAAGAGCTCTTGGGGTGCTTCTGGTGCTCTCCTGGTCCAGGGGACACCTTATCCAGGATGACCCCAGTTGTCCCAGGTGAAAATCACTGGTCTGAAACCTCTATTCCTATACAACAAATTGCTGTGTAGCCAAAAGCAGGCTCAGAAATAGGTCCCATGTGTAGATATTTACTATAAATCCTCAGTGTTATCCAACAGAGTAGTGTTGAACATGGCAGTCACATTAACTCTTGTGCAACTTTTGGGTAGCCTTGGGTGACCTATCCCACAAGTTTAAATTGCTCTGTCACCTGCAGTCTTTAAGTATTTTCATTAAAAATCTTCCTCTGTATAAATCTGTTGATTTTAGGATGTGATACTATAAATACTATTCTATGGATGTGTTCAGAACAGCAGGCCAGATTTGCCTATCTCAAAGTTGGGAGAGTTGTGCCAGAGATGAGTTGAGCTTGGTGCTTTTAAGGCAAATTTCCTGATGTTTGATAGTTCTGATGCTTGTGATAGGCACCTCTCAATGTTCAACGTCTTGCTCATTTTAGTTTCTTCTTTGAAAATTCTTTGGACTGAAAGACTGTGATGAATTGCCAAAGTTCACATTTCAAATTACTTTCCTTCTGGGCTAAATAAAAGAATAAATGAGCATCATGCTGCTTGTGTATTTCTTGTTCACTTTGTTATTTTCTGGTTTCAAAAGAAGCGATTTTTTTTAAACTTGTGAAGTGAAATGAAATGTGCACTTTTGCCAAACTAATACATGCTCAAATTTACTGGAGAGCAAAACTCAGCTCTGGGTTTCCAGTACATCCATTTGGACAGGCTAATGGAGGTATTAAAACACAGTGACAGAACCTTTCCTGACTTCAGCTCAAGGTACCATCGATGGAAGCTATTTTAAAGAGCAAATGAAGATCTATCCAAATCATCCTATAATTATCTTTTCTTTCTGGCTGGATTCTGTTCCTTCAAGCAGACAGTTTCTTTCTCAACCTGTAACCCCAGCTTTGTGCTGGTCTTTTCTCTGGCAACAGCTGCATGAATTAGGGGAGCTCTTTGGTTCTCCCCTTACTTGTCATGGCCCATTCACCTTTCTCATTCCCCAAGGAGAGCTGCAGCAGGGCAGATGCCCTGGGGGCTCAGACCACAGGGATTTATTTTGATCCCTTGTGTTTCCTCCTAACACACCTTTGTGGGTGGATAGTGGGAAGTCCTGTGGGATGTGAGTTTATTACGGCATGCTGCACCAATATGGGCAGCACTGGTGTGCTTCAAGTGCCTTGAAAGAACAATTACTGGGCATTAATTTTTGTGGTCAGGCTGAAGGAGTCACACTGTTCTTGAGTGAACTTTAGCACCAAAGCCCACCGTTTGCTGAATCTACCAGCAGCACATCTGCAAAGGGCAGGAGCTGCCCTGTGTGCTGGGTGTCTGAAAGGCTGGTGGGCAGCTTCCTGCAAAACCTCCCTTTTGGAGTTAAGATCTGCCACGAGCTGGGAGCTCAACCCTACAATTCACATAAATCTTTTGTGGTCCAGCAGGGAAAACTATAAGCTCCTTCTGGTCTGATAAAGACTTGTTTCTAAACTGCTCTTCTATTAGTCTTGGCCCACTCTTTCAGAGAAATAATGCCATACTAAAAATAAGATCTTTATTTCTTAGAGCTCTGTTTTTTTCAGCTTTCCTGAATTTCTCATCTTTCCCTTCCAGTATGGTCCAACCAGGCAAGAGATTCTGTAAATCCAATAGGAATCAAGATTTCTTGTTTCCTTTTAAAAAACTCTTCTCCCCTTTCTATGCTTAAACAACCTCAGTTAAACCATTTATGACAGTAGGTGCAAATACAAGGGCTTTGTTTCCTTAGCTTGAATCTGTTTTCTTTTATGAATATTGTTGCCTCATCTCTGCTGAACTGAACATCATCTTTAACCATCTGTAAAACTCCCAGTGCAGAACACAATGAATACCTCTTTTGAACTTCTTGAACTATAGGAACTGTAGTTATTGTTTGGGAGTTTTTCTAGCCTAAAATTAAGGGTTTTTTGCTAACCCCATTTCTTGAATGGTTAATTAAAAAACCAAAACAAAACAACTCCAAAAGCCAAAAGAAATAACAAAACTATGAATGAGCAAATTTAGGAAATGGCCCTAAAATACCTTTTGGCAAACTTCCTGAATGGGCATCTTGCCATACTTGTCTTTGGAGATGCAGGAAGTTTAATCCTCTAGAGCTGATCAAATTTGCAGAACTTTGAGCTTTTAGCAGCTTAGGTTTGGGTTTTTTTTGTTGTTGTTTCTTTTTGTTTGTTTGTTTGTTTGTTTTTTTTTTTTTTTTTTTTTTTTTTTTTTTTTTTGTTTTGTTTTGTTTTGTTTTGTTTTTTGTGGTAAATAACTGGGTTGAAACAAACTGTGTGTCTCCTTGGCCCTTTTTTGGGCTAAAAAGAAGCAGATTTATGCAACACAAAATGAATGCTGCTGATCTTGGCTGCCCCAGCCCTGTGTTGTAGGGTTGCTCTGGGGTGGTTTTACAGCTGTTCTTGAAATTCTGACTCGTACCATGTGAGGGTTTGTGGTTTAGTGTGATACAGCAGGAGTGGAGGCTGAGCTGGTGACTCTGGCAGTGACAGAAAAGTCAAGGCACAGGACACAGGTGCACCCTGCATCAGGATCAGCCCTTGTGTGAGGGGCTTGAGGTCTGGGAAGGGGATGGTGGATGGGTTTGGTTATTTTTCCCAAACCCTGCCCTGTGCAGGCTGAGCTCCTGCAGAGCTGGGTGCTTTGGGGAGCTGAGGGCTGGGATGAGGCATCAAGGTTTAGCTCAGGGCAGCGTGCTGGGGCTGCTCTCTGGATTTGCTCCTGTGTGCACGAGTGGTGGCTTTCATCTAAATAAAAATGCCTGAGCAATTCAACATGTGTATTTTTGTTTGTACAGCAGACCAGCTATTCCCAGTGCTGGTTCTAAAATCTTTCCCTCTGCACCTTCTGTCATTTCAGAGCAGGGAAGCAGCACATGCTCTATTTTGTCTTTCCTTTAGAGCATGTGAGGAAGGCAGAAGGGGACAGGAAGATCATCACTACCTGTGGTGTGAACCTCTTGGTAGAAGAGCTTCCCTTTCTTCTTCTCTCTTTTTTTTTTTTTTTTTTCTTTTAATTTCCAGCAAAAAGTAAGCTATAAAATGGGTGCTGTTGGATGCTGACTTCAGCTGTAAATTTCTTCCAGAAGGTAATTATTTTATTTTTTTTAAATGGTAGTTTTGTGTAAGTTAGCAATAATTCCTCCCAGAGACCTATGTGTAGCAGGATAAGAGGATGTGCAAGAAAATGAGGCAAACCAGACCCTGACCTGCTTCTTTTTATCTGGTTGCTGTCAACTCAACTGATCTTGATTGTCGACTTCTGCGTTCCTGAAGTTTACTTGTTTATCTGAGCACAGGCCAAATCAAACAGCCACAAAATGTGCCTTTAATCTGCAGTGATAAAGAATACCTTGGAGAGGAAATTACATTGTAATGCTGGGAGAAGAGGAATAACTGGAGAGAAATGCATGTGAAAGCTCTGCTCTGCTTTCCTTAGAAACAGTTTTTTCCCACCACATTTTTCTCCCTAAAAAAAAAAGAAAAATGAGGGAGGGAAGGGGAGCTGTGGGGAATGGCAGGTCCCTGCTTGCTGTTTCAGAAGGAAATTGCAAAATATTAATTACAACTATAAAATTTGAGGGGGAATTAAGAATTGTTATTTTGAGACATTAGTTTCTTTCCTAAATGCTTTGATGACATTGCTGTGGTATTGCCTTTCTTTAATAAGAATCTTTAACTTTGTCTTACTTAATATAATATGTGTTAATTATCTTAATACTTTCTGTTCTTTCTCCATGTTTCAAAATCTTGGCTGGGAGTGAATTATTTTGATTTTTTCTGGCCTGCCTGGCTCTCTGGATTTAGCCCTGATTGTCAGGCTTTTGAGGAAGGGATCATATTTCATTATGTGTGGACTATCTAGCCCAGAGGTTTCCCTTCTCCCAGTCAGAATTGCAGATGCCCATATGTTCAGAAGTATTCTGCTTTTTAAATAAAAATAATTGCAAATAAATTTTGCCATGAGTTTGTTTCCCCTCCTTCAATCAATGGGTTTTCTAAAACCTGGTTTGAGTTTCCTTATTTTTCTGGTGCTCATAACTCTGACTTAACATCGCTTAAAATTTTAGAAGGAAAACTGCCTTTGGGTTTTGACAGTGCGTGGAAAACTTTAGCCCTTTGCAAAATTTGTTTAACAAAGCTATTTGTAACTGGAACAGGGGATTAAATTGGAAATGCCATCTAGTCCCAATGCTCTCTGCTGTAACCTATGCCTGCACACATGTAATACCTCGTATCTTTACCATAACCTCCTGCCTTACTGAATTGCTTATCTCTGTGTGAAATTCCTGCTTAAATATTTTCAAGGAACAAGTTTAAATAAACGATGGGTAATTGCTTTCCCTCATTCCTTACAGCTTTTGCCACTTCTAGACTTTTCAGTGTTTTTATGAGGCGTTTTAGCCTCATGCTTTAAATTGGTAACCTGAGAAGAAAGCTGGTGTATACTTCATTTAAGTGAAATCAGAGCATTTTAATTAAGGCATTTCTTGGGCTGTGATGGGGACTGACAGAGATGCAGAGCACAGCCAGCCATTGGTAAAGACAATTATGCAGATTATATATTTTTATATATATATATCTTTGCTTTGCCCACCTCTCCCTGCCCTCTACATCTGCTCCGTGTTGATGCTGAGAGTGTATCCCCAGATTCTGGCCCGTTTCTGGGTTTTGTTTCAGTGAATTTTTCAGTGTTTTTGGTTTGTACAAACTACTTGATGAGTTACTCTGGTCTTTTGGGTTCATATGCAGCCTGGAAGTCTGAGGAAAGTAGCTGTTCCCTAAAGAAAACCCTCATATTATGTTACCAAGTGCTGTGAACCAAAGCTGGCCTTGGAAACAGACCATAAAACACAGCGCTGGTGGCTCTAATCCCTGGTTTAGGATGGGGTGGAAACTGGTTTCCTGTGGTGTACTGGGCAGTGCTTTCACTGGGGAGATTATCTGATGGCTAAGATAGTTTGGTATTTCAAACCTGTTCAGCTGAATTTGGTTGATATTTCACTCTCCCTGGGAGTTTGGCCCGTGGAGCCAGAGCTGTATCACAGCCCAAACTTCTGTGGGGGTCTGAGAGGAAAATGTTATCCCTCCCCTTGTTGCTTTTGAGTAATAAATTCCCACAGTGACTTATGTATTTCATCTCCTCTGACTCCTCAAACAGAACGAGTTACATGTTTAGTGGCATTTTGTAGCTAGGAAAGGGAAAGAGACACACAGATTCCCTAATTTGTTGCCTTTGGTGTATTTTTATTGAGTTTTTGGAGGACTGGAAATGAATATTCAGTTGTCCTGTTTAATCTAGATCTTGTGACACATTGCAGATTAAATACCATAACTCAGAGATTAATGTTGCCTGAACATGACAGTTCTAGCCATAAGCAATCAATCATCTTGCAATACAGCCTTGCAGCACATAAAATGCCCCAGCAATTACATTCACATGCATTGCTTGGACTCACATATTTTAAAAAGTTGCTATTTCTGTACTCTCTTGGAAATTGGCGCAGCAGAAAGGAGGAACTGGTTGCACCAGTACTTTATGTTAACACAGAAAATGTATTAATACTCGATTAAGTACAAAGTCCCTCATGTCTGGCCTCAAGATGTGTGTTTGACTGACCAGTATATGTTCATTTTTTGACACTGAAGCTGTGTCAAAAAATGTAATTATATAAATATAGGGAAATGTACAAGGAAACTCTTCATGTAAATAGAGAAGAGTCTTGCAAAATTACCATGATCAGTACGGATATAAAATTATGGCATTTGAGGTACTTGCACTCTGAATGGACTGCCCACACTGGACTTTCTAAATGGTCTTTTAATTTAATCCAGAGTTGTGAGAGTTGTCAGTAAACAAGCAGGGGAATAGAAAAAATTCTCTTCTTACACAAGAGTTGTTGAAGATTGAGGACAAAGCCACGAGAAAAGCTGGTCCTCTCAGTGCTGTAGTTCTTTTTTGGGTTTGTTTTTGTCAGTAAAAAGACCAGAACTGCACTATTGATAGCTCAGAGTGGGAAGAGTGGGCACTGTTCTCTGAACTGGCACCATCAGTGAAGTTTCTGTGATGTCTCCTGAGGCAGAGGGAGGGTTGCAATAAAAACCTGTGGCTGGGCTCTTACTTTACATACTGAGAAAGAGAGGAACCACATCTACAACTTGAAAAAAGGAATTATAGAAAAGCTTTTTGTGTTCTAGTTCATGAATAAGCACAGGATTGAGTTTATTACCTTGAGATCTGTTTGGATTCATGTCTCTTGACCTTTTGATTTAAAAGGTGATTTTAAAGTATATGGGTTCAGATTGTGCTATTGCTGCTGTCCTTCCCTAAAGAAATTTCTCCTGCTGAGGAACTTAAAATTTAATAGTTTGAGCCAGTAAAAATTTTTGAACTAGACAGTTGTGGTTTTGTCCCAGTTTACAACCTGATGAGCACAAGTGCTGCAGAAGTCTTTGTGTCCCCCAACAGCTTATTTTTTTTCTGCCAAAGTCACTTTGACCCAACCTTTTTTTCTATTTTGGGAATTAGTCATTGCATCCTTCTGTTTCTAATCAACTTAATTGGGGAAAAAAGAAAATTAAAGAAAAGCTGAGACTTGTACCACTCATTCTGTTGATCACAATTGTGGTGTGTGGTTTGACGTAGGTACTCAGCTGTTGTTGCTGGTGGTCTCTGCAGTAGTTCTTTTAATGTTAAGAAACAGGGGTTTTTATTTGATTGTGAGCACTATCCAAACCAACCAAAAATGACATTGCACCCCAGTCTCTCTGCCTGGTGGTGACTGGGACTGAATTAGATTGCCATAGAAGGCTGAATCCCTGGCATCTGGCAGAATTTAAAAGGAGGGTGAATGTCCAGCTCATTGCTGGTGGCAAAGACTTGGGCTGTAATCAGGACCATGAAACACTTCCCTTCTTCACTTAGCTGGATGCTTGCCATTAAAAACATTTTGGTGTAAAATGTGCTCAGTTCTGACATGTGGGCAGTGGCATTGGTGCCATCAGTCACAGAGACTCTGGAGCCACAAGCAGCGGTGTCGGGCTGCATTTACATCTCTTTAATCAGATTGGGTGTTGTAAAATCATTTTGGGCAACCAGAAGAGCTCAAGTTCTCAAGAGAGTCCCTGAGGGGGTTCTTCCTGGCCAACCCAGTCAGCTTTAATACACTGCATTTTGTGCTTGTCATTACCAGGACAGCCTAATTACTGCACTGGTGACAGCCAAAGTCTGCTGAAAGAAACAGTGGCTTGGCCAGAAAGGATAAAACCAAGATAAAACCCTGCAGGTCTGTGTGTAGAGACCACATCTAAGGCAGTGAATGGCCCATCCCTGGAAATACTCAAGGCCAGGTTGGACTGGACTCTGAACAACTTGTTCTAGTGGAAGATGTCCTTGCACATGGCAGGGGGCTGGACTGGATGACCTGTAATGGTCCCTCCCAACCCAAACCATTCTGTGATTCCATCTCCAGCTCATGCCTTGGCAACACTGATCAGGGATTCTCATAATAAAAGACTTCCACAGAGGTAATTAGCAATGTGCTTTCACAGATTTAGAGTGGACAATTTCTTGTCCTGTGGTCATGGGGACAAATGTGGTCTCTGTGTGACTCACAAGACACAAGTGATGCTCATGGTACGCCAGTAATGTGTTTGCAGGGCACAGGCAATTAGTTATCTTTCCATTGCTTCAGTAGGAGTGCTTATGAAAGGCAGACCTGCTTTTGAACATGCAGTTTCCATCCTGCAGAGACCTCCCCTCCCCAGTCAGTCACTGCTGTAGCCCTGCTGCTTCTTGTACCACCAGCTCTTCAGTCGGGTGGCTGAATATCCTGAGTCCAAAGGGGTTTTTCTTTGCAGCCCCAATGTTTTTGGTGTAGAACTGTTGATGTGATGTTGAATGATAGGTGCTCTGGGTGGCCATAAGGTGCTGTTTCTGTTCTGTCAGAGCAGTGCAATAGCACATCCTGTAAAGCATGGAAATAAGGTGTGAGAAATGCAGCTCTGCCAGCTGTAATGCTGAACAAAAGGCTGGAGTGCATTTGGATCCAGGTTAGCAAATAACTGGCAAGCCAGTAGAGCTGATGCTTTTTTTGCTGCAAGGAAATTCCTCTGGAACATCATGGAATTGCTGAAAATAGTATCAGGATGAGCAAATTTCCCAGGTGATGTGTGGGGATAATAAGAAATTCTTGAAGAGAAGGAAGCTGTTGGGAAGGGGTGATTCCCCAGAATTTTGTGGGTTTGTTTGTGTTTTTAAAGATAAAGCAAAACAAAAATAACATGTAGGTTTCATAGATGTTACAATCTCTGTGCAGTACAGTGTTTTGAGCTATAATAAAGCTTTATGTTGCAATATTAGATGTAATTTCAAGCAAAAGGATTCCTCTGGACACACAAGGTGGACTTTAGTGCAAGTTGACCAGGAGAGTGGCTGAGCTCTGCAGAGTGAGATGGAGAGAGGAGAGCAAATCTCCTCAGGGGAGAATTAATGGCAGTTGTTTACAGCTCACATCTGAGCTCTCAAGCTGAAAGATCAGCTTTCCTCAGAGGATGATGCTTGTTGCTGACATACCTCTTCAAGCCTGAGGACAAGTCAGAGGGCTGATGAGATGTTTGGACTTTTACTATTATTATTTTTAACTCAGTGTAGGTGGGTGACAGGAGGCAATTGGTGTCCCTGGTATCTCTGCCCCTCATGGAACTCTGCTTCCTGGGAGACCAGCTGCATGGCTCAGGACAGCTACCAGCAGAATTAGTGATTTAGAGTCAACCATCCAAATTTTAAAGTGTAAATCCAATGGTACAGAGTGTTCTCAAAGGGTGTAATTTAAAACATTTCTGAAAAGAGTAGCTATCACTCTTGGACTACAAGAGCTGTCTTGGAATATGGAGGTCTCTTAAAAATCAGGAAAACCTCTGGATTTCCAGGACCATGGAAATGTGTTCCTGATAAAAACCTGGCTTTGTGCTGCCTGGTATCTTTATGGAAGCTCCTCTTGTATTTGATAGATTCCTAATGATAACATCCTTCTTGGTGTCTTTGCTGTTGGTTAAAATATGACAATTGGAACCATTGATGTGTCTCATTTCCAGATTCACTCTCAGTGGGCTGGGACAAGTGTGAGGCTACCTGTCTTATGGGGAAGTGATTTCCAGTGTCCCTTTTCCACTTTCTACAAAGGAATGAGAAGTGTTATCAAATAACCAAAGAAGTATTTTAATAAAAGAGTAAATATCACTGTAATGTGATGGCTGAGTGCAGCTCACAAGGAGGGCACGGAATCCCCTCTTTCTTTATGCCTGGCTGTGGTAGGTAGCTGGGTCAGCCCAAGGCATTTTCAGACCCTTTTGCAGATACTTCTGGCCTTTGGAGAGCTTGGCACCTTGAACAATACATGAGAGTGATGTTTGCTGTTCCGATGTCATGGGAGGACAAAATGTGGTCAGAAAAAGCTTCTCTTGTGCACTCAGAGTGGTTGGAAAAATACCTCCAAGTAACAGGAATCCTAAAATGATCCATTCTTACCCTTTCCTAAAAGAAGTGGAAAAAAGATGAGAGCAGATGCTGAACAGCAAGCAAGGAGGATTAGGGTGTGTGTGGGTGTTTGGTGTTTATTGTATTTCCTTCAGCAGCTGCTGGTTCTTCAGGCTGTTTTGTATCCATGCGTGAGACCTGGTTTACTAGTGCTTTTAATTAGGGGATACTTCTGAGCTGAGTTGCCTCATTTAGTTTACAGGGGATTTCAGAAGTCCATCCAATTATGTAAACTGAAGATGTCCTTGCTCTCATGAAACGCTGCGGCTTTCCTGGAAGTTTGCAGTTCTCATTGATAAATTTTGTATGGGACAGTGAGGTAGTAGGAACCTCTGGTGTCAGCCTTTACTCAGTGCTTGCTCAAGCTGGGGACAAACCAGATGCCTCAGCAAATGCTGCTCCCCAGCTTTGGGCAGGCACAGATCCAGCTGTTTCCAGGCTTGTGGTGGTGGTTGAACTGTGGGGTCTCTGTTCTGATCTTGGCTACAGGTAAAAAAATGCCCTATTTTAAAGCTTACCTGGCCTCTTAGAGCCTTTTGTGTTCCAGGTCTTTATGGGGAGGAAAGACAAGGAGGAGCATCCTGCTCAGATTTGGTGTGTAAGAAGCCTTCCAAGGAGACCATCTTGGAGGCTTCTGCCAGATCCAAGTTTTATCTGTTTATTTTTCTGCAGATGTGTTTACACATGGAAATGCATGTGTACAGATGTATGGGGTCATGCATGAAGGCACCTCAGCCCTGAGTGCAAGGGAGAGCCTACAGTCTGGGTTCACACTGCAGCAAATTCATGAAAAATAAGTTGCTACCAAAAGGTCCCTCTGTCCATGGTGGTGTGCTTGGTTTTGGGGGTCTCTGCATTGATCTCTGCCCAAGACCCATGACATGGAAAAAGGGCTATTCTTGCACAAATCCTGCTCCTAGATCTATTTAGACACAATATGAAACCTCTCTGTAACATGTTTCCCCAGGCTGCATGAACCGGATCTACTCAAATTGCAAACAAAGTATTAATGACCCTATGCTGGCTCTTGTCCCTCTACCATCCCTTTCCTTTGTTGGCATGAACTATTAGGGATTCAGCCCCACTTTATTCTCTCAGTTTGTCCACAGTCTCTCCTGTGGCTCTGTTCTGGCTCACCCTGCAGTCACACCAGCAACGGGCCAGCACAGGGTTGGATGGGGATGGAGCTGGGAGTGAGCAGCAGAGCCTCTTCCAAGGACAGTGCTGGCTCAAACTCCTCTCACCATGGTGGCAGTAGGTTAAAAAATGTGCTGGAACATCCACAGGGGAAGAAACTGAAACTACTGTATGTCCGAGGACTTGTGCCTGGCATTAAACATTATTCCTGATGAACTGTATGCAGTTTTTTTGGTTCACATTTTGTTACTGCAGAAATTCTAAATATTTACAACCTACAACTTGGGAAATCATGTTTTCTGGCACAATGTGCAATTTAAAACTGCATTAAACTGATTGGGATGGGTTTAATCCAAAGCACTGTTGCTGGGGCTTTTTCTCTTCAAGTTTGTGTACATTAGTGTGAAATTCTGGGAAAAGCCTCTCTGCACGACGAGGGTGAGAGGCTGCTAGAAATTTACTGGCAACTCACATCTGGTTTTGACCTGGTCCCCTGCCTGTCAAATTGGTGGAAGATCTTCCAATTACTTGTAAATCTTATCTCCTTAAGTTGCTTTTCCTCTGGTCTTTAAATTTTTGGTTCTCTGCCAAACCGAGCTAGGGCAAGCACAGGACACATCCCACTTCCCCCCATCTCCTTTGCCACTGAAGGATGATGTGTGGGTTGAGGTTACAGAAGTTGCAGAGTCAGAGACCTCAGCCCTTTCTGGAGGACCCTCTGCTGGGTGCCCCCTTTTCCCCTCCTCTATTTTGTAGGGAAGAGCCTTCCCCTGTCCTTATTGATTTGCCTGCAAAGCAAGAGGGTCATTTCCTTGTTTGATGCTGTGAGAGTCAGGGTGGAACAGGGGCTCTTGCAGTGGGGAGCAGCCGGGATGAAATGGGTGTTCCCCCAAGTTCTGGCAAATCTGAGCTCTGGGCTGTGGCTCGGTGGACCTTGCTCCCTCCCCTGGTGCCAGCATAGGGAGGGGTCCTGCTACAGCCCTGGTGCCCAGGTGTGTGTTGGTGCCTCCCCATCCAGCCCCTCACCAGCAGCGGTTTTCCAAGGTGAAATGCAGAGTGGTGGCTGTGCTGGTGGGCAGGCAGCACTTTGGTGTGGATAACATCAAGCCAAACACAAGGTGGGTTGTATCTTGCCCTGCTGCTGTGCTGCCGCCCCTTGTTTCTGGCTGGAGGGGAGCTTGTCCATCCTTGCAGCCCTGTGCTAGGTCATCTGAGCCTTGAGGCTTTTCTGTTTAGTTCTGGATTTTTCTTCCACACTTACACAAGGATTGGTCTTTCTCATTCATATTCTGATGAAAACAAACCAGAAAATTCTCATATGCTAAATACACTTTCAGCCACCTGGCTTAGCCAAGGAAGCCTGTGCTTGGGCAAAGTTTTGCAGAGGCAAGCAACTGCTTTGTTTTATGAAATCTGCATTTAAAGGCTATGTGTGCCATTTGGTCACCAGCTGACTTAGCTTGAGAACCAAAGGCCTCCTTTGACTTCATAAGCTTTCAACTCATGTGTGGCACCTACAGAGACTGACTTAGCAAAGTGAGGTTTTCCAGTAATAATAATTTCATTGTAAGAATAAGGGTATGAGTCACATAGGATTAAACACATGGGGAGAATGTCAGCTTTTCAGCTACATGGATTATTTGGAAGCTGATGGATGATTTTTCATAACATGCTTATATTCTTTTGTAGGTAAAAAGTGGAAAGCCATTGCCCCATTGATTAAAATAGCAGGCATCTACTGTATTGAACTTGAAACTAATTCATTTTGATTAAATTGCCTTTTCTTTAACAGAAAAACCTGTGTATGTTCTGAAGACATCCAAAATCATACCTGAGGTATGAGAAAAAAGAAAAGATGAAGTTTATATCTGCAAGAGATTAATCACCTGGGTTCACACTTTCTTTTGCCATTTCTTGCTTATATCAAATCAAACTTGCAATTGTCATGAATATTTGCAAAACAAGTTATGGCAATGTTGTCCCAGGGATAAGAAGGAATCCATGATTCCCAATCCCAGCCTGGATGGGGCTGTGCCCTTGGGGTGAGTGGTGATTGCTCCTAACCGGAGAGTGAAGAAGTGAGGCAGCATCTGCCTGCCCTGTGCAGTAGTTGTGGCTGGGGGAGGCGTGAGAGCGCTGGGCTCTGGTTCCTTTTTGCTGAACACTGATACCTGTTGTTCATGTGAATGAATTCCTACCTTCTAGCTGATATTTTTTAATGCCTATTTTCGTATGTATTTTTGTCAACTGGGAGACATCAAAGCTATTCTACCCAGAAAAAAAACAAGAGAGATAGGGAATAGCAATTGTTTCAAATTAGGTCCTAATGAGGTGCAGATGTTGAGCTGTGCTTGCTAGAATTTCTTTGAAACTACAGATGGTCTGGTAGTTCAGGGGTAAGAGAGGGGCTGGGAGGTTTTTTGGTTTCATTTTCCCTCCTGTGCCATTTGCATGACATGTTAGATTAGGGCTGAATGTAAATGAAGAGCTAATACCCTTCTTGGATCTCTGGTCTTGCAAAAGCAGTGTGTGTGTAATTTTGTTAGTGAAGCAGATTTTGTTAAGCAGCCTGGGCTTATGTATAATACATCTTTCTGATTTCCTTAGGCATTTTGTATTGCTGAGGGTTGGAGGTGAATGGTGGAGAGCAGAGACATCCCAACTGTCTAGAAGTACTTTGGACGTTTTCTGATCTAAAACGTATGATTGTGTTTTAACAGAGCCGGCATAAAGGATGTTTAAAATGCATATGGCTCTCTCTGCTCTGTTAAACTTGGTAAAATGTAAAATCTGCCTTCTCCCACTAGTTCTTGCATTTTATTACTCTCTGGGGTGAATCTCAATAAATAACTGGGAACCAGATCAAAGGCCCATCTTTAAGACTGTTTATAAATGCTCTTGTTCTCTAGAAGAGATGATTCTGCACGTTGGAGGACAGAGTTTGATCCGAACAAAATGATACGTGTAAGGCCTGCTTTAAAATACATCATGTTTTGGTGGCTTTTTTTCTCATCCCAAAGGTGCTGAACCTCAGAGCTTGGCTGAACTCAATGGGGTTTTCAGGCTTTTAGCACATTTGGAAGCCACACTGATCCATGATTATTGAGCTGTGTAGGAAGCCATGAGGAGTGTTTTGAAGCTGCTTCAACCCTTGGTGAATAGAGGGATGCGGTTGCTGGTGTCTGTCTCCTGCCCTGCTGGGTGCTCCCAGCAGATTTGTCTCCTCTGGTTACACTGCTGAGCCCCAAAGCTCCCATTGCCTGCTGTGAAAGAGGGATTTCACCCCAAAGGAGGGAAATGGTCTCAGTGTTTGTGCTCTAACACCTTGTGTGGCTCTCTATCTCCACAGTGAATTTCTCCGGTGTTGTTTGCATGTTTGGCATTAGTCCTCCTGCTAATTAATGTGAAACAAAGCCCTTGCAGTGCCTTTGATGTGGTCTTCTGCCTTTCTTCCTCCTCCATGTAATGTTAAGCCTTTTAAATCTAGATGGATAAATGCACTATCTGTGGCTGTAAAAGCACTAACATAATTAAACCTTCAGTAATAGGGCTACACTTTGTTAGCTCAAAATCAGAGCTGGGATATAACAAATAAACTTCAGCATCTCTGAGCCTTCTCCCTGTTCAGTAGGGGTCAGGGAAGGCATGATGTGGCTCATCTGCTGCCCAGAGCCTCCCTGCAGTGCCGAATTACATTTGTGGTAGTGGGTTAAAGCTGTTGCACCTGGGCTGGCAATGGGTGCAATTGTGTGAATGAAATGGTTGGAGGAAAGAAATGAGACTTTGTGTTTGTTGATGATGAGGCACCTAATGTCATCCCATGTTGGATGACCAGATTCAGCTCGCACATTGGAAGATCTCTAACCAGATAAGGGAGGAGATTCTGCATTGTCATGCAGGCTTTACTGAGTTTGGCTGGCTCCAAGAGGAACATTTTGATCCAGTTTGTAGATTCACAGAATAGTTTGGGATGGTAGGAACCTCAAAGATCATCTTGTTCCACCCCCTCCATGGTCAGGGACACCTTCCACTATCCCAGATTGCTCCAACCCCCATCCCATCTGGTCTTGACCACTTTCAGGGATGGGGCAGCCACAGCTTCTCTGGGCAACCCCTGCCAGAGCCTCAGCACCCTCAGAATAAAGAATTTCTTTCTCATGTCTAATCTAACCATGCCCTCTGTCAGTGGGAAACCATTCCCCCTTGTCCTGTCACTCCATGCTCTTGTCAAAAGTCCTCTCCAGCTCTTGTTGCACCATTATGTTGGTGCAAAGCTGACTTCAGGGAAATCCAAGTCCAGGCAGCCACATGTACTCTTGATTTTTTAAATTTGTCTTTAGCTGGTGTTAGTAATTTCTCTCTAGATAAAGCTCCTGTGAGCTGCAGGCTTGCACAGCTCCTCTTTGGGGGGAAGGCAATAGGGAATCTCTGATCTCTGAAAAAGTGGTGTCAGCTTCAAATGAAAGCATGTGTATCCTTGGGATGTTGGGTAAAAGTGTGCATTGCCCCAAATTGTGTCAAGGAAGAGCTGTAAGTTAGCACCAGTGGGTGCTCAGGGGTGGAGCTGTGGGGCCACCCGAGGCACTGGGCGCACGATGCAGATGTCTGGTGGCTAGTCAAGGTTTGTCTGGATTTCTGGAAAAAAAGTGCTCCAGATGCACTGTACTTTGGAGTGGCCATCTGTTGACCAGCTAGCCAGTAGTTATTAAGCATTTCATATTTATCATCTCTTTTCCTTTGTGTGATTTTTATGTAGGTTTATGTGTCTGCAAAGGAGCAGTGTGGTTGTAATCTCAGCTCTGGATAACAGATGCTGAACACTCCCAGATTACAGATTAGATTTATTTTTTAAGGCCAGAAAGAATTATTAGGGTTGTTAAATCCGTGTTTGATACCTCCCAGTGCAGGATTTCTTCCAGAAACCAGATTAAAACCTCTCATTTTGGAGAGGTATCTAATCTCCTCTGTAAGACTCCAAGCAGTGGCAAGTCATCCATCACAGACTGAAATAGCCAAGCAGTGATGGGCCAGCAGCAGGGACTTCAGATTTGGGTTTGGAGCAGGACCCAGGTTTCACATTCTTGCTCAGTGTTTATCTGGCAAACCCAGACCTCTGGAGCCTGTGGGTTCAGTGTGGGAGCTGAAGTGAACAGCCTTCCTCCTTGCATGGCTGCACAGAAGCTGCTTTGTCATTTTCTCTGTATTTGAGTACAGAATAGAGCAATATACCTGGATTTTGGGAAGGATGGAGTGCAGGTGCTGATGTTTTACACTGCATGTCAAAGCTCTGTTTGATCCATCACTCTTCCATGTACACATCCCAAATAATGCTGAAAGCATGATCAGGAACAAAATGTGCCTGGAACCATCTCTTTGTCCTTTCTTTTGGGTTTAATCTCTGCTAGAGGCATGTAGGTTTAAATTTTCCCACTTTTTCCATTAACCCATTTGTTACTCTTCAGGAGCTGTGATGAAGAAGCAGCTTGTACTGAACTGAGTGAGTGCACCAGTGTCCCAGCTCTGTCAGCAGCTGCTTTTGAATTTCCTGGGTGAGAAGTGAGAAGCTGCAGTGACAGAACAACCTGTCACCACCAGACAATGTCACAGTGCTTATGGGAGAGTAGTTTAGTAAGGAAGGGAAATAAATCTAAAATTCAACAAGCTTGACTTAATGTTTTTCATTGAAAGTTCAATTTACCCATGGAGAAATAGAGCAGTTCGAAGGGGAAAGGCTGCATTGCTCATTGACAGATAAACTGCATCTATGTTGTCTGCTATTTTTAAATATCAGGTATTTTATAGGAACTTGAAAGATACCTGATTGTAAATGGTAAACTTCAGCCTTAAGTGGGATATGAGTGGCTGTCATTTAAGGACAAGGAGGGTTTAGATGGTCCAGAGCTGTGTTTGAAAGGTGAGAACACTGGCAGACAGGTTATATAGTCAGTGCAGTGATGGAAGTTGCAATGTCTACTGACAAGGCTGGACAAGATTAGAAAAATCAGGTGCTGGTAAAATACAATGATTATGTAGACATTAACTGTTAACGAGGTGTTTTCTGACTGGCGAAAAGCTGCAGAAAGAGGTTTAGTGACACAGGAATCCTTCTTCTCTGCTTTTTGTACAAAGAACTTCTCTTCATAGGAATTTCTGCCATTAGGACCTAACTTTGGGTTGAATTTCCCTTTTGTATAAAGTTCTCTGAACCTTTTCTAAGTGACTACTAATGATTTCTTATTTTTTTAAATTTATTTTGGCTTTGCTTTTGTTTCAAATAAATCTTGGCTGCAGTGGCCTTTAGAGCCTTTTCTGGTCTCTCTGGCTGACAGCAGACCCGTGTCTCATTCTCTTGCTTAGGTTTCTGCTTACTTTGTTCCAGGCACTGGAAAGCTGGCAAGGAAAACAGTCAAATTTTCAAAAATGCAAAAATCCTGACTATCTAGTATTGTGGCAAGAGGAGCACTCAAGTCACGAGTGGCTGCTCCATTCCCTTGCCATCCTGGGAATAAAGAGAGTGTTGGCTCCAGAGAGGATGTCCTGAGATGCAGGTCAGCGCTGGCCTTTGGAGAGGCCAGCTCAGATGGTGCAGGGCTGGCGTGAGCCTGGGCAGTTCATTGTGAAAGAGCCTCTGGGGCCCTGCCTGAGCCTCCCAGACTGCAGGGCCTGGCTGGGGATGGACTCGTTGCTGTGCTGGCTTTCAGAGGCACTTGGGAAGGGTTGTGTTGGCTGCCCACAGACATTCCTGGAGCAGGAGTGCCAGTCACAGTTGTTTTCCCTCCATCACTACTCAGCTCTGGTGTGAGAAGGAGCTTTGGGAGAAGCAAGGAGTGTTTGGTTCAGTCCTGGTGATCTGAGCTTGTGCATAGCCTGGGCTTGGGGTTACACAGGGAGGGGAGATGTGGTGTTCCCAAAACACAGCAGGTAAGGATTCTGCACAGCAGAGGATGTGCTGTGCAATGTGGATGGCATGGATTCCTCTGGTCGTGTCACTGGTGGAGTGGCAGCAAACTCAGTAACTCCTGGAGAAGCCACACACCAGGTAAAGATCTGACTCAGTGTTATCAGCTCAGGATTGACAGGCTTGTCCTGCTGACCCTGATCTCTTAAGAGGCTAATCACAAAATCAACTGCAGAGTGAAAACAAGCAGTTAGCTTGGAAAGGATGAGACAAGAGTCTCATCAAAGTCCCACAGGGTGTCAGAACTGGAAGTGCCTCGTTTGTTGTCAGCAGCACCAGCCAGGCACAGTTTCTTGGCCTGTTTCTGGTTATTAAAGCTGACTACAGCCCAGGCAGTGGCTGGTTGGCAGCCTGGGGCTTTCATGACACCCCAGAATTCTTTCTAGCAATTCAAATAATTAACATTTTATTGCAAAACAAACAAACAAAACCCTAAACCATAATGGCAGGAATTTTAAGGATTTTATCTTTTTTAGTTTTTTTTAAGGCTTACATGCTAGAAACTTAATCAGGTTGGAGCTTTACCTTCGTTTTGCATATGACCTATTGGCATTTTCTTCTGAAATTCTGCATCTCCAATCTGTGGTGAGGATGAATTGTAAGCTTTAAATGAATGAAATAGCCTGTCCAGAATAATTCAATGACCAGGAAGTTTGTATGGTGTTTAATGCATCTGTGTTTGCAGTGGGCTGGGAGTTGCCAGGGGTCTGTCTCTGCTGCTGGAAGAGGTTGTGCCCCCAGGGATGGCACTGTCCATGTGTGTAACACCATGCACTTACTCCCTGGGACTCTCTGCTGTCCTTCTCGATCATGGTCCCTTTCCATGTCACAGCTCTCTGCCCCCAGGGTGCAGCCCTGTGGTCACCAGCCCCTTTCCCCCTTGGGCTCAGCCTTGCTTTGAAGGCTCACCAGCATGGGACAAGTCAGCATTCCATGGGGGGAATTTGGGCAGGTCGGGTGCTGCAGGGCAGAGAAACAGCAACAAGCAATTCTTGTCCTGGTTTTTATCTCCATGCCAAGGATGGGAAAACTGTATTTCCTTTTGCCTTCAAGTAAAGATTCTTGTCTCTTCTTCAGCTAGGGTGAGTTTGGTGGTTGTGTGGCATTTCCTGTGTTTTGGGTTAAAGGATGGAAACTGTTGTGATTTTGATGAGACCTGGAGAAAAATGGTCTGGTCTGTGCTGTGAGTGTTCTGCTGCAAAGGAAGCTCTTTATAGCCTTTTGACTGCTCTTCTTCATCTGGGGGAGGCTGTTGGTTTAGGGCACATACATGAAATTGGATGTTCAGGCTCTATCTTTCAAAGGGAATTGCCAAACTTACAGCAGCTCTGTTCCCTAGTTCAGTAACAGATCTGGATGAAGTGATGTTCTGATCATGCCTTGCATTTCATGGTGCTCCAGTGCTAAGGAAATATATTTTATATGCCTTTTCTTGGAGATCATGTTTAAAGGAATAGGGGAAAAAATCTATTTTTTCTACTGAATAGAAGGTAAGGAAATGATGGAATGGATGGTATGCTCCTAGTGCCTCCTATTTAACTGGAGAACATTGATCAGGGTGGTCTTTTCTGCTCTCCTGTGACACTTTCCCTCCTTTCCCCTGGTATTCCTATATGCTCCCAAACCATACCTCTTTGCACCAGTGCCTGGAGAGTGACAGTCATGGCTGTGACTGATTTCCCAAGCTCAGTCTGGCCTTCTCATCACAGTAATTGGTGGGTGATCTCTCCCTGTCTTTATCTCAACCCAGAGCCTTTAGCTGTATCTTGTCCAGCTGAGGAGGGGAATACAGAGCAGCTTTGGTGGGCACCCAAAGAGCAGCCAGGGTCAACCCACCACACAGAGACATGATGCACAAGGGTTGCAGGGCAGAATTCTTATTTATTATGTATTAAATGAGGATTTGTATACTTTTATTTTAATATTAACTTGTCAAAGAAGGACTTTGATTTTCAGCCATGGAATTGGTAATCACAGAGTCTTAAGTTCCTGGGCTTTCACCATAGTTCAAGTCTATCTTTGAAGTGTTTTCAAGTTGTTCAGCCCATGTTGCATGTGGTCCTCCTTTTCCCAGCCTTGGCCATGAGGATGGGAATCTTCTCTGGTGGAAATTAAGATTTCTATGCAATGCCCTACTTCCAGGAACTGCTGTCTGCAGGGAAAATGCCTGTTCTAGAATAAGATTCTGAGCGATTGCTAACGTTGATAAAACGAAACCACTGTTGGTGTTTGACTGGGACTGCACAGCCTCTTGCTAGTGGTGATGCCTTCGAGACGGTCCCCTGGTGCTGCCAGTGCTGAGCAGACAAGACATCAGTGGTGGTGGTGTGGCACCAGATGGGACAAGCAAAAGGGATGACTTTCCCCATGCTTTGTGCTCATGGAAAAAAACCATAAAACCCTTTTACAGCTTGCTTTTACAGTGTTTAAAGAACTGGGGCTGGGGTGCTTTGTAGCACTGCAAATACCAGAGATAATGGGGATGTGTGTTTGCTTCCCTAGCTGTACCATGCTTGTGCCTTCCCAGGACAGCAGGAATCCCTGCAGAGCTGCCTCGGGGGCTTGTGGGGCTTTCACTTGCAGTGGCACATGTCAGCTGCAAGGGAGGGTCTGCTAATGAACAGGAGAGGGGGAAAATGTGCACAGCCATCCCATACCCTTTTGGGTGGGGAGGCAGAATGGGACAAGGGTTTTACACATGTCCTTTACACGTGTCCTTTGTTAGTGCATGGCTGATGCTGCCTCTGGGGGTTCTGTCGTTTCCCTGTCAGCTCTGCACAAGAATTGACAGACACCAGCTCAAAGACCCTCAGGTTTTTATTTGATTTTTTTTTTCCTCTATGAAGCTGCTTCCCAGGGAGCCTGAGCCATGTGCTGGGGGTTCCCAGGGAGCATGAAGAGGGAGGCCTAGCTTTGGGAATCTTATTTTATTTATTTTTCCCCTGTCCTGCTGCTTTCTCAAGGCAGCTATCTCTGAAGTCAGGGCAGGAAATGAAAGGGCTGAGAGGTCAGGGGTGCCTGGGGAGTGCTAAGGACCTGCCTGCCGAAAGCCTGCCGTGACTCTCCAGGCTTGGACACAAAAGCAGGAGGCTGCATGCACTTAGAAGCATTTCTACCTTGATTCATTAATAGCCAAGACAAAAAAAAATTAATGTGCAGCCCTTCCAAAAGGGGAATATAACTTTGTGTTGGGCTGGGTGCTGTATTTGGAGTGCAGAGCTGTGTTTTGGGTAGGAGCATTGTGGCTACTGCAGGAAATTCCGTGCCATGCCATTAAAAGTCTATAGGGACTACCTTTGGAGCTGTGTCCTTGTTGCTGTCTTTAATTTGCCCATCAGCTGTCTTCAAAAACTGCAAGATACTGTTGAGAACTTGAATCTCAAACTACAAGTGTCCTCTTGTAGTTTCCTGGTGATAGTCAGTGTATGAGAGGATATTTTTTTAACTTTTAAACTTTTAAACTTTTTAACTTTTTAAACTTTTAAAAAATTTTTATTTTCTATATAGTTACTCCGGATCTGAGCAACAGAGCTCACAACTTCAGTAGAGAGAGCTTCTGAGCAGCTTCTCAAAGGATTCCTGTCACCATGATATTTTTATGAAAAATCCCTTTGCTAGAATTTTCTCCTGAGAAGCTGAGAAGCCTCAGAAAAAAATATATAAACAATAACTATCTGATAGCTGTACAGTGTAGTCTAGAAATAGTTTACCAACAGGTACATCTTTCATTAATCCATGTAAATTGTTTTTACTTAATAACCATAGTCCAGCTGCGTCAGACTCTCTGTCTGTCATGAGTTTTTATTATTCATTCCTTTCTAACCTTTTAATATATTCCTTTCTCTATTCTTTTGAATATAATTTTAGTATAACACTTTTAAATGTAATATAATATCATAATATAATAAATCAACCTTCTAAAAAATATAAAGTCAAATTCATCTCTTCCCTCATCCTAAAACCCACAAACACATCCACAGATTCCTGGTTTTCAGGGCATGACTGGAATGGAAGAGGCCTTACTCAATTTGAGCCTTGGTTTAAAGTAAGACTTATTCAGACACTGTGACGTGCCAGTGTGTGATACCCTGTCCAAGCTAAAATCAGCTAAATGAGGTGCTGGACACGGCACAGGGGAAGGATGTGCAGTGCCAGGGACCAGGGAGCATGGCTGGGAAGAGGGGACTGGAAAACAGGAAAGGCTGTTTTCCTGCAGCACCCTGCCCCTGGCTGGCCCCATCCCAGAGCCCGTTTGCATCCTCCTGTGCTGCACACAGGATGTGCAGCCACCACTGCCAGGTGTGTGTCCTCTCCATGCATACCCAACCCCTTTAGGGCTGGCAAGAGAAGCTTCCCAGGTTAAACAGCTCTGCCTCTGTAGAAGACTGGCTGTTATTTGGCTATTTGGCATCTTCATGCTCAGTTTAGGGGTGGACTGAGAAGTGATGAGCTGCTGGCACAGCAGAGGTGGCCTTGCTGATGAGCTGCAGCTGTTTTGCCCCAGGAAGGAGCTGAGGCTGCCCAGTCATCCTCACCTTGTGGGGATGCAAATTTAACAAAATGCTCTGAAGGATGGTCCTCAAGGTTTTGGGTTTTTTTGTGTGTGTGTGGGTTGTTTTTTGGGTTTTTTTTTTTTTTTGGTTTTTTTTCTTTCTTTTTTTTTTTTTAGTGTGTTTGCAAATAGTAAATAGTAACTGTTTGTTTATTTTGCACCCCTGCTCCCAAGCTGTGGTGGGTGCACCCGCCCTGTGGGTGCTGACACATTGAAGCTTGGAGAGTTTTACCTTACAAGGATGTTTTCCCAAGTGCTAATGAAGCTTTTTTGCCATATAGTTAGTGATCTTGTGAGAAGTCCAGTGAACTGTCAGGAAAAAAAATTGGAAATTAATATTTCCAATTTCTTTGTATTGCCTTGTCATGGTTTGAAATAATAGACAAGTGGGCTTTTCAATTAGAATTTTGTTTAGTTCTCCTTTATGAGTAATAAATTCAATATCTGCTGCGCAGGTTTCTCTCCTGGATTGAATTAGTTAACTTAGTTTCACATATCTTTTTTGCCTGAAATATTTCATGCTTCTTTATTTTACAAGAAGATTTTTTCCTTTCTTTTTCCTTCTGTTATGATTTTTGTATTGTATGACTTAAAAAAAAAGAAAGCTGCATGCAGTGTGCTTTTTTTGGGCACTGCTAATGAGCAAACATTTGTAAACCATTAGCTTAAGAATTAGTAAGAACAGATAAGAACAGTTTTGGCAATTCTGTCAAATTAGACATTTGCTTTATCTTAGCAGAAGACTTTCCAAGTCATAAGCAGATCAGCTGCCAAACTGCCATTGACTTTTTGGAGGAGTGAGATGCATTTCTGCCTAACACAGCATCCTCTTAATGAGATGCACCTTCTTGACCCTCTGTGTTTATGTAGATACAATTATAATTGTATGGGATTTTTATTGTTTAATTATGATGTTCCAAAGGAGTGGTTAGTAATCACTGGTATTCCTCCAACACCCTGAAGGTGAGCTCTCCTGTGGCCTTGTACTGAATGGTTTTTAAAGAAGATTGTGTGTAAAGTACTCTGCAGTCTTCAAGATTTTTTTTGTTCTGTTGGTTTCTTAACACAGAATCCCACATGAAGTTTCAACTGATTGTCAGCATTTGTAAAAGCTTATTTCTACTTGTATTTAGAAAGAAATTTATGTTAAATTTTCAGATACAGAGTTCTAAAATCATCTCATAGAGCAAACATAAGTTTAGCATTACCTCAGTTTGTGTTGCAACTCCATAGGAAAACAAATTATTTTCATCAAAAAATAACACAGAGCTGGTGCCAGTGCTTCTATTGCTCAATTCTCACATTTATTTCAGACAAGCACCTTCATGCTTGGGAGCAGCTGCATGCAGGCATCTGTAGAACCATCTCATCATTCCCATCCTGAGTCCCACTTATAAATCTCTCAAGGTTTTTAAAAAATAAAGGAAAAGGCTTAGCTGTTAGGACACTTTTACCACATTGATCATTAGGAGGTTTTGTACTTCTGCCTTGCTTTATGAATTGAGAGCTCTTTGGGCAAGGGGTTGCTCTTGGCACTGTGTTTGTGCAGTACTTGCCATAGTTTTTCTTGGTTTGGTTGGGCTGTTGCTTTATGAATTGAGAGCTCTTTGGCAAGGGGTTGCTCTTGGCACTGTGTTTGTGCAGTACTTGCCATAGTTTTGTGTGTGACTGGGGCAGGGTAACACTGGAGTTCTCAAAAACACAAATGCTTGTAATAAGGATAGAGTTTGCCTGTCAGGGCTATAAGCTCTCATCTTTCCAAAGAGAGTAATGGATTTCCCTTACTGATGGTACTGCATGCTCACTTCCCAAAGCTGTTGGATTTCTTTTCTTCTCTGAAAACCTTGTTTTGTTCTGGAAAAACCACTAGAGGAGACCAGCACTTCTCTGCTCCCAGATTTTTGCTGGGTTTTGAGGATGCCTAGCACAGAGCCAGGGGTTGAGCTGGAGAGAAAGGCACTGGCACAGCTGCTGCGGCTGCTCTGTGATGCCACAGCAGAACTTGCAGACCCCCCGGCTGCTGAAGACACTCTCTGCTGAGGACACTCATAGCTGGGGAGTGAGCTGACATTCCTCAAGGGCTGGAGAGGAAACAATTTGTCTTCTATGAGTCCACTGATACTTCCTTTTCATTAATGGATCTCCTGGTGCTGAACATCAGAATGAGTTTTTAAGAATGAAACGAGCGGTCACGACTGTTCTTTGCTTTAGAAGATATTTTAAGTGTTTGTAATATAATCCATGGTTCGTGGTCTTAACAGTAGTTCTCCAGAGTAGCAAAGAGTCAATTACACATGCACGGAGAGGAGGAGTTGGGAGAATAAACACAGGAGAAAAATATTGTGTGTTGCAATAAAAATAAGCAAAGTTCTTCTCATGGGCTCTTGAACTCTGTGCTGGGTTTGACGGGCAGCATGAGGTTTGCAGCTGTCATTCTCCAGCCTCTTCATGGGGACAGCTTCATAACCTGGGAGGTCTTTAAATACAAGCAGAGGATCAAAAGCAAGAGGAGGAATTCAGGCTCTGGGCTCAGCTCTGCCCATTAGGTTGTGTTACTTGTTTAAACCCACTTTTTTTTTTTTCTTTTTTTTTGTGGAAGCATGTGAGGGAACTGTGTGCTGCTAGCACCACAACAGTTTCTGTGGTTTGCAGATGTAAATGCAGCGCTAACAACACTAACTAAAAGGCTTTGGCTGTGATTTATGGCTGGTACATATGGCAGTGAAACAATATCCCCCCGTGAGCGCGCTGCTATGAGCGGGATGCGCTATGAGCCTGCCCGAGGAACAGGTGGTCACGTATCATTTGGGGGCTCCACATCTCCCGTGCTCTGTGTTTTGTGTGGGGTGAAGCTTAATGTTCAGCTGCTGGCTGCCTTTGATGGCCCTGCTGGTTTGCACAGGAGAAGTGGCTGGTGCTGTGAAGGCACAAGGATTGTGCTTCTGCAGCTGCACTGGCACTTTTCCTCTCTGCAGTCCAAACCATTTTATCTCCTGCAGCTTGCCAGTAGTAGCTATTTTCCCCTGCAGACAAGACAGAGGGATCAATGACTGCTCTAATTGTTGTTCTTAGTTTATGTACAGTCCTCTTTTCTAAAAGAGTTAGTGGATTACCACTGTGCAGCAGAAACTTTTTGACTAGTACCATCAAACACTGGAACGTTTCTATTCTGCAGCAAACTTCAAAGGGGGAGAAGCAGAACATAGCTAGGAAGAAGATAAAAACAAACTTTCCAACTATCCAGGATGCTGTAAAGCCTTTATTGATTGTGCTTGGGAAGATCTTCATAATTCTACCAGACCTGGACTCAAAGTAATAAAAACTTAAAAGGAATCTGTCCAATCATATGTTCTCTCTATACTTGAATTTCATAAGCAGTGTAAACATGGAATTTTAGCAGGCTCTAGTCCCAGGAGGAGGCTCTTACATACACAAATAAAGCAAAAATATGTGTGCTTTTCCCATTTTAATTTTTTTTCCTCCTTTTGCATGTTGTTTGCCATTTAGATTTCACGGGCTCGTATATTTTCCTGATTATTATCCAAAAGGAAACCACAGTAATTAGAGAGGTTTTGGTATATACAACATCTTATCATGTCTCCATAAATGAGAAAATGATGATGATTTGACTTGGGGTCAAATAGTTGTAAACCTCCATCTGACAGAGCTTCCCTTGGTTGGTGCTGTGCTCTTCGTGGCAGCCATGCAGTAGCACCCTGGGAGTGGGGGAGCTCTCAGACTTCTTTCCATGATGAATATCACCAGGACATCAGGGAAGTGTTAATTATTTCAAGATTTGGGAGTCTAGAAAATTGTTTTGTGGGGGTTTTGGGGCATGTTTAGTTTTGGGGTTTTTAAAGAAAAAAGTAGAAACACTTTGAAATGTGTGTTTATTTACTCAGGACTCTGTTTCCTATTGAGAACATGATCCAATTGCATGGTTTTAACTCTTCTGCAAATATTCCTGTGCTAGGTTTTGGAGCAGGAATGTTGTTGCTCTGAGGTGCACTTTCATGTCCACATTGAGAAATGAGGTGGCCTGTGGACTTACATAGAATGCAAGCTGCTTTTAGATCTTGTGATGATAAACTGAAAAGTGGAGTTTAGAAAACTGTCTATGCTATAAACCACTGTAATCCTGCAGTGTGAAGGGGAGAAGTGGTGTGGTATGAGTGAAAGATGAGTCTGCTTTTCTTGGAAATAAAAAAAGGAAAGAGACTCAAACTTCTTGGAGAATGAATTGGTTGGATGTAATCCAGTTGTGGACTTTGAAGAAAATGAGATGTGCCATCAACTTGCTCAATTCTCGTTTTGACTGTGCATCCAGGAGTTAACTTCTGTGTAGACAACTTTTAACATCCCAGATAATAATCTCATGTGGTTTTTGTGAAGTACCTCTCTGAAATGCATGGGTCTGGTCAATCTTGACCCTTCCACCAGCCTTCCACCAACTCCTTAGGATACAGCTGTCAAAGTAACTTGAAAGGTGGGATGTTTGACTAAGCAGTTCCTATAAAACAGGGACAAGCCTGCAGGACACATCTGCTCAGAGCTCTCCAGGGAGCTTTCATTGAAGTTAGAGCTGAACATGTGTTGTGAAGAGCTTGGGTGTGGTTGGGTTGGGGTTTCACTGCACTATGTGGGGTTTTTGGGGGTTGTTTTCTAATGACAAGATACATGTGGTGTGTCCATGTTGTAATTACCCAACAGCTGCTGAGTGCCAGGCGACAAAATGACATACAAAATGTGGTGCAGATAAATAAAATAGTCTTGTGTGTGGGAGATGGGTGAGTAATGGCTAGGAAAGATGAGAGACATCTCGGGCTCACCTACGTCTTGAGACAGAATGTGCGTCTCCTCCTTTCTCCAAAAGGAAACAGAGGACCTTTGAAGCATGCAGAGGAGGATGAAAAGGGTGATGAAATTTAAGGGACAGCAAAGAACCATTGAATAGGCAGTTCTTTCATGTTTTCAAGTACCTGCCCAAGAGCAGGAAGAGTCCCCTGCTATTTTGGTTGGTCTGATTTGGGCTTTTAGCCCAAAAATTGAAAGAATGCACATGCAGTTCCCCCAGCACAGTTCCTAGAGTTGTTTTCTGCCCCCAGGGTAATCAAGCGCAAGAACTGGTGCAAGTGCTCAAGAGATGATCTTCTCAACCTGGGAAAAGCATTCTCCCTATTGCCCACTGTTGGACATGGGTTAATAATAAAGAGGAGAGTCATCCCACACATATTCATGTTTCAGCTTCTTGCTAATGCTGCCATGTGCGTCAGCAGAGCTGCCAACAGCAGGGCTGTGTAACACCCTCTTCCCCCAGCCCTGCACTCCCTCGTGCAGCACAGAACCCTGCTCATAGCCATGGCATGCGGTATTAACCACCGTGGAGAAAGCTGGATTTGTGGCTTTGGCAGCCCATCCCTTGTGATGGCATGTTAGCACTTGCCCAGGCAAATCATTGCACAGCTGGGCAACAGCTCCAAGCAGCACCTTGCCCCCACCAGGTAGCCCATGCAGGTAGGCAGCACTCAGATAGTAGCTGTCCTCTAGCAAAAACCTCTTCTCAGCAAATTTTGAGGTGATTGCTTTGGATATTCTCTGGATTTTATTTTCACTAAAATAATCCAGTAGTGATTTTCTGATTAGAATTAAGCTTGGTTTTTTGTTTTTTTTTAACTTTCTCTGGTGTAAGTCTATAAGCTGAGTTTTGTTTAAGCTATTTATGTGTGGCTGTGCTGCCCAAACCAAGTAAATATTATAGTTTTCCAATTGTTTTCACTGGAACTCTGATGGGATCTAAAGTTACATGAGGGCTTTTTTAGTTGGGTGATTTTTAAAAATTGGTTTTCTCCTGTAGAATAAAAAGATACCATCTCAAATTCAGTCAGATGCAGGTGTGATTTCCTGACCTTAATAAAAAATAACGTAGCAGCACTAAAGGTTGTCTCTTACATTGACCGAGGATCTGGTCTTGCTTGTCTGCTTGTGAAAGGAAGTTTTTTCATATCAAAATAAGGAAAGAATTTCCAAATGTTAGAACTACTGATGTAAGATACCTGGATGCATACAAGACACTTAAGTTTTCTGGGCTTCTAAAATCTTGTTTGTATCTTGGGATCAAAGAACCCCTTGTTTGTAAATAGTCTGCATCAATGATTGGCTCAGAATAATTTGCAATATGTGTTTTACTGGTGCTGCTCAGTAACAGCAAAATGCCTTTGGTCCTTTTACGTGCCACATTCATTTTTCTGGTTCATGTTGTCCAATTAAATGGGCCAGAAATGGGCAGACACTGAGCTGATTTCATCTGCTTTAAATGTCCCTCTCCCCTAGGTCTGAGTCCTCAGGACAGAGCTGGTTAGAAGTCCCTGGGGAGGAGCAGCTCTCCTGGGGACGGGGCACCTCTCTAGAGCTTGTCATCAGCCTTTCCTCTGGACTATAAAGGGGTTGGGATGAACAACTCTAATGGAAAACTCTCCTTCAAAGGCAAGTAAAGGCAGGTGAGAGAAATCCCACTCTCGAATCCTTATCAAACATGCTGGAATAATTCTGCTGTGCTTTAAGGCTTTCTCTCATAGTGCCGTGCCAAAAATAGCGAACTATCTTCAATTTACTCAAGAATTCAGTTTTTATAACTCCTTTCAGACAGAAACATGTGAACACGTTTCATAATTTCCTCTACAATTGTGTGCATCCATCTATGCAAATAAACAGGCTGCTGGAATTATTTAATGTTGGAGTGCTTTGAAAATGTAATGTGCTGTGTAAATGCAAAGTATCAACGATAGAGTCCTACGATTAATAAGGCCTTTTATTAAATAAATGCCGGTTCTTGCCAAAATTCCAGAGAGAATTGTGGTAGAGCATGTGTACTTAACAGGTCAGAATGTGAAAGTAATAACACACATTCTCAAATAGAAAACACATGTATTTGTTTTTAAACTTGGATATATTATTTTAAATTCTTAATACCCTCACCCTTCTTTGATTAAAGGGCCATAGACTAAGTGGGGTTTTGTAAGAGATTTTCTAACAGATGTTCACTGCTGAGAACATTTCAAACTGAAGACAGAACAGATAAAAATCCGTAGAGGAAAATATAATATAAAATTGATCTTTAAACTTGGTAGTCTATAGGAGATAACAAGCACAGCTTTCCTTCTCTTAGCAGTCGGTGCTTTGCACTGACTGGGCAGTTGCAGAAATCCACATACAGCAGCAGCAAGAGGAAAAAATGGGAAAATTGGTCTGTATCCTATAATACTCTGGCCATACAAAGAAATTAGGCTGTTTATGTTAATCCCCATGAATGCCACGTAAGTGAGGAGGTATATAAAATTATACTGGGGCTTAGGTCTCTCTCCTATCTCAGCTGCATCATCTTAAGTGGAAACATTGCTCAGATTGATGTAGCTTGTGTTATCAAGTGCTCCTTTATTAGTGTTAGGCTCAATTCTTGTTTCTGTTCAATTTATCAGCTCTTACTACAAACAGATTAGAAGCAATAGAGGCTTTATCTGACCTGAAAGCCTCGAGATTCAGCCATGAATTATACTGTTTTGTTACACAGACCACTGGGAAAAAATGAACTAATTAAGGAAATAAATTGCATGGACACAGAATTTTGGGCTTTTGAAGAGAGATTACCTTTGCTATTCAGTGAGATGTGTTGTGGTAAATTATTCTGTAGTGCTTTGGGGATGTGGGCTGGTTTCAGATCCAGGGCTTCAGTGTCCTGAGGTATTTGTTAAGATTCCAAGCATGACGTGAAGGTGCCAAACAGCCTCCCTTGCTGCCTGTTTCAAAGTGGGTGTTTTGACAGTTGCAAAGGAATCTGAGATCAAAATCTATTGAAGCACAGCTATAGATAACTTCAGTAAGCAAACAGAAAAAAACCACTAAAAATAAAAATAAAAACCCCAAACAACAACAACAACAAAACTAAACAAAAGATGAATCAAACCAAACTTAAAAACCCTAAAACTAGACAATGTGTGAACTTCAGTGTTCCAGGCTCCCTTCTCGCTCTTTATTCTAAAAAAACCAAACCAAACCAAAACAAAAAAAAAACCCAAACAAACAAAACAAACACAAAACAAAAAAACAAACAAACGGAAATGACGCAACGAGGAGAGAAATGTGGAAAACCACTTGCAGGGAGACCTTCGTGTAGTTTCCTGGTTCAGGAATGTGGATTCCAGCTTGCTCCTTCTCAGGGAGGCAGGGTAACCAAAAGGGATGGGGCTGGCACAGCTGGCTGCTGCATGTCCCCAGGGGCACTGCTGGGAGCACTCTGATTGCAATGTAGGATGGAGAAACATTCATTTGGAAATATACTGCAGATGAATGTTGAGGGGACCAAGTTACACCACCACTGATGGGATATGCCAGATAAAAAGTTCTGCCCATCCTGTATTCTTGTTTTCTGCATTGCTGTGTGAGAGCACGAACAGAGCAGCTGGCTGTGTGCATTGATCTTTAACCATGATAGAGCACAAGGTTCTTGATATTTTATGGCAACTCAGTTTTCTTTTTTCAAGTTCAGTTTGCATATTAAATTGCTTAGCAGCTGCTAAACATGGTTATGGACATTCTTATTGTACAATATAGCTCTTAATTAGTTTCTACTTCTAGCTGCTTTTATTCTTCTTTTTGTTTATCATGTGGATTATATGCATCTATGGATTTAAATGGTGAATCAAGGAGGTTAGAAGAGTTTGATCTCTGCCAACCTCCTATACTTTACCAGTTGCCCTTAGACTTAGATTTTACTTTATAGCCTAGTGCCAATATAAAACTGGGTTCTGATTCTGGACAATTTTAGCATATCTTCTTTAAAGAAAAATGTCCTTTGCTTGTCTTGATGCTGTGATTCAGCTATATCTCTTGTCTCTTTGTTATGTTCTTTTTCCTTTTACTGTTTTTGTTGCTATCAAATATTGATAGGCAATATGTTTGGAAAAGCTTTTTTCCTGTGTTGAATTTTTGCCTCAGCAGTGCTGACACTCTGTGGTGCAGCTCTGGAACCAGCACCTCTGCCCATTTTGATATGGGGGGAGTCTGGCTTTGGTTTCCATACAAAAATTTGTTAAAAGCAGGAGGATCATCTTTCATCTCATCTACTGAGGGAAGCATGTTTCACTACAAGCCAAGTCTGGAAATAGGAGACTGTAGTTTGTGGAGAAGGAAAATTATCAGGTTTGGGATAGCAAGGGCTTTCTGCCTGGGAGGCAGTGGCCCTGCTGCTCACTCGCTGCTGAAAAATGGTGACATCTATCAATCCATCAAAGGGCAGAGCAGTAAGGTAAACAACAGCCCTAAACAGGGACATCTGGCTCCCATAAATTAATTGGCCATTTACACAGTGAGGACTGTTTGCATGTAAAAGGAGGCCTTCCTGCTAACACTGTCATACGCTTTTGATTCTCCTGGTTCATCCATGAATTAGGATGGCTTGTTTTAGTCAGCTGGGTTTAATTTATTTTACTTTGTCACTCTTGAAATGAAGAGGAACTGGGCGGTCATGAATCATCTGACACTGACACTTTGTCTTTTGATCGTCTGGGATCTTGCTTATATTTTTCTCTTAAAATAAGAAACCCAAGAAAAGGGGATGATGAGTCTGTCTGTGCAAACGTGAGTTCAGACTCCTCTTCCCCTGAGAAATCTTCCCCCCACCCCCCTGCACTGCTGTTGAGTGTAATTGATGGTGTCATGGGTTGAAGAGGTTTCCTTCTTGCTAAGAATATTCTGAACAGTCCCCATATGTGGGAGCAGCCCAGCTTCCCTGGACTGATGTTGGCAATGCCTCAGGAGTTACTAACTGGGCATGACAAGCTCTAAGGCCTGGACTTACTCTGGGGCAATCAAGAAGTTTTAGTCAACTGGACTCTTGAAAAGCATGAGGATGGATGGAGGGATGTGGAGATGCTGCTGTTGGGATGGACAGGGCTTTGGAATGCATCCAGTGGAAAGACTGAAGCAAACTCAATCCAGTGTAAGGAATGGATTTATGTTACTGGGCCTGCAGCCAGGACATGCTGAATGCATCCCAGAAGTGTTGTACTACTTATTTAACATGCCTTTTCCACGGTTAAGAGAAGTTTGCCCTTCAGGGTTGCTCTCCTTGATTCATCCATTAAGTAATGTTGCAGTGGGGGGAGAAAAATAAAACCTCCTAACATGTTGTTTTAGCTTGAATGAAGTAACCCTTGCTGCCACATGTGGCACTGAGGATTGTCATCCAAATTTTTGAGTCTGTTAAATAGCTGAGGCTTCCTCTCTTCTTCACCCTGAGGTAAAGAACACATGGTCGGGCTTTTCCAGGAGAGTTGTTGAACTGAAATGTTGGGGTTTTTGGTTTGGGCTTTTTCAGGCATCTGTCAGCAATTCTGTGGGGTGGGTGGCTGACCCTTTCTGAAGTTCTCAAGGAGGAGAATTCAATCACTCTTGGCATAATTGCTGGAGTGTGTTATCTAGAGGGGAAAAAAAAAAAACAACCCAAAAAAGTATTATAAAGGGAGAAAAAAGGCGTTTAAAATTCTGTTTTCATGTTTATACATAATGCTGGGGGAGGAGGAGTGGGAAGAATTGCTGCTGGCCTGTGAAACAAGATGCTCTAGAACTGAGAGGCCTGAAGAGACATGTTCTGCTGAAGCTTCTTCCTTTTGACACTATGCAAAGATGTGGTTTTTTTCTTCTGTTTGGCAATCTCTGCCTCAAGGTACCAGGATTTTCAATGCTCAGCTGGTTTGTGGTTTGGTTGGGTGGATGGACCCTTTGCAAATCTCTGAGTCTGGTAGATGTTGGTTTCAGGATCAGGACCATATAGAGTGGAATGAAATCTGCCATTGCATCCAAACAGTGTATCCAGCTTTTCTTGAAAAAGTACTATGGGATTTTTTTTTTTTTGGAGCCAGTTGGTAAGCCACTTGAGAGAATACTAAGTAAATATGTACAGTTGGATCAGGCAGGCTTTGTACTAAAGAGGGAATTTATTAGAAAGTATTCAGAGAATAATAAACATCACTGAGAATTCCTGGGTTCCTGCCCATGGATTTATGAGTTTATGCTTTAGCTGGATAAATCTCTGTGACTTAGTTTTCCCATTAGGATGCAGTGTCATTCTTAGCCTTCATATAATGGAACTAAAAAATTACATTAACCATTGTTCCTGATAGCCTTCCACCCTGTGTCACTTCATGGGCTTGTCTGACTCCTGCTGAAGTGATGTTGATTGATGAGTGGCTGTTACCACCAGGGTGGAGATTCAGAGACATCCCTGCAAAGCTTGGGATCTCTGTGAAGAGTTCTTCCCCATGCAGTAACTATTTTGCCTTCTGTTTGGATTTGTTTCCCTCAGCTGTGGGTTCCTGTGGTTGCTTTTGGGCACCTGCAGCTCTGAGAACAGGAGTCATCATTTCAATGCAGGCATGTAAAAAGGAATGAGTCCAAAAGCACTGGCACTGTTTGAATGCCATCAGAGGGACAAAAAGCCTGTTCTTCAGCTTTGTGAATTGCCCTGGTTTTAAATGCTGGTACTGGAACCTTGGTTCTTAATATGACTGATGATATGCTGATTTTTATTATGACTAATCGAGGTCTGAAGCAATGACCCTGGCTACCTCCAAGGAGCATCTCCTCTCCACTGAGGGTTCCCTGCAGGAATGGAAAACCACCAACTCTTATGTATCAAATGCAAGACTCCTTTGGGGGATGTTTCCTGAGGAAAAATATTCTTTCTTCACCTGCCAAATATAGCTGAAGAGGTTTGTGGCTTCCTCAGCAGTGACAGTTTGAGGTATGGGGACGTGCCAGCCTGGGGAAAAAGCTGTCTTACAGCACTTTACTAGGTGAGGCTTGGAGGGAGCTAACAAAAAGGCATAATGGGGGGCCTGGGTTTGTTTTGTTTTGTTGTTTTTAAATCAAGATGAAGTTAAGTGGAAATAGGAGCTCTTCTCCCTACTTCCCACTAAGCAGAGAAGTTTGTCAGTGTCTGAGCCCATCAGACTTCCCACTGTGCTTGTGATTCCTCCAGCCAGCGGTGATGAAAAGTCAAGGGTGAGTTCTCTGCTCTTTTCATCTGGCTCAGCTAAAGCTCTCCATGGTGCAAAGTCACCAGGGTCCACCCCAGACTGGGACTCCAGGCACGAGATCTCCAGGATCTGGGAGATGTTCCTTCCAGCACGGCCTGTCTGCTTCTCCCCTTCCTCCGTCTCCAGCTCCAGGAAGAAACCCCCTAAAACCTACTGCATTTCAGATGTTATTTGTTTTGCTGAAGCCTCTTGGTGCATGATGGTAAATGGAGCAGTGTGTGATTCAGGCATGGTGTTGAAGGAGGCTTTCCTCTTGTTTTCTTCTCAAGGGGTCCAGGTTGAACCCAGTTATCTCCTTTCCTGTGGATTATCAGGAGCTTGTTTGTGTGCTCCCGAGCCCTGTCTCTTGGGCTTCATCTGCTTTCCCTAAAATCCAGCAGGCTTTTGAAAGCTGTGAGGCATTGATGACAAAGCACAGGAGCTGTATTTGGGTTTTGATGGGAAAGATACAAGCATCAGGATATTTTTTATATGTGGGTTACTTCTGAAGCTCTGAGCAGTGAAGAGTTTTCATTTATGCTTTCAGAAGTTACTTCCAGAAGGAACAATGCATGTCTTTGTGTGTTTATGTATCAATTCCCTTAGTGTGTTTCTACTCATATTTCATCAATAAAAGAAACATATTCTAATAATATTTTTCTAGTGACATTAAATAATGCATTCTCTTCTGAATAAGTTGAAATCTGTCCATAAATTTTAAGTAGGCTCTTTGTTGCTCAGGGTTGGCTTGAATATTTCAATCTCTGTCCAGCACTGTAAAATGTAACAAGCACTTTGAATAAGTAGTTTGGGGCTATTTTTTAGTTCAGTGTGGATATTTTTTAGTACCTCTAATTTAAAGAATCAAATTGATACTCCTTGCGTTTCCTAAGCAAAAACATAGTTTTGATGGATGGCATGCTTTCACTGGAAGAGATTAAAGTATCAAATGCTTACTTTAATGATGTAGTGAGATGCAGTTTGCAGATATTCCTTATAATTTTAGGGTTTGATGAAAGTCCCTCTAGGTTTATCGTGCATCCTTATAGTCTCATTTCCCATTATCTTGTTTTGGTAGAGGGACTATAAGTTATTAAATGAGGAGCTGAAGTTTAATTTATTATGGGTAACTCTCCTAAAATCTACTTTCATGTACAGATGGGCTGCAGCACTTTTAAGTGACTGTTGGGCAGAATGATCTATTTATTTTTGTTGCTGGTTGATAGAGAAGAATTTTTCCCCAGGGATGTAGTACTGCAAAACTGACCTAGTGCATTAAATAAATTCTCTGCTTTCCTTTGGAGTAAGCAAACCAGTCTATTCCCAGAGCAATTATGGATGTGTGCCCCTTCCCCTTGCTGTGATTCATACCACATTGGTACAAAGTCTGTAAATAAACAGAGCTGCATTCTTACCTAACTGTTCTACATGGGAACGGTGCTGTTGGGCTGGCTGGGGGTGATATGATCCTTTTGAATGCAACTGTGCCTGAGAATTGCCTTGACACATTGGCCTCAAGGCTTGGAGATGAGCATTGCAGGGGCTGGAGAGGTGGTCTCAGTCTTGGCGTGTTGTAAAAAAAAATCAAGCAATAACCATGGCATGGTGGCTTTGAGGAAGAGACAAGTACCACATCAGTCAGGGGGGAGCTGTCATCACTGGGAAGCTGAGGACAGGAGTAAAACACAGCTCCATCTCCATGCTGGTGCTGAGCTGTCATAGCATGGTAGCACAGGAATGGGTGAAAATAGAGCAGGATTCGCTCTGTAGCTCAGATGATTAAAGAAGCTCTAATGCTAATTCTCAGCCCTGTTCCAGATTTCCTTTCTAGATTTTACAAACTGCTCTGTGTGGGAAAGCCCAGTTTATCTTGATATCATCTGAGTGCTTGACATGAGCACAGATGTTGCCGACAGAAACTCCCTAAGAATTGGCACCAGATCTGCTGCTTTGCCTCTTTATCGTGCCTCCCTTCCCCTAAGGAGCAGACCCGGGGCCAAAAGGAGCAGTCTGTCCTTCTGTCTCCAGCACACCTGACACATCTGCTGGCATGTTCTATATGGGATGGTTATCCCCAAACACAGTTTTGTTCTCATTGCTGGAGTTTCCCTTTTTTTAAAATTCTCTTTGACTTCCCACCTTCTGAGAAGTATTTAAAGCAAAGAATTACGCAATAGAGACGTGAACAACCTAAGCCCTGTTCCCAACATGTTTTAATGAAGAACAGAAAATGAGAAGGAAGTAAGGCTACTGCCAAACCCTAATGTATGACATAAGTTCCAGAGAACATCACAAACTTGTACGTGTAGTCTGAGTCCTCACACTCAGGCTTAGGGTTTTACTGGAAATTCTACCTCTGCAGCAGTGTTTTCAGAGAGCACTCTAAAATAGTCACGCAATTGTCCTCCCTTCGCTTCAGATGGTGACAAAATTACTCTTAAAGTGAAAGCTTCTTAAACTTTAGTCTGAAATTGGCTTTAGTTATGTGTTCAGCCTATTAAACCTTGCCTATAGTCACAGGGACTATATGTGGAAAAACTCTGGAAAAGAAATTATCTGCACCTTGGTTTTGATTACAAAAAGCCACCCCCTTTTCTTATAGGTTTAGGTCTTGCTTATATTGCATAGTAGTTACACTTCATAACAACTTTATAATATACAAAATTGACTTGGCATAAGTACTTTGCTCATAAAAAGAACACTTCAGCCTGCAAGTGCTGCTATTCCTGAGCCTCAGGGATATTGGTTATTCCAAAACAGGCAATGATTTGTCACTCAGTTTTAAACTTAAAAGCAGAAAGAAAATTATTTCTAAATGTATTTTCATGTCTACCCTGTGAAATGGAAGTGTTGTCCCTTGTTACCAAAAGGGGATTATCTGAAAATATTTTTGTATGCAGAAACCTGAGTTTTGGATGTAAGTGTGAGGGAAATCCTCCACAAAGCATCACAGTTATGGAGATCACAAAAAGACACTGTGCATTTTGATCTGGTGGATCACTGCTGTACACATGTCTAAAGCCTTCAAAGAAATGTAACAGCATTAATGTGGGGCTTTTGTTGTTAAAAAGCAGGCTTTAATTCCAAAATAGATACCCCACTGTCCTGTCCCATGGAGACCAGTAGAAATCCCATCAGAATCACACTGAAGTGTCCATTGCCAAGCCTGCTGTAGTATTTGTCTCTTATGGGCAGGAAAGCAGAATATTGTGTGGAATATAAAGGATAAACAGCTCTCAGTCCCAGCTGTGTGCTTTTACCAGTTTTATCTATTTTCTGTATCAAAATCTGGTATTGTCAGAACCCTTTAGTTTTCTATATGTGACAAGGCAAGATGCACACCTTTGGAGAGTTGGAAGGACATGGAGTCATTTGTTGTGATTATTTTCAAAATTAATTATTTGCTGGTTTTGCAGCTTGAAAGAAACTTTTGCCCTGTCCAAGGATAGCTGGGTCTTTCTCAGTTACATGTATAGCCTTGAATTGTCTGTAATTACTAAAAGCAGCTATTGGGCAACTGGGGAGTAAATTAATTCCATTCCTTGTGCCTATATCCTTTCGTTAGTAGCAGCAGTATTTAATTAAAAACTGCAGAGCCTGATAGTAACCTAAACTACAGGAAGATATGCCTTGTCCTAAACAAATTGGTATTTACCAATTAAAAAACCCTTCTAAGAAGCGTAGGCTCAAAAATAAATGTCTTGCTGAAGGCTACAGTGCTGCAACCTTGAGCAAGTTGCTACTGAAGGGCAGCAGTGGCTAAACCCAAACCTCCTGGGACATGGTCAGGTCTTGTGCCCCATGGATGAGGCTCATGGAATTTTACAATGCCCTGAGTTGTAAAGGACCCATAAGGATCATCAAGTCCCTGGCTCACCACAGGATGACCCCAAAAATCATACCATGTGCTTGCCAGTGCTGTCCACAAGCTTCTTGAACTCTGTCAATGGATTGCTCTTGGTTTCAGACCCCTCCCAATGGCTTTCTTTTCTTCTGTCTCTTTGGAGTTCTGAATTTACTCACTTTCTCTTCATATGTGTTGCTTTAAACTGGTAACTGTGCTGTGTTGAAACATTTCTGACTGTGCAGGAATTGATTAATCTGAGTACTGGAATGGTGCCATTGACAGAAGAATATGTGTGCATGTCTGTTTTCATCAGTGCAGAAAAAATAGTCATTAGTCACTTTTTTTTTCAATAAAGATTTTATTTTAAGACACGTCAAATATCTCTTGGAGCCAAGGAGAGGTTTGTTCTGAGTCAGCTGAAAAAGAAGATCCTGAATACCAGTAGGAGATTTTTCTAATAATATTTTCTGATCATATGTGATTGTAGCACGCTAAAATGACATTCTTTGAAACATAGGCTGTTTCTTGGATTATGGCAATTATAGAGCAGAGAAAAATTTAAGCTAGTGGAAAAATAAATTTATACTTGACAATTTGCATACTGATGTCCAGAAACAATAAAATGTACTTGATGTGCAAATAAACAGATTCTCCCCTCTGATGAATTTGAGTGGCATAGCTCCAAGCACAATAGTTTTCCAACGAGGACATTTTCAGGAAAAAAAGCCTGGGTGTACTATTTGTTTTCCTTTTCATCCACAGAGAATGTAAAATTTGGGGGAATTACAAGGGTCTTTCTAGGAACTGTGCCAATAAATGGACCTTGGTGGTGGTGTTGTTTTTGGCAGCTCACCAGGGAATAATTCTGAATTAGGTTTGAAGGCCCTGTTTCTGAAGTCCAAGAGACCGAGGTCAGGGTTGAAACAACCCAGTTAGGCAGGATTGAAAGGACATTTTGTATCTGAAACGATGCCTGTTTTAGCATTTTAATCTTACTTGGTGTGGAGCTGTGCTGGCGGTGCCCAGGCACCTGTGTGAGCAAGATAGTGCTTGTGTGGGCTGGTGGAAAAGGATGCAGCAGAAGTCCTTGGCACAACTACTTTTAAGGAAAAAGTGATAGTTTGTGAAGTATTGTTGAAAGATTGTTGGGAAACACTAGATTTTATTTTGTGACTTGAATGTCTTGGATATGATACCCTGATTTACAGAAGAAAGGGTCTGGTTGAAAAATTAATCAACAGGAAATGTTGGTTGGTGTAAATAGCGTTTATTTCTTCTTTGGCCATGTAACTCAAGGGCACAAAAGCACTCCAGAAAAGCTCTGTTCCCAACTGTCCAGCAAGAGAAGGGCAGCTGGACCAGCAGCCTTGGCAGCTCAGCAGCAGCAGGGCATCCTGAGGGACAGGGATGGGTGCCTGGAGATTTAGCACCTTCTCTTTTCCCCCCTGTTTGCCCTGGGTCTAATCCTGCAAATACCAGTGGTGAGCAGAGAGCAGGAAACTGTGGAAGGGAAGGAACGCTGGTGAGAGCTTTTGGGGCTCATCAGGAAGAGCTTCTGCTGGGAAACCACACAAGCTTTGAGTTCTCCATCACTGGGGGTTTGTGGAAGTCATTTCCCCCCCCACCCCACACACACTTTCCATGAATAGGAAGGAGGGAATAACACAGGTTGTAGCTTTGAATTCATGGCTGAAGAATTAAGTTACCATGTTTTCAATTCACTACCATCCTCCACTCTGAATAGATCTGCATTATAATGCGAAATGTTTCTGTTGCACATGCATATGCAACTCTTTTAGTATCTAGAGTGGATGCAATTTACCTGTGTATGCATGTGCAGATGAGACGCTTCCTTGTGTTAAAAATATGAATACCTTTCCAGAGGCTAAAAACATTATTTTCCTGCTTTTTTTGCTGCTTTTTAGTGAGAAAGACGAGGTGCAGGTGCGTGTAGGGGAGCGCTGGCCCCAGCCCCAGCTCCCCGTGCTCTGTCATGCGAGGGAGCTCCGCTGTCCCCGTGACCCTGCTGCAGCTGGGGATGCTCCGTGCACGTCCTGAGGCTGCAGATCCCCTTGCGTGATCCCAGCCCACGTTTCATGTTTGGGATGACTGTAAATTCTGCAGTGAGACAGCCTCTTCATGGAATACCGTGCTGCTTGAATGCTGAAGTCATTTTGATTTACAACGTAACGAAGTTATACGTGGCTTTGAAATGCTGTGTGCGTAGTTTACCAAGAGATCCTTCCAGGCTTTTTTCTAATCTTGCCACAAAATATCACGACTTGTGTTTGGTCTGTGGTTTTGCAAATGGGCTCGGAGACTGGGGTTTGAAAGGCAACAACAACAAAAACCTCAGAACTTCGAAACATATCCCTAGCTCTATTTTGGGATCCAGCACTACAAAGGAGCGACGAGAAGCAGGAGCCAAGGTCTGCTCTTGGTTACCCTGCTGGAGCAGGGAGTTATTTCAAGCTGTCATCCAACCAAAGCGTCTCACAGCAGCAACACCAGCACAAGTAGTGTCTGCGGCTCTGCGTGGTGAAATGGGCTGGGAACTGGCTTGGTTACTGAAAATAGCACATGGAAATGGCTCTTCTGAGCCTGGGCCAGGTCCTGGTTGGGTACCACTGGCACTGTCACCCAAGGAAATGCTTCTTGTCTTGCACACTGCAGTAATTGCAGCAGCCCGTTTACCACATAGAGTAACCAAGGCTGTATGTGGCCAACTGTTTGTTTTCTAGACAAAAACCAGAACCTCAAGCCTGCTGCTATGAAAAAAGGGCCAGGGTATACATTTTGCAACACAGAGGGCTTGCTGGGGTGGGCTCTTGGTCCAGGTATCCTCACAGATGCAAGTGTTTGGTGCTGGGCTGAGGCTCAGCTGTGCCAGTGGGACTGAGGTTCTTGCATTTGATTTATCCAGGAGAGGTCAGTCCAGTAGCAGTAGCATCTGGTTTTCAGCTGAGCTTTACTTGGGTTTTCAAGCTGACAAAGGCACAGGGAAGCTCACCACAATCTGCCCTGAGCCATGTGGTGAATAAATGGCTTATTTTTGTGATCACAGGCCCTTCTAGGTTAGTAGTCATTGCTAGAGCTGTATTAGCTTTGTTGAAATACACAGATGTCCTGCACCTTAATAAGTCAATACTTCCCATATTGTTTGGAAATGCAGAGAAGAATCCAGCTGAATGTTAATGTTGTTGGAGTACTGCATTTATAATTCATCAGTTTGATCTCTGTAAAGCACAATGTGTTCATGTTCCATGTAGTATGGGAAATAATTGCCTGGACTGTGAAATCCAATGACCCAAGGGATGAACTTTTCCTCACCTGCAGTACCTAAGGCAAGTTTATCTCAGAAACACCATCTGAATGCAGAGCTGATTCTTGCATGGGGGATTTGGGAGCTGTTTTGTTGGGTTTTTTTTAATTGATAAAAGCTTATTGTTGGTGCTGGGGTCTCCTGTGTTAAGAGGCACGCTTTTTGTGGTTTTTCTTTTGGAAATGTTCCCATGTTGACAGAAAGCACAGACATGCTGCTGTTTATTTGGGCCTTTCAGGCTCATGGAGCAGGAGGCTGTGCCATGGTGCTGCAGCTCTGGGAAAAGGATCCAAATACCCCGGATATACAAATAGAAACCCAGGATGGTTTGGGTTGGAAGGGGCCATAAACGTCATCCAGTTTTATCTGCCCCTGCTGCGGGCAGGGACACCTTCTGCTAGACCAGAAGCCCCATCCAACGTGACCTTGAACACTTGTAGGGGTGGGACAGCCACAGCCTCTCTGGGCAGCCTGTGCCAGGGTCTCACCACCCTCACAGAGAGGAATTTCTTTCTTGTATCCCATGTAACCCTGCCCTCTCTGTTTGAAGCCCTCTCCTCTTGTCCTGTCACTCCAGGCCCCTGTCCAGAGTCCCTCTCCATCTCTCTTGGAGTCCCTTTAGGCACTGGAAGGGGCTCCGAAATCTCCCTGCAGTGTTCTCTTCTCCAGGCTAAAGAGCTCCAGGTCTCTCAGCCTTTCCTATAGCAGAGCTGCTGCAGCCATCTGAGCACCTTCATGCTCTGCTCTGGTCCCTCCAAGAGGTCCATGTCCTTTTTATGCTGGTGAGCTGGTGGCCCCAGCTCTGGATGCAGAGCTCCACACTTTGCTTTAGTGTGACATGGCAAGCAGAGGTGTCTGGGCTCTGTCAGATCTTACAGGGAAAAGGAGTTTTGCCAAGGGAAGCTGTGTATCCACCTTCCAGCTGGACTGGGACTCTCAGCTGACCAAAGGGTGCCACTGGGGATGGGGAAACACCTCTCAAGTCACGTCCAGAAATGGAGTGAGAAATACAAGGGGAGAATCTACCCTGGCAATGGTGTGTTGTGGCATTCTGCAGCATGTGGCAGTTTGGGTCTGGGTGCAGGGATGTGCCTGTCTCTGATGCAGGCTGTGGGTGCTGCTGTGTGGGCAAGCCAGAGCTGAGCTGTGCTGTGCATCTCCCCCCACTCACAGAACTCACATCAGCCACACATGGGTGTTTAGGTTGCTCTGCTGTTGGTTGATTGCTTTCACATGCTGCTTTCATTATACCTTACAGCCTTATTCCTTTTTTTATTTTTTTAGGGGAGGGAAAAAATAGAGGAACAAATCCAAAACTAAAATTAGTCATTTGAGAGTCCAAGTTTGGTTTTCATTTATTTGCAAATAGGATGAGTTTGAGCTGGGGGAAGTCTTGCTGAGGGGAGGGGGCTGCAAAGAACAGTTGTGGGGCTGAGGCAGTGCTGCCTTTTCTCCCTCAATGTCAACATCGTCCTTCTGCAGTCATACACTAATGTAGCACCAGGGTCTAGATGTTTATTATCATCTTCCTCCACTGGTTCATCTCTCTGGTGGTGTTCACGTGGCAGAGATGAGTTATGGCCAAGCCACCCCCATCAGCACTCACAAGCACCTTGGTGCTGGGGGTGCTGATCTTCTCCTGCTGCTCCATCATTGCTTCATGCTGGAGCGACTGGTGGGACAGGCTCCAAAAAGAATGAGAACAAGTCAGATGTGGCCCAGCTGTCATCCCCCAACCAGGAATGGTGCTGGTGTGTTTTGGTGGGTATTTGTGCTCTTCAGTCCATGGCACGTCTGTCACTGCTGGCACGCAGCAGTCACACACTCTCCAGCCTCCTGGGACTGACGTGGGAATGCTGCTGGTCTTGGGTGAGACACTGATGGTTTGGTGTGTGCCAGGGCATTGCTGTGTGCTCCAGCTTCAGCTGCAGCCCTGTCTTTGATGGGCTTCCCACTCCCGGGCACCCTTTCCTGCCCCCGTGCCACAAACCCTTATCCTGACTAAAAACCAGTGTTTTGGGGTTTTTTTTTAACCTTCTCACAAAGTTTTTTTTAACCTTCTCACAAAGTTTTTTCTGCAATTATAAATCTGGCTTTTCCCCAGAGCCTGGCTTCTACATCTCTCCTACTGCTGGGCATGTTGGCCAGACTGATTGACATCTCCCCAGCAGTGGGCCCGTGGCCAGGCACTCATTAACAACTACTTCAATCCCTATTGAACAGTAAAAAATATAGTTGTTTCTAACATGCTCTGGCCTCCTACCAATCACCTGGAGGTAAAATGTACGGTGCCTACTGGTGTTCTTTAATTCTGTGCTTCCCCCACCATCCCTCTCACAGTCTCTGTGTGAGGATGGGCTCCATCCAGAACCCCAGGGCTCTTCTGGGCTGCTCAGGGGAGGCACAGGGCACTCTGCCCATGGTTCCTGCTGGAGGGATATCTCTGCTTGAGAGATTGTTGGGGCTTGGTCCTGCCGTGGCCTAAGCAAACCTGCTGGTGGTGCATAATGATAAATCTCCTTGATCACCCTAATCTTGTCTCAATTCTGGTTTCTCCTGTGCAGCATCATACCCTCCCACAAAGCTCTTTGGGTGATTTTAGAAGTAATAAGAAACTGCTTTACTGCCTCTCCCCGTGGGAGCCTGCATGATGATCTCATACATCGTCCTGATGGGATGTTTCTCCTGGCTGCCAGGCTGAACTTTTATCTTTTCCATTTTCCTAGGGCTCAGGTAGCAGCATGCATTGGAACATGGCTGTTCTCTTTGTGCCTCTTCTTGTCAATGTATTACCAGTCCTTTTTAAGGTTTCATTTAGCTACCTCTCAACCTTTTTTTCTTTTCTGCATGAAGATACTATGGTTGCAGATGAACTGAGGAGTGACCTGTTGCCACACTGGTTTCTGGTGGGAGCACACCAAAATGAGAGAGCTTTCATCATTTGCAGCCTTGTTACACTGCAACTTTTGTCTAATATATAGAAGGTTTTATTAACATTTTCCTTGTGGAGTTATTGCTTCTCTGATTTCCTTCTCCCTTTGAAGAAGTTGCTGGGAGTGACAGTGCTGGTCCTACCTGGCAATAACCATAGCACAGGGCTGTGATGTGTTAACTTGCATCCTGTCTGATAAAAACTCATCCTGCTGTGCCTTTATGATGTATCAATTCAAGCATCAGCTATGTTCATATTTTCTTTTAAACCTTGATAAATCTCCTTGTATAAAATCTAATTTGAGATTTATAAGGAGAGATTTAGAACAGGAAAAACATCTGAGTGTAAGCTGAACAAAAATCCTATTAATGATGTGTTATTGAATCTGACGTCAGTCAAGTGGCTGTAAAACACGTTATAATAGAAGTGCACTGAGAACAAAATTCCTCACTACTTTTTGGCTCTGGTGATTTAGCTCTTCATTGTGAACATAACTTCATAATTTTGCGTTTGTACATATTTTTATAGATTTTTTGTTTCTTTTTAAGTGCTGTAGAGCATCTTATAGGATCCTTACTGATTCCTTTTAACCCTTTCAGTAATGTTCCTAACAGAAATTTCAGGAGAACGGAGTGTTGTGTTTGTTGTCTGTTGTTTCTGATGATGTTTTGTTGAGACATAGAACATATGTCCAAGAGCTGCAGGAGTGCCCTTTGGGTGGAAACAGGCTCCACTGTGGGTTTACAAAAATTGATCGTGCCTGGGCAGAGAGAGGAGGGAGAAAATGCACTACATATCCTCCTTTCTCCCACCCCCTTTTCCTCTTTGGCATCAAATAAAACGATGTCTCATATGGTAGAGTGCACTGTTGCTGATGAGTTTACTGTCTCCATACCACCCAGGATGGGTCTGGTTCTTATTGTGTGTACTTGCACACACAGCATGGAAAAACAGACTCCTTTGCTGAAAAACAAAGATTTCAAAGCATAGTTAATTGGCAATTATTCACCTATTACCTTAAAATAGGAAAGTGCAGGTTGGATGTAATTTTCATCATGGGTTCATGCAGCTTGGGATGGAAAAAGAGACAGTGAACTCCTTCCTCCTTCAGTGAGGAATCCAGCTGTGGACTCAAGCACTTGTGTTTGGTTTCTACCCTAAGCCCAGTGTGAATGAAGCTTGACAAATTGTTGTCTCTTTGTCTCCTATCTATAAAGTACAGAAGTGTTTTGGCAGCCTCAGGGTAATTACTGCAATGTGTGGTGTTAGCCCATGGCTGTGGTCTCACTCTGGCAAAAAGCAGGGGAAGGACCTTTGGATGAAGTGTCTTCATAGAAGATGCTTCACCCTCAGCCCTGCTGGTTCTACAAAAGTGGCAAAGCCAAGGCAGAGAAGCCGGGCATTTTACCTCTAGCAAGTTGGAAACTGTCATTTGTTAGTGTTTCCTCCAGGCCCAGAAGCCCAACAATAACAGCTCTAGATTGGCTTGGGTTCAGCCTGAAAGCACTGGCCAAGTTGTGACAGCACATTGCCTCCTCAAAGACAAAGAAGATAGATGTGCATGGAAAACGTCCCAGCTGTGGGATTGCTTGGCACAGTTTACCAGAAATCACCTAAAGTAAATTCTCTGTTTAAAAAAGAATAATTTTTTTTCTCTCATGCACTTCTGGATGACAGTTTTGTGACTTGGGAGATGCAGAACAGATCAGTGATGGACTGGACAGCTTGGTAGGGCTTTTATCTACCTTTGAATCCAAGACGTTCTGACACTGAAGAGTCAAAGTGTGCTGTAAATAACTGGGATGAGGGAATGAGCAGGATCTGAGTATTTTTCCCCCTGAAAAAACTTTAATTTTTTTACTTAGAGCAGCTGACATAAGAATAATCATGTCTGTGAAAAATATTACAACATTGCAATATTCACTTTCAGGGAATTTGTTGTCCAGAAACCCTATTCCAGATACTGCTAAAATTGTTTGGAGGTGCAAGTAATCCATATGCATCTGAGATTCACTGTTGTATTTGTGAGAATATGAACCACAGCAGGTATTTGTGGGATTTATACGGATCTTTTACAACGGGCTTTAGTAAGGAGTTTGTTACTGGTTCTAGATTTATGGTTGGCACCAAACTGTTGGGAGAGTCTCACCATGAGACTTGCAACATTCGGATAAAACATTAAGCCCACGTTAAGTGGTTTTTCCAGCTAAATTAAAGATTGTTGTGGCATACTTTCAAAAGACAGGGAAGAACCTCTCCATCCTGTTTTCACAGTGGGAGGCTCCCCAGCAGGCTGCGGGCTCCAAGGCTGGACAGGAGCCCTTGCCAAGCACAGAAGAGCAGCCCTGTGTGCCCACGCCGCCAGGGAGAGCCGGCACCGGCCCCGCTCGCGTGCCAGGGGAAGCACAACCATGCAGAACAGAACAGCTGAGCAGCCCACACAAGCCTTGCAGACGCCAGCACACTTCATCAGCCAATGTTTTCCTGAGGATTAGGCCGGGTTGTTTGATAAAGCACACACAAGAGCCATTGTGTGCTGTCTGCCAGGCCGGTGCACAGAAACTCTGATGCGCTAATGGGCAGGGAAAGGCAGCTGCAGTGGCTCTTCTGATGCCCGAGGATCTGATGACAAGTGTGCTCACTCAGAGCCCTCCAATAAAGTCACTGGTGGGTTGTGGTATTCCCTCTGTGGGCAGTGCAGTGGGATGGGGCCATGGCTGGCAGATGGACTGGCCACAGCTGATGGGAAACCCTACAAGGGCTCCAGCCTGGAGTGAAGAAGAAATGAGAGACATGGGCAGAAACTGTTAAATAAACAGGGATTATGCTCTAGATATTTTTCTTTCATTTTGGTTTATGGCAGCTGCACAGCTAAATCTACATAAATTAATCTTGCCTAATACAAGCAGAGTGGTTTATCCCACGAGAGAAGGTGGTGCTGGGGCAGGGATGGGGTGTGACAGCATGGGGACTCCAGGCTGGAAATGTTTCTTGCTTTTTGTGAGCTTGGGGTGTTTGCTCCACTATTGGGGATGGTAGTGTAAAAAGTTTGCTGTTCAAAGCATGGAAGTCCTGTCTCAGATTTGGAGGTGCTGTCTTGGGAAGGATGAGAGGAGAGAGGAAAGGGCTTGATGTGAGCAACACATTCCCCGCTGCAGCTGCTTGTGCTGGGTGCACCCAAAGGAGTAAGGGCTTTTTGTATTGGCCTGGTCAGAAATTTTGTGTGGGTTTTAACACCAATTCCTGGCTAGATACAATGATTTTGTAGGCCTGTGCCAGAGGGAAAAACTAAAAATTATTTTTCCCAACTGCAGATTAAACAAAAAAATTTTGGTTTGGGTTTTGGTCATAGCAGAATCAGAGTTTTGGCTGTACATCTCTGATACATCTCATGTGCTGAGCTCTTTCCTCCTGGGCTGGGCAGAGTAAATCCAGACTGACATCTACAAGCAGGTCTCCCAGGGCTGTCCTTTCCCAGCCAGGTGTTTTCGGTGTAGAGGAAATGAGGAGCTGCAGAGTTGGGAAGCAGCTGTAGGAATTAGCTCTCTGAAGCAGTAAATCCATAGCCCTGCTACTTATGAGTACTGCAGGGAGGATTTTCACTCTGTTTTGAGCCACTGGCTCTGCTAGTGAGGGAAATAAAGCTTAGCAGCTTTCCTTCAAGCTGTGGCATGAACTCTCAAATGAAAAAATAGCTTATTTAATTTTTTTTTTATACTGCTCTTAACATACCCTTTACAAGAACAAAAATCTGCCTCCTTTGAAAATGACACTGGGGTATTGCATCTGCTGCACAAACACAGTAATAAGTTCCATATTTAGGTCTCAGCACAAACCCATGGGCTGTTGTGTTTTCTTCTTTCCCGTGTTTCAAATATCTGCGTGCTCCACCATGGTGTGTCTAGTCCCACTTAAAAGCTTTAATGGTGTCTCAGGGAGAAATGTGGAATGATTTTTGCTTTGTAATGAGGTCAAAACCCAAGCACACAAATTATTTAGTGTTAAATACTGAAGAGGAAGATAATACTACATGAAGAACAACCAAAGCTGATGCTACAGGAGAAAATGGAAGGTGTTACTGGTTAAAAAGAAAAGGGTGAAACTTTGATCTTTCCAAACAGTTCCTGATGGTGCAAATCATCAGGGCTACTGAGTTACACACACACATTCCCTAAGCCCGAGTTATGGGGCTGTGATGGCTGGGCTGTGCAGGCAGCTGAGCGGCACAGCCTGTGAAATGAGACCCCAGCTCTGAGAAGCATCTGGAGACTTGAAAAATCAGATGGGTGAAACTGGACCCCCGACAGTGACACACTGAGGCTGCAGGGGGCTGGGCTGCACTGCCTTGGCTCACTACTAAGCACAAAAGCAGCCTCTGAAGGGAAAATACTCAAGGGGTGCTCATATTGATTTTTAAAGTATTAGTCACTATGAGAAGGGAGCAACTTCCACATTGAGATAAATGCTATGCAGACGGGAAGCTCTGTGTTGACAGCAGATAATTTTATCTCTTCAGATTACTTTCTAGCTGACTCTTTCAATCACTGCAGTGCTCTTTTAAACTGAGCAGTTGCAAACTCCAAATTATTGTTCCTTTATAGGATTCTTCACTCTAATGTGCCACCTCCTTGGGCTTGGAAAGTTTTTCTTCTTTAAACTCAGCAGTAGCAGGCAATAAGGATTTCTGGGAAAAAAGGACTGTGGTGGATCCCCCTGATAATAAGCATTTGCTGCCAGTAACTTGCTGCTTCTGAACTCCTTTGGCTTGGGACAGGAGTCCATTTCTGGTCTGGCTGGGAATTCAAGCAGGTCATTCCCACACATGAGTGCACTCTCTACACTTTTCAGGCATGTCTGTCATTGACATGAGCAGTGGGGGTATTTTCTGTGAACAGCAAATAGCAAACCTCCTGTTCCTTTGGAAGTGGATTTGGGGAGCACATGGCAGCTTGGTGGGCTGGGGCAAGGGCAGGGTCCCGTGGCTGGGACATGGAGCTGGGGGTTTGAAAAGCTGGGCTCACATCTCACTGTGGGATCAGGCAAAGCGTGGGTTGTAATATCTCTGTGAATCCATTGCTGTCTGAGGATAAAAAAACCCAACCAAATCACACAAATACTACACTGTGAGAGCTGCACTTCCACAAGGGCATGTGAAGATCCTCATTAGTGTTACAAGTGGTAATTAGTGCTGAAATTCACAACCACCTGGAGTCACAATTACCTACTAATGTTGCAAGTGACCTTTCTCTGCTTTTGAGCAGCCTGTGCCATAAAACCTAAACCAGAATATGCTAAGGCAGGCATCATTCACAGTCTGTTCTTAATCCTAACCCAGGGCACAAGAATCTCTGATGGAAATGGGTCTTCAAGTAATTGTGGCAGTTTGGCAAAAGAAGGGAGAGCGTGTCAAATCTCACATTACACAACCTACCATTCTACTTACTGAATCATCTACTACTTTAGTCACTTCTTGGAAGGGAAGCTGCTATTTTTCTTCACTGGGTGCTTAGTAGAGGTTCAAATACTCCCAAAATTATGGAAACATTTTTTCCTGTGTGACTCCTGGTATTTCGCAAGCAGCACCAGTTTGCTCATGAGATTTCTCCCATTAGGGCTGTTACCTTGGATAATAATGAATGTTTTGGGTTCCTTGGGTTGCAGCTGGATGTTAGTGTAGTTCCAGGATCAAATTCCTCATTTATTTTTGTGTAGAAACAATGGAACCTGTTGAACTTCACTGGTCACAGTACGTGGTTAGTACCTAGGGTAAGTACAATGTCTTGTGAAGAAAATTTGGTTTTATGATGTATTTGAATCTTGCATGAGAGCAAAAGACTCTTCAAAATGGATAGTTGAAAACCTAAAGGAAATCATAATTCTACAGTGATTTATTCCCATCAGGGCACTGAGATATTTCATGTCTGACCTGTGCACTCTTTTTATTTTACAGACAACAGGGTATCAACCACTACTGATAGGTAAGGGTGGAACAGTGGTGATGGATTAGTGCTTCCCTTCCCCTTTGGAACCTTAGAGACTGGAATATTGCAGTAAAAGCACAGAAGGTAGTGTCTTGTGAGACAGTGTTGGGAGTTGGAAAGCCTTTCTAGGGATGAAAGGTCAAAAGCTGGTGTTCAGAGGCAGGGCACCAGGGTAAGCGTCATACAGACATTCTTAAGAAGCCTCCACAACTTCAAAGTCCAGACAACTGGGTGTTTGTGCCAGAGGGTCACTTCCTCTATGAATTGCTAAGATGCACTAAGAAACTCTTTGGAGAAATCCATGGTACGGTGCCAGAAGTTTAATACTCATAGGGTCATCTTTGTTGTTTGGTTTGGGGTTGTTTTTTTGCTCCTTATAAAAATATTTTGGGAAGAGAAATACTGCTTTTCAGGATCTTGTTTTTACTTGAGTTTTTGCAACCCCTGGTAATACCTTGCAAGTCTTTATTCTTTCATGCAGAGCTAGTGTAAGATTTGTTTATTTTATAATCACATCTCATTGGAATGTTTTATTCCTGATTTGCAATTAAATCTTGCATTTGTTTCTTAGCTCATTGCTTACCCTGGAGTCTTATAGGTGTGTGTAGTTGGCAACAGCAGAGTGGGAGGAGGGAAGGAAGGGCAGAGAATGGGTAATTTTCTCTACTGGCCTCTGCCATGGTCCTGGAGGGCAGCTGGGGAAGGGGTCAGGGAGGAGCCTTGCCTTGGATGTACCAATATCACAGATATTTGTGTCAAAGACCAGATTTTCCACCAACTTTGCCTTGAGATTTCTGTTCCAGTGGCACTATAGAAGATATTCCATTTTATTATCATTTGAACAGCAGCTGCTATTTGAATTCCCAGCCTAGCAGTGAAGAGAACAGAACCCTTTCTTATTTCTCAATAAGTGGGAGTTGGGAGCAATAAAACCAGGCCTGTTGTTTAAGGGCTTGGCTTAGCCCCACTGGCATTTATGACTGCAGACAGCAGGATCACTTGTTGAGGGTGCTTATTTTAGACTAACATTTTTGTGGGGATAAATTGCCTTTGTCCCTTCTGCCCCCACTTAGATGCTTGCTGATAATGTGATTTCAATAGCTGGGATGCCACAGCATGGCTTGTGAGCACGAGCAAGTGCATGAGCTTATCTTGCACTGCCTTGGGCAGCCCTGTGGAGAGCACCCACACCTGCTGTTCCCTGGTACCTGTAACTCTGGAGTGTGAAAAGGCAACTTGAAAATGAACTGTCACTGAGGAGAAAGCCCAATGCCTTCCATCCCATTCTAACATTGAAAGTTTGCTGCATTTGCCAGCTACTGAGCTTGTTTTATGAGCAGTACGTAGATCTGATGGAATTCTTTTGAGAAATCTCACATTCATCTGCACTTGTGCAGCTTTCCAAGAACTGTCATGTTGGCAGATTCTCTGAGAGTTGTTCAGATTTAAGCTAGACCAAGCTTGCAGGAGGATGTTATTTTCTACAAGAGCTGTGCAAGCAGATTTGAAACTAGTTTAAATTAAAATAAAAAAAATAAAAAAAAAAAAAAAGTTAAAGAAATCCACCTGTCCCTGGAAAAGGGAGAAATAAAAGCTCCTTTACTCCTTTGCCAGTAGCCTCCTTATTTGGTGTTTTGCACTTCCCTGTGGTCCAATCTGGACCAGCAAATGCTTTCTTTATAGGGCAAACACTTCCTGATGTGATTTTGGTTAAGTGTGCTGCAGCTCAGCAGGGTGCAGCCACTGGAGCACATCAGAGAGCTGCAAGGAGCTCCTGTGAGGGGAGGACTGGTGACTTCTCCTTTCCCCACTGCAGTGAGTCCGTGTGCCTGCATCACAGGGCCCAGCAGCAGTGGGATCAGGTCTCCAGCCTTTTCCTTCCCAGGCTGGTGGGATGGCTGTAACCCTGAAATGTTTGTTCTGTGTGCTCCAGCTGAGTCTATCCAGAGACTCTTTCAGCCCTGCTCAGGTCTGTGTCAGAGCAGAAGAGCAGTTCCCTGCCTGGAGCTGGTGGGCTGCCATGCAGCCTGGGAGAAGATCTGCCCGACGTCGCTTTCTTTAAACTGGAACTTAGTTGAATGATGTGGTTTTCTGACCCTCTTTCTAAATTTAAGAGCAGCTCTAGAGTCTACAATGTTTCAGTAGCTTCATGAGAGAGAAATCAACCTTTTGGCAAACAAGTCAAAACCTTTTGTGGGTGGTGTGGATTCTGTTCTCTCTTAAATGGGCCATTTTAAGTCTATTGGTGTGACAGAAATAATTTCAAGATTGATGGTAAATCTTGCCCCTGCAGGGAGTATCAGAAGCAGTTAGCATTTTACATACAGTGTAAACAAAAGGATGATCATTAGCCATAATTAGATTTTTATGGGTTTGTAAGATGACTCATGCCCCCTGGAACTTTTGCACAGCGAGCTAAAGACATGCCAAGGTTTAGAAAAGCATGATTGCTCTTTCACTTGTAAAAACACCAAGCCTGGATGTACAGCTGTTGTGTGTCCTTGATATTAATAAGACAACTATGTTGTAACCTTTACTCATCCCTTCTTCCAGCAAACTTTCCATGGGATTGAGTAAGAGCTGCAGGATATTGTTTGTGGACCCTGGCTGTTAATGTTAGATTGGAAAGCCAGTGGCAAAAATAGCCAAACTCTGATGTTTCCCCAATTTTGGGGGATGCCAAAGATAGCAGGTTTCTGAGAGTCCACCAAATCTCAGTCCAAGCTTTGAAGTGATGAAAAATATCAACTGTGACACAAGTCTTGGCTTTTTGGAAGACCTAAAGCATGTGCTATGTTGTGGTTGAGGAGAAAGACTTCTGAGGGGCACTGTCACAGAAGGAGCTGTGGAGACGTTCACTCTGAAATTCAGCAGGTGGCTGGCTCCTGAGTGTGCCTTGTGAGTCTGTGTCATCTACCTGCAAGGCTTTTGCAGCTTGTCACAGCTGTCTGTTGGCACAGAGCATACTGGATTAGATAATTCTTCTGATTCACAGGTCTGTTGACATGAGTTTCTACCTTAAATACCATTCACAAGAGAGACCTGCCTGAAATGCACCTAGCCCTTGAGGTGGTCCCTGAGGCCACTGGCTGTCACTGTGCCCTGCCGGCTCCTTTGGCATCAGAAGTTCAGCCTGGCACATGAAGTTTCCAGGCTGAGTGTTCTGTGCAGGATTCAGGGACTGGACCAGTGTCCCTTCCTGCTGTGCAGCTTCTGCCATCCCTCTCCCTCTGTCAGCACAGCTGTGCCTGGCTGAGGCACACACTTGGCCCTGGCTGTGACTGCTGTGTGGGGCTGGTGGCTCTGGGCACTGTTTTCCCTTGTATTGGATGTACCTTGCTCAGCTTCTCACGTCTCTATCCAATACAGTAAATTGTATATGTATGAGACAGGAAAAGTCTCCCAATGGTTGACAATATTATTGCATATTTTTTTCTGAAGAAACCCAGAAAATGTATCACTATAGAACCACCATCCTTCAAAATTACTGCTCCCTCTGGTGTTGGTTTTCTTCCTTTGGCATCAGAAGTTCAGCCTGGCACATGAAGTTTCCAGGCTGAGTGTTCTGTGCAGGATTCAGGGACTGGACCAGTGTCCCTTCCTGCTGTGCAGCTTCTGCCATCCCTCTCCCTCTGTCAGCACAGCTGTGCCTGGCTGAGGCACACACTTGGCCCTGGCTGTGACTGCTGTGTGGGGCTGGTGGCTCTGGGCACTGTTTTCCCTTGTATTGGATGTACCTTGCTCAGCTTCTCACATCTCTATCCAATACAGTAAATTGTATATGTATGAGACAGGAAAAGTCTCTCAATGGTTGACAAAATTATTGCTTTTTTTTTTTTCTGAAGAAACCCAGAAAATGTATCACTATAGAACCACCATCCTTCAAAATTACTGCTCCCTCTGGTGTTGGTTTTCTTTGGGTTTTTTTTTGCATATGGGGACTGTCTCCTCAACAGATATGGAATATTGAGATGGTTTAAATGAAAGTGTGCATGTCCTCAAAGGACTGGGCACATGGATGTGTGGAAATAGGGAAATAAGCAGACTGGTTTCACAGTGCTGATTTCCTTATTATAAGGTGCAGAGGCTGCAAAGCACAGGGCTCTGACAAAATGCACAAACTGGCCTAAGATGCTGAAGTACTGAGTCTGCTCATGCTGAAATCATATTTTATCATATGATCATATTTAATCATATCCCATGCTTTGGAATAGATGTTGCTCACTCAAAATAAGGGATCTGGTTTACCCATCTTTAAAAGCATATTAATAACACAAGGCATACTTTATTTAACACTGTTGGTAATGCTGCCTGTGACTTTAAACTTGGCAAAGCACCTCCTAGGAGAGCACAGGAAGAAAATGGTCCTGTGTCATTTGGGGGAAAAAAATGAGCAAGAAAATTGAGCCTTTGTACACTTCTAAAATGTGTCATTCTGGAAACCCTCCATCAGAAACAGGAGCTTTGAGGTGCAAAGGGTCTGAATTTTCAGTTGTTTTCTTGTCCCTCCTCGCCCTCTTGCACGGGGACTGCCAGGCAATGCTGAAGGTTGGGAGCCAGATGCCTGAGAGGGGCTTGTGGCTGTTTGCAAGTTTGCTGCTGACTTCAGGAGTGGCTGCTGTGCTACCTCGATGGAGACTTTTTTATTATTTTCTTAACATCTGTTGTGCATTTGTCTATGGCAAGAATTACAATCCCCGAAGGAATTGTTGGCTGATGTATAGATGATGCCAGATGAGGAAAAGCACCGTTTGGCACATTCCAAATTAAGCAGCTCTCCGTGTATGACACTGTCATTTGGAGATGATTTACACAGCCGTGTTTGCCATCAGGATGTCATCTGCCCTCTCTGCACTGTTGAGCTTTAAGGCTTGGATGCAGCCTGACTACTTAAACACACTGCTGTGATTGGAAACACACCGAGGAAAGCACTGCATGCCCTTGCCTTTTGTTGCAAACAGTTTTATTTCAATGGAAAGCAAAAAGAGTGGAGTCATTTCCCCCCACCCCCCCGATGTTGATGTCAGGATTTCAAGCCCGACTGCCTGGATGACGAGAGCCGTGGTATTTCCACAGGACAGAGCCATTGTCAGGTTTCAATGTGCTCCTGCTAATGTGGAGGGAGAAAACTTCGGACTCCTTCCCAGCTTGTCCAGATGTTTTCATGTATTAACATGGGTATCATGAATGTTCTTTCAGCTGCATTTTGTCCTTAGGAGATTTTGTTTTCCATCCTTTCATCTTCATTTTGCGTGATGTAAAAATAAGCGTGGACAGGTTGTGATGATTAGTCCAGATCCTGTGCTGGTGTAAATCAGCAGAGTTCTGACTTCTACAAGATGGCCAAGTCCATCTCCTCACTGTTTTTTGGCTGTGTGTGTTGTAGAGTGGGGTTGTGGGTGGATGTGGTGGTGGCTGGACCAGCAGCTCCTCTTCCCTCCAGCCCTCAGCTGAGCAGCACATGAAGATGTTACCCAGGTTTGGTTAAAATGGGCTTTATCTGTTTTAGAAGCAACAAAATCCCTGATGCTTATTTTATGTTGTGGAAACAAGAAAAGAATATCCAAAAGTTCTTATCCTTTGTCCACAGCTTGGGGCGGAGTTGAAGTCTGTATAGTGATACAGCCGCCCTCTGTAAGATTTGGCTTTGCCACTGAACTCTGCCTGAGGACAGTTTCTTTACTTTCAGCTGTGTATTTAGTGTGTTTAAAATTGTGTGTGTCCAGAAGACAAATATTTCATTCTGTACTTAACTCTAATGGTCTTTCCAAGGCCATGAAGTTACTTAATCAGTAATCCTTGCCTACAAATGCTGTCTTTCCACACCAAAACCTTCCAACTAGAGATAAATCCACTTCTGCAATTTTTTCAGTAAAGTCCTGTTCCCCCAGTATATGTCTGCTCTTGCTGGCTTAATGAAATGTTTGCTGGAGTGAAGCCTATGGTCCTGAGAGGGTGATGTTTGTGACTTTCCCTTCTGTATGACCAGAAAATACAGGCAAACGTAACCTGAGCTTAAAGCCAGGGTTTTCTTTGTCTCTTAGGTAGTGTACTAAGCTGAAATTAGGACAACTTAGAATTCTGTTGAAAACTTTGTGTTTGGTCTGTGGAAGCTAAAATCACTCTTTTGAAATTGATAAAGCAAAAATTACATTCTATTCTTGGCACGGTATCAACATTTATGTAGCAATGTAAAAGTTTTAAACTGTGAAAGAAATAATCGTCTGTTCTAATCAGCATTTTCAGGGGAAGGCTTATTAAAGCACTGATACACTATCTTAAACTTTTGAGTACTGTTCCTTCCATTTACAAGAACTTGAACTTTCCATAGCTGCTTCGATAAACTTTTCAACAGGGTTCAAAAAACTAACAAACGATCCCATTACACCATACGTTAAAAATCTATTCATCTTATACTAATGAGTTAGTGGACATGCATAAAATAAAAATATCTGTTCCTTTTACTTTGTTTAAATTGCTACTGTCATGTACTTCAGCTCCAAATGATAACACGTGCTTAAAAAAACAAATACATTACTGTTTCATGTTATTTTAAAACGTCTCTGACTTTTTTCAAGTGATTTATATTGTGTTTGTGATTCAAGCATGAAAGTATGCTAAGAGGCCTGGGGAGAGAAAAGTTGCTTTAGAATCGGAGTATTTTGCATACTCTTACCCCAAACCAGTGAAGTAATGAAATACCATAAAGAAATTGGAACAGATTGCTGGTTTTATCTTTAACAAGTTTATTTAAAAGACAATATTTAATAAAATGACAAATCAATTTCGTGATGAGACCTAGAACATGGGATGCCTGAGTAATCCTTCTGTATTGCACCTCATTTTCTTCCCCCTGTGGTTTGTTTTCGAGACGTGCAGTTGTAATCTCTTGGAAAAATCAGCCGTGTGTTGTTGTAAGCACGTCCTTCCAATGGAGGCAAATCCTCTGTTTGACAGGCATCTCTGACATTAAACTGCAGTGCAGAAAGAGCACTGACCTTTAAGAAACTCTTCATGGGCACATGCACTGAATGGAAAGGGCTTTGGGTACAAAAACCCTTTTGGTCTGGTTTGTAAGGGAGAGAACAAGAAGCTCCTACAGAGAGATTGTGTGGTGGGAATGCCCTTTGGGTGCTGTCTGTCCCACAGAGCTCCTGCTGCACCTGGGCACTGTGGGTTTGCTGTCTGATGCCCTGCTGCAGTAGCTGTGTGCTGATGTGCTCTGCTGGCCTTCAGTGGTCTGATGGAGCAGTTTGGAGCCCACTGGAACAGCTGATGTCAGCTAACACTTAAATGAGATAGCCAGCAAAGCCAGCCAGTTTCTGTGCTGGGACAGGGACACGTGTGAAGGGGAGCTGCCATGGGAGCAGGGGCTCTGACACAGCTCACAGCTGGTGACTGTGCACTGTCAAGTTTGTCCCAAGAGATTCCCTGCAGGGTGATTTAGCTCCCTCTGTGTCATTCAGAGATGCTCTAGGAAGGTGGGAACTGCACAGGGGTGACTGAACTCCTGAGAACACTTCCCAGCAATCACATTTGTTTAATCCTTGGTTTAAATCAGTGAAGATCTGTTGGTTCTTTTTGTCTGGACCACTTTTCTTTTTTTTTTTTTGGTCTGGACTCAGCTGTTCAAAAACCACTCCAGATCTCCTGTTGCTTGCAAAACTCCTAATTTTTAACATCATCTTACTCCTGGTCAGTTTAATATTCTCATGCCAACACTGCTCTACAGTTTAAACAAGTTTTTGGAAACAAAACTGGGCGTACCTCCCTTATGCTGTGTTTGTAGATGGCAATCTGTCCCATCTGTCTTGGTTTGTCAAGGCTCTTCTGGTCCCTTGGCCAAGGCTGAACCTCCAGTGTCCTGCTCCTCTCTGGCTCCCACTGGCTAAGGAATAAAAGTAAGAATATAGGTTTCACCTGAAAGCCACCTTCAGAAGGCAACACCAGGCCAGACTTCTCACTGGACCTTAATTGCCCTAGTGTAATTGTTTCCTGATAACAATTTCAAAAGGCACATGTGAGAAATGTGAGAAAGCAGTTGTGGATCCAAAGGGCTCTCCTGGAAACTGAGCTGGTCTGTGTGTGCTGTGTCCAGGCACTGGAAGATGCCCCTCAGGCAGAGATTGTACTGATGTTAATTTGTAGAGAGCAAAAGCAATGTCAGATGTGAGTTTATTTCTTCAGCTCTTTGTGTCTTCAGTGTTAACTCACATTTGAATAACTCAGTAATTCTGAATAATTTTATTTTAATACCTTCACAGCTCCAAATCATACTGATGGGGTTTTTTTTAAGGAATATTTTTTTTATTTGATTGGTTTCTTGAGGAGGATGTGCAAAAATAATTTGAAGCAACCTGTAGAGATATCCTTTCCAGAAAATACCTGCAAACATTAGGTTGATGATAGTGTCATGTTTTCCTGAAAACACCTGGGTTTGAAGCAGGGCTAGCAAAGTCACATATGACCTGTGCAGAGGTCATATGTGACTTTTTACTGAGCTGATTTCTGTCACAGCAGTTGAAATGCTTCTTATGGATTAAGCTATTTGAAGCAGGGCTAGCAAAATCACATATGACCTGTGCAGAGGTTTTACTGAGCTGATTTCTGTCACAGCAGTTGAAATGCTTCTTATGGATTAAGCTACATGGCTGAAAAACAGCCCATCTTAAGAGCACTGTCTTGAAAAACCAGCTGTGTAAATACTTCAGTGCTTTTTTCCCTCCTGATTTGTTATTCTTCCCCCACCCCCAGCCCCCTTTGCCATACCAGATTATTCACTTTTCCTTAGGAAAAAGATCTTTGCAGTTTGAAGTTTCCCGGCATCAAACTCCACAGGGGACCTTCACTTTCCTTTGCAGCAGAGTTGAACCCTTGCTGTCACACTGGTCAGAATTAAAACTAAATTATGAGCCCTGGTATTTCCTTACCAGATGACCAGATGTCACATGCAGCAACCAGGGCATAGCAGCACCTGACCACCCAAATCTCTGGGGTGTCATTCCCATTTTCCATAACGAACCTGGGAATTGTACTGTAGACCTTGCAGATGGAGCTCTCTGAACCTGGGTGTTTGTTTTAGTTTCTGTTTTGTTATTGGCTGTACTGTAATCTATTTTTCAATCTGCTGGAATAATTTGCAGGAAATCAGTGTGACTTTCTCTAGACCCAAGATAAGCAGGAAGATTTTGCTTTCCTGTTTTCTAAGGGCTTTCGTTCTGCAGCTTGAGGAATCCAGTGGGTGTTTCTAAGCTTGTAATAAACTCTTGTCAGTAAAGATTTATTGCACTTCAGTTACATCTTAATGGGCTCAGAAAAAGTCCGTCTAAAGGTGTTCTTCAAAACTGGATCTGCTCTTCCAGAATGGACCAAATGATCTTGGTTGACTGCTCCAGCTGTGGCCTGTGACCGATGCTCCTGAAGAACTGTTCTGGAGGCAAGTCTAGCCCCTAGCAGGTGATTTACTCATGTCCTTTTGTCGCTTGTTTTTTATTTGGTTGGTCTGTTGGTTAGTTTTTGGTTTTGTTTGTTTTTTTCATATGGACCAGTCTGGACTTATCCATGTGTACTAAATTCATGTTACACTAAATCCATGTGTAAACTTCAGAGTTGGAAGTGCTGGGAGCAGCCCTCCTCCCCCACTGGCTGTGGGACATCCTTATAACTCCAGCTCAGATTTTTCCTTGTTTGATACCTGATACATGCTAATAAGCTTTGGTTTTGTGGCTTTTGTAGTTTTCCATTGCGATTTTGTATTCCATTTTCTATTCAGGGATGCCATCAGAGCTGTGCTAATAATAAGCCCTGTGGACTGTGTGGTTTGCTCTCAATTTCTATTAAATTTTGAATTACAAGGCCTGCAGAAGCTGGCTACTGATAGCCTTATAACAGTGTGGGTTCATATAACTGTATCCTAAATGGGTAATACCTGCCCAAACAGCACCTTCCTATTACTTTACATATACATCATATACTTTGATGTATAGAGACATATTAATTTCAGGTTAATGCTCTGAAATTAAACAGAAATTCTTGTAGAAGGTGGACCAAAGCATTATATTCACAACTCTCTGCAAGCATCAGCCACTCAGTTTGCATGCCACATCTTAAAAGCAGAATCTTTGGTTGGGAAACCCTGGTTCCAGGCTGGGCAAATGCCAGCTGTGTGCATCTGGCTCAGGAGGGTTTTGTGCAAACAGGGCAGCTACAGCTTAGAAAACACAGGGCTGTGAGGGGTTAGAGTGGGTCTGATGTGAGTTGTAGATGTTCTAGCTCAACATGTGCTGGTTTTAGACCTCAGCTGCTGTAGGAACTGTGGGGTCAGCTGCTGATGAGCTCCCTGCAGCACTGCTCTCCACCCGAACGCGCTGCGCAGGCTGAGTGAGCAGCATGGAACTCACTGGGTTGCTACTGAAATGCAGCTTGGGACTATTTAAGCCTGTGTTGACTTAGAATAGAAAATAAATGTTTAAAAGGTGTCCAGCTGAGGTTGCAGGGGACTTTTCAAATGGGCTGGAGGAAATTCCTCTGGCCAGAATCTCGCACAGCTCTTCCCAACCACACACATGAGTTTTCCCATCTGCCACTTGCAGAAGATGCATCATCCCATGTCTCGCTTGCACATTCATTATTGTGCTCAAGATAGCCACTAAAAAGCTTTTTAGAAAGTAAGAAAATCAAATTACTATGGCAGGAAATTGGACTGAGCCCCATGGTTTGCTGAAGGCTGGAGAAGGGCAAAGCTGAACAGGGTCAGGTTGTGATCACTTGGAGGATCCTAGTGAGGGGGTTGGACTCCCCCTGTTTTAACTTTGGCTTCTTCCTTCCCTTTCACCAACTTTTTACAAGCATCCTGAAGTCAGGAGGGAAGGGAACCTCCAGGCTTGTGTCCAAAGGCAGGATTTGTGTAAGCACTGCTCTGGAGGAGGCTCAGGATTTGTTTTTCCTCCTTCAGCAGAGGAGCTGAGTGGCCTGGTCCGTGCTGAGCTCCTCATCCCTGCAGCTTTGCAGGATCTGAGTTACCCTCTGCACCTGCCTGGCACTCATTGCTGTGGCTGCTACATCTGCAGCCAAACAAAAAGGTATTCTTTGGGATTAGGCTGATACTCTCCCATCAATAGTGATCTGGCATGCCACTTCTGCATTATTACACCTGGACCTCTTTCTTATCTACTTTAGTGACCATTAGGCATCTTAGAAGTTTTCCTCAATAGGTGTATCCAAAGGAGATAGGAGGCAAAAATATTCATATGTTGTTTAGGCTCTACCTACAAGTAAGGAGTGGACATTTTAGCTCTTGTCAAAAATCCCCCAAAACTGCTCTCTTTTGGAGATAGATGTCAAGCCTGTATTTAAAGTGACACTCTACATGTTTTGTTCCCCACTGAGAGAAAATCTGCCCTCTGATTTCTAATTTCTTTTTTTAATTTGTAGAATTTAATTAAGTGGATTTTTTTTTTTCAGAAAGGCACTGACTTTTACAATAACAAATGAAATAATAGCCTGTAACCACTATCATTCCCTAAGCATAATTTGCAAAAAATACTTACATCAACTAAGTAAATGTGATCTGAATCAGAAAATTATTCTGAGAGACTGTTTTAGCTTAGCTTTGACCAAATTAATGTCAGTCTGGTTAGTGGCTTGATAATAAACATGCTTCTGCTTTCTGAAGCCACTACTGTATAATCTGATTACAGCTGATGTGGCTGGCAGGGAGCCAGCCCCAGCTTGCAGCAGGCTCCTTCTCCACTGGAATGTTCCAATAAAAAGCACAGAATTTGCTTTGAAAGCCATTGGCCAAGGCAGCAGGGCAGGATTCCATCCCAAGCAGTGGCTTTGCTCCTTGCCCTCCCTCCTGCCAGGTGATGTCTCTGCTTTAAAGGCTTCTCCTGTCTGCAGGGGCAGAGCAGGGGGTGGCAGTGACATGGGATGCTCAGGTGACAGGTCCTGTGCCAGGTCTGCACCTCCTGCCCCTCTGGGAAGGGCTGCTCCATCCATCTGCTGCAGAGGCTGCTGTGGGAATAAAAGGCAGTCATTGCAGTGGAGAATCCTGCAGCTTAAGCACAATGTGAATTTTTCCTGCGATAAGCTCCTTTTGAAGCTTAAAAATAAAGTTTTTCAGATTTTTTTTAATGCTTTACTCTCTTTCTCTGCAAGGTTCTGCAAAGTGATTTGGATACCACAAGAGTGGTTTCCTGGGCAAAGCACCATCTCTTCCAGATAAGAAATATTTTTCTTCTTGGCAGCTGGATTGTTTTTAGTGCCTAAACATCTTCAAAGACTATAAAAAGGGAGACTTGTTATTGTTGTATATCTTTGTCCAAGATGTTTCTCCCTGGATGCTATATTTATACACAGGGTCTGTGTTTTATATTTTCAAAGCTGCTGGCACAAAGGTTAATGTAGGAAATCAGAAATAGTATCTTCTGAAGTGGAAGAAACTAGAAATACCTTCACCTGAAGGTAGCCAGTGATGAATAAAAGAGTTTAAAAGGAGAAAAAAAAAAGAAAAAAAACCCAAAAACCCCTTAAAGTTATTCTATGCCACTGATAAATTAGTGAGTTATTTTGGTACTTTAGTGACTGTGAGCTTTTCTTCCACTGATGGCTTCCCCAAACCTTCTGGAAAAGTTGATTAGAGGTGTGGGATTAACCAAGCTCACATGCAGTGAAATCCACCTGGGGCATGGCCCAAGAGCCAGATCAAGGCATAAAAAATGGCAGCTTGTGTGTGTTGGTGAGTGGTTGTTGGGGTTTTGTTTAGTTTGGGGTTTGTTTAGGTTTGGTTTTTTTTTTTTTTTTTTTTTAGTTAGGGCTGTGGATAATATGGACACAGATGCTTGATGTTGTTCCAGGCTCAAAATTGTCTGAATTTTTTTTGTCAAAACCTTAAAAGTGGAGATACCTATGGGTGACAAAGAGCCTGTGGCTCTGCTTGTTCAGCCCTGCAGTGTAAAAGGTGGCACCCTTTTAATCCAGTCACTTGTATGTGGGTGCAGAGGGGTGAACTCTATCCCTCTATTATATATTATGTTGGCTAATAGGAAACAACTGTGCTCTGTTTGCTCACACTCATTACACTAAAATAGATGAACTTTTCATATTCCATCTGAAAGAAATTATGCATAGATGATTGACATGCAAAATGGGAGAAGATTGGGATGAAAAAAAATAATGTTGACTTCAAAAATAACTAATTCTAAAATTGCATTTAATTTTGTTTAATGGATTGCTAAGAAAAGCACCTGAAACAATAATTTCTCATAAACTGTGAATCATTACTGGGTTTTTAATAATGGAGAAAGAACAGGAACTTGAAAGAATTTCAGGAAAGATAAATTGACTCTAAATGGGATATAAAATAAGGTACCTCATTTTCTAACGGGATTCGTCTGAAAATTTTTCAAGTGTTTTAAGTGTTCTCTGAAGTGCAGCAGATACTGAAATCCAGGGAGTGTGCTGGTGTTCTGATAAGTTGAAACTAAATGAAGGGACTTTCTGCAGCTTCAGAGAGGCTCTGTAGGTTTATTTTGTGTTATACAGAATATAGTCTGCACCAAAGAGATCTAGATTGTTGAGATATCCACTATTTCTTTGTCAAGATGGGGCAATCTGCCACAAAATTTGGTGGAAATTCTGTTTTGCCATTCTGTTCTCTGCTTCACATGAGATACAGGAACTGAAAGCAAAGGCTGTCCCAGGCTCTTTAATTCACAGTGATTTGTTGAGGTTTCCAGGACCCAACTGCTGAATGAGGGAGACACAAACCCTTAAAAATTAAGGACTTTCAGGTAATTTGTATTTTTTTGCCAAGAGGACATCCAGTGCTTCAGTAAATTCTTCCAGCAGAAATGTTTGCTTAGCTAAGAGGAAAATGGGACATTAGAAAACTTTTCCTGCTTCAGTTGTCTTTTTAATGTTTCTGCAAATCTTTTACAGATTTTTTAACTGGAAGCTTTATGGGACCATAAATCATAGTTTCATTTGTTTCTTCTTTTTGTTTTTATAAATATGTATCACTTGCAAAGCAGACAAACAGCTTCAGGGTTAGTAAAGGCAGAGGGGATGCAGGTTGTTCCAGAGCCATGAGTGTTTTTAGTTTATTTGTTACTGTTTAATTTGAACTTTTCAATAAAACTGGAAAGGAAGTGCTATTATTTTCCCTCAAAATTGTGGCAGGAAATGAATTTGCTGTGATTCTGTTTTATCTCTGGAGTTTTTCTGGAGCTTGGACTCCAAGTTCAAATGTGTGCTGCTGTCCTGAGCATCATTTCTACCTTGTGTCACTCTGTGCTTTCCTGCTCTGCCTAAAGGCAGTACTGGGGTCATTTATTTCTCAGGGGGTGTTATGGCATGGATGAGCACAGAAAAAGGCAGAGACTGGCATATCTGCTTAGTCCAGACATGATTTTTCCAGGTGTGATGTGTAAGGCTCCCTGTATGCAGGGGAGCAAGCATCTCTTTTGTGTGCAAATGCTTGGGCAGCAGATCTGCACTGCCCAAACCCATGAGGATTTTAGTATGTCGTGAGTTCCTGCTCATCATCTAGGCAGTGCTGTGCCTCCACAGTAATTACTGTGTGCCTAATAGGTTGAAAATCCTATTTAAAATGGTGATATGGATGTCTTTGTCCTGCAGATTTAACTACTCCAGCCACAAACTCGTCCTGGAGTAAAGCACAAGTAACTTCTTATAGCAAAAATGTGCATGTGTGTTGTGTGTTTTTATATGCAACTTCTTCCCTTTTCTGTTTTTTTCTTTTTCCATTTCACTTAAATAAAAGCACAGTCTGTTTTTTCTGGTTTTCTTTCATTTCCTCCCCAGCACGCCAGGTCTCTGCAGCACTTCTGCCTGCACCTCAGCTGTGCTGGATCCACACAGGAGACTCTGGGGGAGGTATCAGACTTTTTTCTATGAAATCACCACTGAAGAGCATAATTGTAATGCAACTGGAGACACAGGCTCCCCTTGCTTTTCTAAAATACATTTGGCAACTGCAAAGCCAGAGGGTTTCCAGGTCAAACAGAGGGTGGGTGTCCTTGCTCAGGGAGTGCCAGCAGCTCCCCTCCCTGCCCCCACACCTCTTTTCTTTTGGGGCATCTCCACTCAACTTGCAAGAAGCAGAATTCTTGAGGCTGGAAGCAATGAAAACAACTTAAACAGCTCCTGGTCTTGACCCTCTTGTCCATTCTGCTCGATTTCTCCCTGCTCCCTGACAGGATGAAGTTCCAGGCAGTTTGGCTGCCGAAAGGCCCCGTGTCTTGGGAGGGATTCCTCTGCATGGGGACTGTGCAAAAACGAAGTGCTTGGCCCTGGCTGCCTTTCTGCTCCACCCCAGGGTGGCTGAGCTCTGATTTTGCAAGTACTTGGCTGTAACGATGTGAGAAATCACGGCAATCCGGCTCTGTTATCTGTCCTGCTTGGAAGAGGGACCTCCCTGCTGCAGTTAATCCCGAGGATGAGACCACCCTTTCTCCTTTGTTTAAAATATTCGAGCTGGGAGGTGAATGCAGTGGCATCTTCAGCTCCTGACTCCCTGGCCATGCTCCCCAGGGGAGTCACATAAGCAGTCAGGACCTGTGGCAATAACTGCTTCAGGAATCACAGTGGAGCTGCTGGAAAAGCTCTTCCCCTTTTGGGGAGTCCCAAGGCACTGCCGGTTCCCTGCACAATAACCCACTCTCACTTGGTTCCAATGTGAATTTGGGTTTGCATGTGTTTTCATGCAGAAGAGCAAGGGCTGTTTTCCTCTCTTTTTGCATGGACCTGTGAAACAAGGAGCTGTAGGACTTTGGGGGTGAAGACTGAGTTTTAGTTCTGGGTTCCTGTGGCACCAGGTGTCCCAATGCTCAGAGGTGTGGCTGATGCTCTTAGGATACAACTACCAAAAAAAAAAAAAAAACAGAAAAGAGCCATCCTTCTGAGTGTGAAGCTGAGAGATTTGGCTCTTTTGTGCCTCTTTCTGACACTGGAGGTGGCTGTGGACATCCCTGTTCACTGGGTCTTGTTGCCACACATCGGTTGCACGTCAGCACAAAGGGGTGTGTGGCTGTGCTGGTGGTATTGACTGGAGGTTTTCCACCACTGTGATTTTCCTTTTTTTTAAAGCCAGCTGCTGCTGGGGGGTGCTCTGTGTGCGTGTCTGCATGTTGTGGAATTGCAGAGGATTTTGGGTTCTGTTTTCTAGCAGACTCGTAAAATTCTAGCAGGGTCTTTAACGTGGTGTGTACTCGTAGCACTGCTGCTCCACAGCTGTATGGTTATTGAAATGTTTTATTATTTCAATAACATTTTGAAAGGGATGTTTCCCTCCCAGCTTGAGGGAAGAAAATTTAATCCCCTTTCAGTTGCCTCATGGCTATGGGACTAAAACCGATGTGCTCAGACCTCATCTGAAAAGGGTTCATTGCCTGAGCCTGGTGATTCTGCAAAGGGTAGGACATGCATGTATCAGCAGATATCCTTTGCAAAGGCCAGTTTTATGGGTCCATTTTGCTCAATGTGAGATGATTCTTGTGAATATAAAGGCTTTCTTCCCAGAAATCTCGAGAGATTTGTGCTGCCTGGCTCTGTGCTGATAGGTGTTCTAGCAGAAGCAGCAACGGGTAATGTATTTATACTACACAACTGCTGAAGAGCAGTTTTTTCCTAGAGATCCTCTGGCTTCTGAAATTATAAATTAGAGATGAATTTGTACCAGCGGATGAAAAAAGCAAAAAAGGACTGAGCTTCTCTGCTTCCTATTGATCTTGAGGATATGCACAAAATCCTCTTTTTTGGTTTTCCTTGTCACCCTGTGGTGCTGCCAGTCTTGATCCAGCCTCCCTGCTCTCGGCCTGGGCAGCCTCAGAGCACTGGGATGGTGTCACTGGGGATTTTCTGAGTCATCACAATGTTGGTGGGGCTCTGTGGGTGTTGTGCAAGGAGGGTTTTGCTTTGAAGTCCCTCCTGGCTTATGTTCTATTGAGCAAACTTGTAGCAGGACCTTGTTTTGTTGCTGTCCTTCTGTGTTGGATTAGTTTATTCCTGGCTTTGTGTGTCAGAGTGGTGGTTGATGGCTGACATTAAGACCAGGTTTTCTTGTGTGCAGCATTCCCTGTTTGATGGGAATGGGCACTGAGGTGAAAGCAAGATCAGTTTTCAGTCGTTTACTCACTATTTTTGTCCTTTCTTCTGAAAGGAGGAGTTCCCATGGATGTGAGGAGAGCTTGTACCCTGGAGGTTAGGTTGAGAACTTTCTTTAATCCTGTGCTAAAGCTGGATGTTCTGCTTAAATTCGCTTCCAAAGGCAACACATCCTTCTGGTTTAATACTTACTTGGTGGTGAGGAGTAAGAAGGTTGAGCCAGGAGCCACAGCAGAACAGCTTCGGAGCTGCCCAACCTGCAGCCCAGCCCAGCTCTTCAGATCTGTCCTTGGGGCTTGAGAGGTACCAAAAGAAACCAGAAGTTAAATAAATTTATTGAATTTTGTGCTTTTTGTGGCTGGAAATGAATTCATTCTCTTAAAGCACTAACAAAGAGGTGACTCCACCATGCAGGTCTCCAGCAAGATGATCAGGGTGGATTGGGCTGGTGAATTTGGCAGGGAGGGACAGCTGTGCTGCTGTCCAGGAGAGAAAGAAAAGGACAGGGTGTGCTCCCCAAGATGAATGCTCCACTTTATTTGATTTGCAAGTCTTAAGTCAACTTAAATATATAGCTTCCAGAACAGCAGAGGGTTGCTGTTTACAAAGTCCAGTTGAGTGGAAAATCCCCAAAGGAGGATGAGGTGGGGTGAGCCTCAGAGCCTTCTCAGTGCCAGGAGCCAGTGCTGCAGCTCCTGCCCAGTGTGGGCACCAGGAGAGGGAGAGCTCCCTTTTGTAAGGCTCAGTTGTATGGTGAGCACATGTCCACATTAATGTCTCTTACTGCGGGCATTATGAGCACATTTATCACTATTTAATATTAAGCAGTTGTCATTTGCATTGCTCTCATGCCTCTGAGCTTCAGCGACAAGCTGTGCCCTGTTTTGCCCCTGGCTCAGCAGAAGGAGCTGCTGAGGAGCCCACCACACTGCCATCGTGGGTGCCCTTCACTGAGCCCTTCCCAAAATACCCCAAATAAACCCCTAGCAGAGGCAGGGCTGCTGATAGCATGGAAACGTGCAGTTCTGCGATTATGGAGTGCAGATCATGGAATAAACTGTTTGAGAGGGCTCCAGAAATGTTTCCTTATCTTTTAGTAACAGATTGCAGCTTTGTTTTCTGAAATGGATTCTGAGAGGGATGGTTAAAGAATAGGGTGAATTTAAAAGCATATGTTTTATTCCCTTGTCTCCCCACCACCCCACCCCAAACCCTCAAACCCACTCAAAAAGCAAGTCAAAACAGCTCCCATAAAAACTCCAAACCAAATAAATAAAATCCCATCCCTCATTAGGTTATTAATGAGGCAGAGCACAAAGGAAGGAGAGGCTGAAGACCACTTAGGTTGACTTTTAGCTCTTCCCTTTCTTGACTTCTTCCCTAACCCCACCATCCCCAGCAACACTTGAGGGAAAAAAATGCCCAAGGTGTGGACTTGATGACAGAATGTGGGTCCTTTTGTTTGGTGCTGAGAATGAGGTTTTGTGAGTGAGCCAAAGGATTAATGAAATAAGTTCTTATAGACACAATGAAAAATTACTTGATTGCCAAGAAACTGTCATCCTAATGAACTTGGGTAGTTTGTTGGAGACACCAGAAAATGGAAATGGGCTTGCATAGCTTTATTATATTCAAAAATAGACTTTAACTAGAACATTCTGTATTCTTTCCTGTTTGAGTAAAAACAGGGGCTGATAGAAGTTGAAAGCAGCAGATAAACTGATGTGGAGACACATATGGCTTGAAGCTAGTGTTTGAAAAGCAAGGAAACCATAATCAGTTGAAGGTAAAAAGAAAAATGTTCCTAGTAAAGAGCCCTGTTCTCAAGCATCGCTTCATGTTGGTATGAAGACAAGTTTCGATTAAGTCCAGATAAATTCTTTTTTTTTAATGTGTACCTCATGCAGAATGGATGTTTGTCACTGTCCGTCTTCGTTACTAGGGAGGAAGGAATGTGGAAGCATGCTGCTGCTCAAGCTTTTGGGGCCTTAATGCCAGAAATCAGTTCAATGTGGTCATCTTATGAAAATGCTCTAAACAGCCCATGTGTTGCTTGGATTTTTTAGTCAAAATGGATACATTTCCTTAAGAATCAGAACTGTAAGGTGGGAGAGAAAATTCAGTTTTCTCTCTAAAGATGGCTTTTTCTAGGGATGCTCAGTGGAGCTGGGAAAGAGCTCAGTAAAGTATTTTAGATTTGCAAGGGGAGGGAAGACCCATAATGATGGGTAAATGTGATATGCATCACATCTTCCCTGGTCTTTCCTCCTCTAGCAAATCCACATCATCCAGCACAGACTTGGCTGGATCTCTGCTGGTAGGATTTTGAACCATGGTCACTTGTGTCTCATGTCTCTCCTGGAATATTGTTGATATTTACTGAGATTTTGCACATCCACACAGTGAAGTTGTGAGGATTACTTCCTAAATATGTTGTCTGCCTTGGACACCTCTTATTTAAAAAAAAAAAAAGAGGGAAAATATCTTCCACAAAATTGAGAACACTTCCAACTTTAATACTGTTTTTGATTGAAAAATACAAATGCTGGTGTTGAATTCTTGACTATTTTATTTTTAAGTCAAAAGTTTTACTGGGAAATACCCCTGCTCTCCGTCTGGTACCTGAGCCTCTGCGCTTTGGAAAAGGCAATGGTTTTGGTCTCAGTTTCCTGTGACAGAACTGCCACCTAAAACAATGCTGGCCTTTTATGGATGCTTTGAAGGTCAGAAGCAGTGTCATGACAATCAGCAGAATGATACAGAATTATTTCACATACAGGATTAAAAATAAAAATACTGTGTAGTTTCAGTTTTTCATAACTCTTTGCCCTTAGTTTTCATAATCAGATCAGAGTATATAAAACAAAGGTAGTTGCAGAAGATTAACTGCAAATGAGTAATTTGCTTGCTTTCAAGGTTTTTGTGTAGAATTTTTTTAGTGGGGAATATATTAGTTAAATAAGTGATTATTAGAGTTATTCAGCTATAAGACATGTAAATGGGTGAATAGAGCAGTTGGTTCCCAGGATAGGAGAGTTGTCTTTTGAAGCAAAAATCAAAAAACTTGACATTATTCCTGACCATAACTGCTAACATTGGGTAAACATCTCACATGTTTAGGAATTGTATTTCCTATATGTAAAATATGAATAACAATATTGTATAAATGTTCTTTGATCTCTTCCCATGAAAAGCCCTATGGAAATTCCAAGAATTTGATATTAAATGCTAGATTTAACCTTTGCAAATTGAACCTAAGTTATTTATAAGTATCTTTGTTGTTTTAAGTAAAATATTCACTTGGCACAGTTAATGCTTTCTACTGTGGTCAAATATGAGTGGTAAGAATAAAGCAAGTTCTATAAGTAGCAGTGATTAAACACTAATTTAATCTTTGCATTCCTACAGCATGTTCAGAGGAGATTAAAAATGCCATGATCCAAGGAATAATGCAGTAATATGGTCTTGGTGACTGCTCTGGAGTAATTCTGAGGCAGGACTTGTGGCTGTGACTGTAGAGCACTGGAAGAGAGCTCTCCCAACATGAGAAAGGAATTGAAATGGTAATTCTCCAAGTCAAACAAAGAATTGATTGGTTATTGCTGGTTTAACCATCATAAAATGTAAGTCAAGAAGGATACTGCAATTCAGGCTTTGGCACCTCATCTTGTCTCATTTGAACTCATGTGTTCCTTGATTCCCTGCCATCCATCTCCTCTTTAGGAACTGCAAGCTGAAGTTAATGGCTTTCATCATAACAGCAATGAAAATACCATTTACCTATTAAAAATGCTCAGCAGGGAAATACTCAAGAATGATGCCTTGTGCTCCAGGCTATTTATCCAGTTTGATGAAATCTCAATTTTTCGTTCTGCCTGCGTGTATGCAGACACTCTGCAAGGCTTTGAGCTGTCCATTTTGGAGTGTGATTAATTTGTGTCCACACCAGACAGCTTGTTGTGCATTAAGCCCTGCCAGCCAACAGATAATTTTTCTAGCATTTAAACCAATTTATGGTCTAGCTGACGTGCTCATTGTTTCCCTAAACCTGGCCAGTCAGCACCTTCTCTACCACAGAGCAGGAAATTAATCTTTGCAGTTATTTGACTCCATCAGCCGTACCTGCTGCATGCAATTGTGGAGAAATCTGGCAAACTTTAAGAGCTACATCCTCAAACTGTGTTTGTGATAGCTGCCAGTATTCCTCCCTTCCTTTTCCTGGACCATGCCCTGAGGCACCCTCTGTTCTCCCACCCAGCTGGGTGGAACCAGAACACCCAACACCCATGGGAGAGGGTTTGGCTGTCCTTTGTACAGCCCAGGAGGGAGCATCTGAGGTTGCTGAGACTCATCCCTTGAGGAGACAGCAAACACATGCCTGTGTGATCTGGAGACTCATCTTCAATATTCAGCTGTTGACTTTGTTGGCTTGGGGCTGTTAAACATAAGAAAGGCTTGGAAGGTACCACCTCAGCTCCTTGGTTATCTCCCTGGTTTAAGACGTGGGCACGGATGTAATTAGGTTCAAACTTCATCAGAGTGAAAAGTTGCTAATTATCCAAAATGTGTACTTTTACTGCCTGTTCATATGAATGCTCTACAAACAGATGGATCCAAAGCTCCTTTGTCAATTGTGGTGTGCTGTTGCAGTTGTTGCTCTTAAGAGATGAAAAAACAAATTGAGAAGGAATTGGGATGGAAACTCAGTTTGAATTTTCCTTAATGAAGAGTGCAGTAAGATTGGCACAAAACCAGCTCTGTACCCAAGCCTCCTGTGAGTTAAACTCTCATTTGCACAGGGAAGGTGGAGCTGAGCCTTGCATGTAGCCCTGCAGGGTTCAGAGGTGCTGCTCTGCCAAAGCCTCCCTGGGACTCTCATTTCAGTATTCCCAATATCTACCTGTGTCCTTGTCCTGGAAGGAGTCCTGGAACTGATACATGGTTTGAGCTACTGATTATTTTATGACAGCTTTTTGCTTAAAATGAAAGCTTGGAATTCTAGATTTGGCTTATACTTTGCATGACTGTGAAAGGCGGTTTGATTTGTTTTTTTGATTTTCGGGGATTGTGGAGACAGAGCTATCATGTGGAGAAATTCTCAGCAGAAAATGGGATGCATCAAAAAGATGAGGGGAGATAAATTTCAAGTAATCCAAAATTAGTTCTGAGATCCCAAGGATTTCTCACTAAGTGACCAGTATTTTGCTGAAATGCCAGCATCGTTTTTCTTTCTAATTTTGTTTTCTCTCAGAGCCATATCTATTGCCTTTGAAGTAGCTACAGCTGAGGCCAGAATTTGTAAATGCTGGGAAACCAGCAGTTTAGAGCAGGAAGAACCTTTGTAGTCTGTTCACAGGCAGAGCAACAGAGTAGGAAAATATTTTTTTTAAATTAATATTTTATTTCCAAGCCTCCAGCGTTTGATCCTGAGCTTCAGTCTTGTTGCATTAAAATGTGTGGTGCAATCTTAAAAATCATTTTGCCAAAGGGCAAAGACCTTCCTGGTCAAGGAGACCTGGCAGAGAGAGTGTCCTTCATGCTCCTGTACTGCCAAATGATTTCGGTTAAGTCATGGATTATGTCTTGACTGACTTTAAAATGCAATGTATTGTCTCTTCAGGAGCTGTGCTGGTTAATTTGAACTGTGGTTATTGTCAGGAAATCAAGCCTCGGTTAAAACGTGTGCAGCATTTCCATGGACTGACTTAGAGGTCTAAAACCAGGAATTGTCAACATTAAGACTATATTCAACATAACATGTGCTTGTTGGGATTGCCATTGGTGTGTTGCAGCTTCTCCATGTTCCCAGTTCTTAACTTCATGGCCACAACTGCTAAACTGGGAAAACCTTTGGCTATATTGATATATATTGATACAGTTCCTACTACCATATGATTTTCAGCCTATGGCATAGGAAGAACTAGTGAGTATTGTGAGCCATGTTGAAAAATAAAGATAATTAAATCTCGTATAACAGAAGTTGGTATTACGTAGCACAGATCCTGCCATGAGAGTGCTGCTGTTGCAAGCAGAAGATGAAAATCCAGGGATTTAAAGATAATTGCATTTACTGTGATCTTTACATGTTCCTTTGCATGAGTTTCAAAAGAAAAGACAAAAAATTCAAATATAGAAGAGTCTGGATGTCATCTGGAATTTATTTGACCTCTTACATTGGTTCTAAAAGAAATCATAAACAAATAAACAAATAAAACTTTTTTCTAAGATAAAAAAGATGCTTAATTTAATAACTACATTAAAAACCAATTTGAAACTTAGTGGGGGAGCTTGCGTGTGGCACAAAAAAGGGAAAGAGAACATTTCATTTTAATGGAGATGCTGCCAGTTCTTTTGGTATGAACCCTTTGTCCAGGGCATGAAGAAATTCCTGCTGTGATGAGCACTCCACAACTACAGTGACCTGTGCCCCTCAAGTTAGTGAAGATGGGATCTTTATATGGAGGATTGGGATGTTTGAACTAAAAACCAGTCATTTTATTGTGGAGGGAATGAAATTTTAAAGACAGTATTTGGAAAGTACTTCTTTCTTTACTAGGCAGGCCCAGTGTCCCTCTGGTATTTTAAATCTCTGTGATGATCATCAGGGTTTGTTTTTTTTAATTAATGACTAGTCTTCTCCACCTTTAAAAAGGTAAGTTTTATTTAGAGTCAAATGCACAATTTGAGACACACAGGAGCCACTGCTTTTCTCAGCAGGACACTGTCCCAGCTCTCTCCCCATCTCCCCCAACAAGACTTCTCTCTCCCAGAAGTCGCCACTGTAGATCTCTTGGATAAAATGTGCTGCTAGACATAAAACAAGAAAAATATTTGTTTATTCTGTGGCAGACAGCTGTTTAGGATGCTGTGGAGGTCTAAGTCTTATAGCAGCTTTGCAGATGTTGTTTGTACGTGACTTTCTCTTGGAAACCATCTGTGTTAGGAAGCACGGAGAGATTCTGTGCATCCCTTGGCAAAGAGAGTTGGGCTCTTTTCCTTCAGCATCTTTGTCCAAGGAATTTGAAGGAGGAGAGACAGAGGACCGTTACCAATATTTGGTCAAAATGAGAACCCATTTGGACTTGGGCTGCAAAAAGCTTTTCTGGGCATGTACTGGGATATTCAGTGTGTCCAAAGGAGAAGAGAAAAAAAAATAATCTTCCCTCCTTTCTAGAAAAACGTACAGCAAACTTCAAGTTCTCCTTGTGGAAGTGGTGGATAATGTCTGGAAACAGCTCTTTGTTTTTATGCAGAAAAGCTGTTGTGAATGGTCTGTGCTGCTTGTTCAAAAGAGCTGCTTTGGTGAGATTAATCTGCAAATCTCCAGAGCACTGCAAGGAAAAGGGGCTCCCTAGGGAGCTGTAGGGCAAGGCAGGTTTCTCTCCAGAGGTGGGGATAAACACACACTTACATTCAACTACTTACATATTTCTATTAAGATAATTCAGCCAACAAAGCATATAGCCAAGGGTGATAGAAATTGAGGAATGTGGACCTTTTCTTGGCAGTTTGAATCTGGCTTGGAAGCATTTCAGGGGAGGATTAAATCTCACTGCTCGGCGGGTCAGGGTTGGGGTAATCGGCGAAGGCAGAGGTTGGGGATGGCTGAACTGGGGATTAGTGCGGCACAACTGCGACTCTGGGGCTGCTGTAAATGAGGATGCAGATGAAAATATGTCAAGCATCTTTCATACTGGGCATTTTCAAATGGGCTGTGGTATTTGTAAGAATTTTGAGCCAGTGAAGTGGGGAGGGAAGGATGACAGAGCTGCTACCTGTGCTCAGCACAGGTTTCTACCAGGGATTAGCTGGGAAGTGATGGTGCTCTAGGCTTGTTTGATCCTGTTTTGTTTGCTTTGTGGGTACTCAAATGCATGAAGTATTATGATGAAAAACTGACTTTTGTGCCCTGACATTGTTTGCTTTGTGAACTTTGTCATTAGTTCACCCAATTTTGTGCAAGACATGCATTGTATGCAAATTAATATGGTTAAACCAATGTCAAACACACTTACATATGACAAAAGTTAATATTTCTCTTGGCAGTCCTGATATCCTTTGTTCCTTTTGTGCTGAATTAATTTCTTCTGCTGCCTCTTGCTCTGTGCACATGCCATGATGTCCGAGGGACTTGCTGAAAGGGCTCTGCCTTTCACTGGACAAGGTGGAAATTCCTCTCTTTTGCAAAGTGCATATGTGAGACACAACATCTTATGCAAAGCTTCCAGAGCTTTGCAGCTTCCAGCAGACCAAAAACACGGAGTAAAATTAAGCAGTTTATGGTATGAAGCTCCCACAAGCAAAACAAAGCCAGCCTTAGCCTGGTGTTCGGGTATTTCTGGACTGCTGGCCAGACTGTGCTGGAGGCTCGGGGCTGGGATGTGGGACGAGTCCAGAGTGGTGGATCAGAGCTCCTGTCCCCATTGCCAGGCTGCCATACATTCCCTAGCAGGGTAATCAGCCAGGCTCCAAATGCAAATTGCAATTTCTGGATGCACAGCTCCAAATCTGGAGTTGATCCCCTGTCAACAAGAGCTAAAACCAGAGACAATGCTGGTCCTGCCGCACTCAGCGTGAGTGTTTTTCACCTCCTCAGCTCTGGGCAGGAGTTATTCACTTCAGGAATAAAGTGCCTCTCAGCCATTTCTCAGGCTGTCACAGTGATTCTGCTTAAGCATCCATTAAAAGAGGTTCAGGTTCAGGGTGTGTGCAGTGGATTCAGGGACAGCATGAGCTGCAGATCTTTGTGGCCCATACAGTGTATGATTTCAGTGTATATAAGCATAAATAAATACATGTAAGTATCTGAAAGGAGAGTGTCAGGAGGATGGAGCCAGGCTCTTCCTCGTGGTACCAAGTGATAGAATGAGGCAAGGGACAGAAACTGATGCACAGAAAGGTCCACCTGAACATGAGGAACAACTTCTTCAGTGAGCAGGAATGAGCCCTAGGACAGATTGTCCAGAGATTGTGGAGTCTCCCTCACTGGGGATATTTAAGAACTGTCCGAACACAATCCTGTGCCATGTGCTCTGGGATGACCCTGCTTGGGCAGGGGTTTGGATCAGATACTGAGGTCCCTTCTGACCTGACCCATCCTGTGATTCTCCAGCTCCTCCAGTGCAGCCTCATGGGAACAACAAAGCAGCACTGGGTTTTCAGTCACTCCAAACTGAGAATTTTATGGACTTAAGAATGCTTATAATTTCTGTAGTGTTCAGGGGAGCCAAGCTCCCCGTGAGATACTTCTCTCTCCTGGATTTCATCATCACCTCTTCAAATGATAAAATGCTTTAGAATCATGGAATCACAGAATTGTTATGGTTCGAAAAGACCTCTGAGGCTGAGTCCAACCAGCACATTAACCCATGTTCCCAGGTGCCCCATCCACAGACCTTTTCAACACCTCTAGGAATGGCAATTCCACTGCTTCCTTGGGCAGCTGTTTCAATGCCTGACCACCTTTTCAATGAACAAGTTTTTCTTACTATATAGTTTAAACTTCTCACGGGGCAACTTGGGGCCAAACTCGGAGGTTTAAAATGGCTTAAATGAGGGCACTCACCCATCCCAGAGCACATCTGTAGTGGAGTCTGTTGGGTAGGATCAGGGAGATGGGGACACAGGAGCAGCACTGGAGGAGAAGGGACTGCTCCACACATGTGCATGAAGGTTTTGGGCTGAACCCATCCATTATTCTTGTGTTTATTTCTTGTTCCATCAACTTAAGTTGTGTTTCTGGCATTTGTTTGTTTCCTTTGGGCAGTTATAGTTATATTAGTGTAAATATTTTCTAGTGATTGTCAAGTGTTCAGTTTACATTAGTTCCTTGCAATTTCCTGCTGTAGCTTAAATTTTTTTTTTTGTAAAAGCATAAAATTACCCTTCCCATAAGCATCAAACTCTGCTTTTTCAGGCAAAACCCAGACCCCTGAAATTTCAAAGGCACCTTTTCATAATTTGACAACTGAAAAAAGAGGTGGCATCTACATGATTGAGTGAATTCTCCTTCGTGGTTGTAAAATGGTTCAGTAAAATCTGAGTGAGTCACTACCGCCAGAGTTAAGTGACCATGGGAAATTTATGGTCATACTCGAGTTGTTGTTTATCCTTTTGTTCTCACTGCCCATTTCCTATTGAAACTCATTTTTGTTGTCATGTGGGTTTATCCAATAGCAGTGTCTTTAAAACAGGAGCCTTTCATGCCTGCCCTCTGCAAAACTGATAAAAGTCTCCTGGTTGCTGTAACAGTAATAGAACAATAAATGCTTAGAGTGAACTGTGCTGAATATCTGCAATCTGGAACCATATTTTTCTTTTTTCTGCTTCCCCCCACCCCATTGTAAAGGTGCTCTTTCTCCTCTGATTTCTACAGTTTCTCATTCAGTTCATGGGCAAGAGCTGGCTCCTGCCCTGGGCTGCCCTACTTCTGCAAGTTAAAATTAATTTTACTTGCAGCAACATGAGGAAAGGCTGGATCTTATTTATTTTACCAAAGTAAATTTTTCAATATGAGAACAATTAATAAATTATTATGGAAAAGAAATTCAGCATTTGTTCCCCAACCTCTATAAATAAGATAATTACCTTCTCCAGAGGGAATGGAATTGGCAGTAGTTTCACAGGGAACTGTTGAACTGTTTGACATGTTTTAAATGGTTTACCAAGGAAAATCAGTTTTAAAAGGAAAGGGCCTTGTCAATCAGTCAGATTGTGTTGGGTTGTTGATGTCCCCCTGTCAGTCAGAGCAATAACAGCTTTCAGAGGTGGCTGAGGAGTTGCTGGAGGGAGGGGAGAAGCAGCTGTGATAACTGGGGGGGGTGGGGGGGAGTTTAAACATTCCTATTTTATACAAGTGACACGTAGTTTCTTGGAGGATCTGATTTATTATTATATGGATTCAGGCAGAGTGTTTGCAAAATTTACTCTGCTTTATGGTACTGCAGCAAATGTAAACACATATAATTCAACAGTGCCAGAAGAAATGAAGATGGGAAATAATCTTTGCCAGCAGCAGGAGGGGGTTACAGAGAGCTGGGAAAAGGAGAGGAGTGGTAGAGTTGTGGCTGAGAATAAGTTGGGGTTTTTTTATCTCCAAGAGAAAGACTATGGGTCACTTTTGAGGAAAATAGAGATAAAGCAATGCCAGGGGTTAGGGGAGACTTCTGCCACGTTGGATGGTGCCCAGCACTGGAGTGGCAGTGGGGAAGGGGCAGAGGGGCTGTGGGGGCTGACCCCTGGAGCAGCCAGCTTCTTCACTCAGCTGGAGCTTGTTTGAGCTCCAAACACAAGTGAGAAGATAAGAAACAGAAACATCAGCAAGAGAGGTTTGACAGCCAAGCTGTGCAGAAACCAGATGTCATTCTTCAGAGCTTGCTTTCACCCGGGAAACCTGGGTTATTGCACCTCTGCCTCGGGGTGACGGACAAGGGCAATTTTTCCCTACCAGAAAAAAAGCCTGGTTTAGGACAAGTGTTAGGCATGGTTTCAGTGGGATTCCTGGTTATGAGTCTGTGCAATCACTCATATGTATATGGCAGTGATGTGCATCACAACCTGACACTCCCACGAAGTTCCTTTGTGGCAGGAGATGCTCTCTGGGGACACAGGGCTCCCCAGGGCTTCCCTGCTGGGGACAGGATTTCTTTCTCACCAGTTCAGCATATGTCATTGCTCTGCATCAGATTAATTTAGGGTCATTTTTTCCCAAGGGCTGAGGACTATGTGGTGTGAATTACCTGTTCTTGCTGCATGGCAGCATCGCTCCACAGGCTGCTAGTGAGGGTGGGAGCAGCACTAAGACAACGTGGACGTGTGCTTGCAAAGCAAAATATACTTTGGGACTTTACTCTGGCTTTGTGGTCTTTCTAATTATCTGGAGAATCCAAACCCAGAATGGATTCTGAGACTGCTGAACAATTTGGGAGGAGGAAATGGGAAATTCTTACCTTAGTTCTGCAGAACCATATTTAGTTTCTATAAAACCCTTTGGGATCTATAGGTATTTCTATTCTTAGGGTGGGGATTTTTGGAATGTTTTCTGAAGCCTACAATGTGTGGAAACGTTGGGATTTGGTTTCACCTTCAGAATGAGCTTCATTGCCCAGTACTCCCTAAATCCCTCAAAAGTCCTGGCCTGCAACACAAACAGGCTCTGCATTATTCATCTATGGATGCAGTAAATGCTGAAAGGCTGATTATGAATATTGAAGAATAATCAAATTATACCAAAAAAATTCTTGGATGAATCTGTCAGATGTCCTAGAAGATTTTCATCTGTTGGGAGAAAAAACACCATCTGAAGCAGTGCTTTTGAAAGCGCTGTAATCCTGTGACCCCTACCAGCATCTTGTCTTTTTTTTTCTGCTTTCAGTATTAATTTCCATCTGCTACACTTCACTATATGGTTAACTGCCCTTTCAAAGGCTTCATTTAACTCCATTTCAGAATTCAGTGGCAATATATCTATATTCATGCAAGAATCTCAAGGTTTCTTCTTGAGATACTTTTTGATCCTCAAGGTGAAATTACATCCAGGATATCAATAGTGCAAAAGTGTATCCTGGAATCCAGAAAGCAAAATTGAAAGCAGGATTTGACTTAGTGTGTTGCATTTAAAATCCAGGTCTGATTTCAGTTAAAGTCTTGGAAAGATCCAGCAATAGGCATCATATATTAATCAATGTAAGATGAAGGCCAACCCTGCTGCTTCACTTTGAGGAGAAACCTGCCATTTTTCATTGTCTTTCAAGAACAAGGTAAACTTGGAGGGTTGGCAAAAGTCTTTGCATAGTACCTAGAACACATGACTCAGAAAATAGTGGTCTATGGGAAAAAAATTGCTCATAAAATGATAAAATACTTCAATCAAGTCTGAAACTGACATATTTGGGAAGTGAAATCTCACTCATTGATTCTCTTTGGCCCATTACTGCACCAAAAGGTCATTCTGTCTCTCCTGGGTCCACGCAATCCCACCACTGCCCTTGTCCTTAACACCAAACCCAAAGAAAGTCACATGCTTCTGGTCTTTCCCTTTCATATTTTTCTGGCTTGGTTTCCTTCTCTCACCATGTTTTGCGCTGTTTTTCCCAAACTTGGACTCTTTAAAATACAAGTGGAAACTGATGATCTTTTCCAAACTTAGTAACATATTGGATAGCTTTGCTCAGAATAATTGCCTCTTTCTTTTCATCTCATCTCAGTTTAAAGAGCAACAATACCTCATCTCTGCTAAACGTTTGAACCTTTCCTGGATGTCGTTTGCTAAGTTAAATTGGAGATCCAGCATTTGTTTAGCTGAGCTCTAAAAAGCACAAATGACACAATCCAAGTATCCACAGGTAAAAATTTGTACCTTGGGATTGTCAGAAATAATTTAAATTTTCCATTTGATCTTCAAGATGCTTTTCACTATTAAAAAAGAAAAATGCTGAACACCTCCCACGCTGCTGCCTTTCTGTCCTATTGATCCTGGTTTTTAAAATTTAAAATGGGAAAGAATAGGTTTATCTGCCATGTAAAAATATTTATAGACCTACTGCTTTATAGATAGCTGAAAATGGTCTAGGTACTTCTGAAAGATGCATTTGGGTAATTGGTAATGAACTAAGCATCTGGAAGAAGCAGCTGAGCAAAATCCATCACTTAATTATGGCTTTTTGAGCTGTTTGCCAGACTGGTGAGCTCAGACAAACCAGACTGGTCATCAAATAAGATGCATTGAGTAGGCAAATTACCTGATTAAGCAAATTACAGTGTTCCTTTTGGTAATCTGTGGGTTTAGTGTGCACTTGCAGAGCTCCACACTCTACCTGTGTGTCAGAAAGGCATTGGCTCAGATGTGTGCTTGGAAGCACCTTGTGGTGCATCACACTGGCCCAGAAGACTTTGGTCTAAAATGAATTTGTTACTGAAACATTTCCCAGATGTGTGGGCAATAAATCATCTCCTCTTTGCACTTCAATAGAAACAGCCATTGCCACTGAATTCTGGGCCAGAGCAGGCCAGGAACACGGCAGAAAGGGGCTGTAACAGAGTCTGCCTTTGCAAATTTGTGACTCATACCATTTCACTAATTGCACGTGTTCCCCACCTCTGAGGCATGGCCTGTGCCAGAGAAGTGTCAGCAGGCTCTCTGGTATCTTAACTCTGCTTTTATATGTGCTGATACACCTCTTTTTAAAATTCTGCTCTTCCTGCAGGTGTTTTGTACTCAGCCCCATTGCCAACCATGTCCTTTATCACCCACACTCCCAGCCTGGAGCGAGCACCCTTCACCCTGAGCTGATCTCTACAGCCTGGTCCTGTAGGGTTGGGCATGGCCAAAGGCAGGTTTCATGTCTCTCTGGCCAGGTATCTTAGGTTGGAGCTGTCTTACCTTCCCATGGAAGCTGTGATTAAATTCTGCAGCACTTTTATATTGCATGGGGCTGCCCAGAGGCTTGTGCAATTATTGCCCCTACCCAGCCTGAAAGTGCACTTTGATTTTATTGTGGTTTTTTCTCTTTTTTTCTAATCAGTTCCTTTGTATTAGCTATCATTCTCCTGCTTGTTAATTAAATTCAGACTTGACATGGATTACCATTGTGGATGGAAGCCTAATTCTTTAAATGGATATACAAATGCTGCTCTTAAGTTAGCCATTAATTACTTCTATTTATTAGAGCTTATAATTGTGGCCATTTAGGCCTCATCTGCAACTGCCTCAGCTTATTTCTGCTGGAAGCTGTGCAATGTAGGTCAGGTACACGGCAGTAAAAGGGATTATATTGTTTTCATCTTTCACACTTGCTACAGGAAACACCATATTCTTTCTGGGGAGTGAATATGGCTGTAGCACGTGCTGGTTCTGCCTACAGAACGGAAACTGAATTTTTCATAGAGTTCATGTATTCCTTTGTTGGAAGGAGCTCAGATGGGTGGGAAAGCAAATTGTTTACACACAGTCAATCTGGTGTTTGCCCAAGGTCAGCAGGGAGAGAAGACACTTGTACTTTTAATTATATTCTCAGTTAGAATAAGAAGTTAAGTTTAGCAAACAACAAGACCCAAGTGCTTCTAAAGAAATTTTTTTTTTTTCTCTGCATCTCTTCTGTAAAAATTTTTCATCACTGATTTCATTGTATTATCAGGACTCAAATGAGAAACACTGCTTATGAGCAAATATAGCATCTGAATGTGGGCCAGGAATTCCTTTTACAGTATAAGCTTTTGTGTGAAATAAAAGCCAGACAGCTGCTCACAACTTAAGTCTGAGTAAGTGATCTAATACTATTGCTCTGGTCTCAAATTTGAGGCTAAATTGTTTCTTTGCCAAAGACCTTGTGCCAACCTACCTGGTCCCAATTTGTGAGAACAAAGTATATTGTTTCTGCTGCTCTGGGACTGGAATCACTTCATTTGCCTTTTTTTTTTCCACTACAATTTCAGGCCTGACGTGAGAAGCTTCCACAAGACTGAGAGCTGACTTCTCACCTCCAGTCCTCCAGGAGGTGTCTCAAGGAGGAAGGTACCTCCTTGCAAGGCTGGTCCGACAGGATGTGTAGGGATATTTTATTACACTTGAAGGCTCTTGCTGGCTTTTGATTTACTTCACTATTTTACTCTTCAGATCTTCAATTCTCAATCTTTTTCTTCTACTTTTGCTGTGCTCTTCATCAGCTGCTGTCCAGGCTTCCCCTGCCTGGAAATAATGCAACGAAGAGAACTTTTCTAGTTATAAAAAAGACAATTTCCCACAGCATTAGGCAGAGGCTGTATTCCTCAAATATACGGTTATGCACTTGCCCTTTCACAAAAGGTTATAATTTCCAAAGAATTTGAGTTGTGCTCTAAATGTACAGCTAGAGCTTAAGTTCCTGTCTGATTTATTGCAAACACATTAGCAGAAGGAAGAAGAAAAATGCAGAGGCCAAGAAATGTCATGTCCTCTCCCATGATGGTGACACCCTTAGCTGTGCCCAGAGAAATCACAGGGTGACCCCAGCTTTATTCTTCTTATGGCAAAGCTGAGATTTACTTGTTTGTTCTAAAAATTGCTTATTTAATAGAAACTAAAAATGAGGTCATTTGAGGCATGTATATGTTATATATACAAGTTCTTGCTGCTATTGAATTTTTTTCTACTTAAAAGAGAGAAGACTTTTTTTTTCCTTGGGTCAACAAGTCTGCTTGCAGATGGTCTACTCCCTTTTTGTGGCATTTAGGGACTTAGCAGTGTCAGATTAATGGTTGGATTTAATGATCCTAGATGTCTTTTTCAACCTAAATGAGTCTGATTCTTAGATTAACTGCTTGTTGGATAATTGAGGGTAGAATGAATTCACACATCAATTTAATTTTGAGTGTCTGGGAGGAGGATCACCCATGTCTAACTTCCATCACTTAACTCTGTTGAAGACAGTGTGGGAGTTTCACTGGATGTTTTATATTGGGTACAATTATTTTGAAACAGACAACCTTGTTAGTATCTGTAACTTACAGCTGCTTATTTGTGTGACAGTTCTGTCATTGGGATAAAATGATGTGATTTTTTTAGCTTTGCTTTGTACAGCTTTTACTTCTGTTTTACAAGGCTTCATCCACATGGAGGGGATTTGGCTGTTTGCTTTTTGCTTGGTTCTGTTTCACTAGAATGTGCTTTTTCCCTGTCTTTTGAAGCATATGGCATCATGTAGCCCTGGCCAAGGGTTAATGCAGATAATGGAAGTAGAAACAGCTCCAGAAGCTGACTTCATATTTGCTTGACAGGCTATTCCTGATCTTCTCTCTTTATAGAGATGATGATGCTTGTGGAATAAGGTGCAGAAAACAAGATAGTTCTTACAAAGGTGGAGGAAATGCCTTCTGCATGCAGGAGATTTGGGGTGGAGAGAGGGTTACACAACAGAAAAATGTTTCTTTTGAAGACCACAGGAGGAAGAACTTAACAGGTTTTTTAGAGATGCTGAAATAGTCACATGTAAGTGCAGTATTGGATGAGTCTGGAAACAGGAAAACTTTGATTTTTTTTGTTGAACTTGATTTGTAACATAGAAGCAAATTCTCTTGGTGATATTACTGTGATGTTTGTGGGCGTGTTCTTGGGATGTGTTTGGCCCCATCCCTTGGATGCTTTATGGTTTGCACATGGCAGCTTGGGCTCCCCTTCACAGGAAACTGGGAAACAATGAGGGTGGAAAATCCTGCCAGAAGGGGCATTATCCACAGACTGTGTCTGCAAGTGTGGGAATAACATTTAAATGCAAAGGATGTGATTTTTTTTTTTTTTTTAAGTCTCCAATATATGCACTTCTGTATAGTTACTGGGGTCTTCCCTAGATAACTGTGTAATTCATCTTCTCTCAAAGCCTTTATTTGCTGGTTTCTCATTTTTCACATATTGAAAATCAAAAAGAGTATTTTATTTTTTTTCTCTGTGGGATCTTGGCTCTGGAATGGCTAATTCTGATTGTAGATAAGACGCATTAGCTTTGAGTACTTCCGTGCTCTGAAGATGCAATTCATCAAAACCCAAGTACTTTGTGTCAGATCTGAATGTTTCACAAGAGATTTTGTAATCCAACATGTCAAACTTGTTTAAATGTGAGATTGCAACTGAAAGCTGAAGGAAGAAATAAGTGCTTTCTTATCTTCCTTACCTTACAGAAGTGTCTTGCACTTCTTAGAAAAAAAAGAAAATTGTCTTATTCCTGCAAGAAATACACAACTACCTCTTGTTGTAGTGGTGCTCCTGAGATGAGCATCTGCTCCTTGTGTTGGTAAACAGGCTGGTGTTTCATCAGGCAGATTTAGTGATTTAAGTAGAGCAATCATCATCTTCATCTGCTGAATAAATCTATTGCTGGTGACTTCTAGATTCTTCCCAGAGGCGAGTTTGTGTTAGAAATTATTTGAGAAGGAAAAGACCTCAAGGGTGTCTGTTTGCTGAACTCTTGTTCTGGGCAGTGCTGCTTTGTTATCTAGTACTGCAGATAATATAAGGATCATGAATTTCAATCAAATGCAGTTTAGCATCATTTCTGTTGCCCAGCTCTATCACTACATGGATTTCTAGCTTGTATCCGTAGAAGAAAAATGAGTCTGTGTTCATTTTCCAGATCCACATTGATACAGCTAGGTCTGACTTGCCTAACCAGTAAGTCTCTGAGGAGACTGTGACCTGAATGTTTTTTAAAATCTTTCTAAGTATTTTAAGTGTGCAGGAGCATATGGGGACGATGAACAGAGCTGGTCACTGTGCTCATAAAGAAACATGAAACCAAATTTGTGTGCGTGTTTGTGCATAGACACTTTCTGAAAGATGTTCAAAGTTCCCATCTCTGTCCAGGACTTGGACTGAAGCAGCTGTCTCAGTGCAGATGTGGAAAACTGAAATCTGCCATGAAAACTTTTTTACCTTGCATATAGCAGCTCCCACAGCTGCCAAAATATGCTTGCTCTTGTTTTAAAAATAGAGGGGGGTATGCTGAAAACATCTGCTCCTGCCCTGCACTGCAGCTGTGCCAGTGTATTATCTGGGAATGGCCTGAGTAAGACCAGCCATAACAAGAGAAGAAAAATCCCATGTTTGATGTAAGTGCAATTGTGGCTTTATTCCAGTCACTTCTTAATTTATATCTCAAATTCAGTTTATCTTCATGCCCTGATGACTAAACAAAAGAGCTGTATGCACTTGACCGTTTGAAGAAACTGTCTCAGGGTGTGGGAAAAAAAGAAAAAAATTATTTATGTGTGGAGGGTGGGGAATCCAGAGAATGGAGCTGGTGTCACCAACTTGGTTGTTTTAAATGGAGCAAAATCAGAGCTTTTGTTTCAGTGGGTGCGCATGTATCATTTCACACTTTGAAGGAGCTTGAATTTTATTTTTATTTCTTTTGCAACAAGCACCCACCAGGATAAGATGGGACTTTTCTGGCTACAGGTTAAAAAACCCTTAAACACCTATACATTTCTCCCTGGTCTTGAAACATTTTGTCATCTTGAGCTACTGCACCTTGTGTGCAGGCTTTATCAGTGCTGCTGAATGTTAGATTTGGGGCTTGGATTTGCTCTGCTACATCTTGTTGGAACAATTTAAATTTGCACTCTATCCACTCCTGGATATCCTTTATTTTGGGGTTACCCCCATTTTAGCTTAGCTCTGGATAAAGAAGAGTTTGAGGCTGTAAACTGTTAGGGCTGAGGTCCTGAGGTGCTTTAGTCAAACCAAAATTTGAATACTGCCCTGTATTATCCCAATAGCAGCAGCAATATTCCAGTTTGGTTCCTGAGGTGGGTGTTTTGTTCCCTGAGGTTGAGCACAGCTCCCCAGTGCATCGTGAGGAAAATGTTTCTGAAGGTCTAAGAATGAACACAATTTCTTGCTTCTTTTGTACCTTGAAAGCAACTGGATCAGGTATGGAAGTGCAAGGAGCTCTCCCCAGCTTACTAGATGTTGCTTTCTGTGTGGTTTTTGCTAACACATAATGTAGCCCAGGATTTCAGAGAGCTTTTGGGGCACTTGGGCCAAATTTGAAATGAATCTAGATATTATTTTTTTTTCTTTTATTTGGAAAACTTCTGCAGACCGTAGGTGCTGCGTGTTTCCAATCTGCACCTGGTATTTGCTTTGAGTCTTTGGGTCTGCTGGAATCCAAAGCCAGGAAGGTTCATGCAAAGTGTTGTGACCCAAAACTGTTTAATCTCAGATCTGCAGCCTCGGAGCCACAGCCTGACTTGAGTACCTGATGAGTATCAGCTGAGCAAGCATCACAGCATCTGACTTCTGCCCATGAACCATAATGTTTTTCCTCAGGGAACAAGAAAGTAAATTGGCCTTTGTGCAGGAACAGCCAGCTAGGCCGGGGCCGTGGCTTCCTCCTGCTCAATACCAGACCCCACGGTGCTCTGCTGCAAAGTTCTCCTTCCTTCTAAGTGAAGCCATATGAAAAAAAAAATAAAAAAAATCTATTCTTGAGAATGGCTGAACCAACCAATTTGTTCAAGCCATTCTTCTGGTTGATTCATTTTTAACTGAAAAAAATGCTGATATATTGAAAACAACTAGAAAAATGCCAAAAGGGAAGAAGGAGAAACAAGTTAAACCATTTGAAGCTCATAAAAGAAGGGGAAAAAAGCATCTAAGTGCAACCACATGAGTGGTATAAAATTGGTGTAATACTTAATCCCATGTTAGAGCACAATGTGTTAGATATGAGTTCCTCTAGAAAATAAGGCCCTAAAATAACCTAATATTTATGACTGAGATTTCACAACATGATCAGCTCACTGTGTTGTGCTTACAAGGGAAAAAACCCTCTGGTTTCCAGATCCACTAAGATAGGTCTTCATTTCACTTGGGCAAGGTTTTTACTTGAATGCTGTTCTCAACTACTTCTTTGGATCAACATAATAAAAAAAAAAAATCCCTGAGAGCCTCAGCAGTTCATGGCTTGAAGGAAGAGATGGACCCAGGTTTGTGGAACACCTCTCTGTAAGTGTTCTCAGTGGAAAGGGTGATGTGTAGGAGAAATGGAAAGGAAGGCCACGAGCTGGTGCCACAAGTACTTGGCTAAATTGTGCTTCACTGGCAGAACATCTAACAGAGCATTGGTATTCAGTGAGGTTTTGCTGGACTCCCTTTCTTGCAAACGCCTTAAACTAACTTTGTCCTTGGCAAACATTGATTTTACCTTGTGCCCAATAGTAATTTGCCCAGGCAGAAATTTATCCATCCAGCTGAAGGGCTGGGAGGCAGCAGTACAGCCTCCCAGCCATGGGAACATGGGTCAAGGACTAGACTTGGTTTAATTACAGGGGATAAAAAGACATTAAGCACACATAGTGCCTGCTCTCCTTGGTGTTGATGGATTATGGTGGTCATTGAGCAGCCCAATTTGCAATGGGTAAATTAGATCAAACAAAGGTTATTTACTGTACTGTGGACAAGTACATGGGTTTGGCTTTTGACAATATTTTATGTGAATAATAAAGTGATGTTGATTTTTAATATTTCATTTACTTTCCCACAGTAGATGATGTAAGTGGCTGCTACAAAGCAATTGTGAGTGTTTACTATGAACTTTTTACCTTGTTTCTGAGGAGCTATTCTTTAGATACATCCATCATCTCTTCCTCATAATATTTTCAAATAGCAATATATTTCATTCTCTTTCTTTGTCTTTGGGTTACTAAATCTATCATCTTACTGGGAAACTTATGGTATTGTCAGAAATTGCATATTATGCCCTGAATTAAGGCTGTTTATCTTGAACCTGACAAGTTGTTTAAAAATAGACTGTTATGCTTTGTATTCATTCTCCACTCCAGAACTCTCTTTGTAACAATGTAAATAAAGGACTCCCAGAGCTGATACAGTGGGGCTGGCACAGTTAGAAGAAAAGACTCGGCCATTGCCCAATTTACTTTAGTGCAACATGAATCTTAATTACAGTGAACAAACATCAGCTGCGAGGCTTTGGGAGATGGAGTCATTAGGTAACAGTTTACAGGGAGCATTCATCTTCAAGCAAACTCCCAGGCCTCCTTAATTTCTTTTGTAGTTTCTTAAAGGTGTTGAAAACAAGAGGTATAATATGGATTCACTTTATGCCTGGTTCATTAAGCAGTATCTAAAGCTGAGAGCCCAGAATAAGCTAGGAATTGCTGCAATAATAATTTCCAATTGTTCTGAGCATAGATATTATCACACGTGCAGAGTTTGGGGGTGCAGATGGCATTTGTGACTCCTGGGCTGCTCCTCTGTGCTGCCCTCTCCTGTGGGAGCTGGGAGGTCTCTGTCCTGCTCACCCATCTGCACCACAGAATTGAAATTTGCAACTCTTGGGTTTGATATTTTTCCTTTTAATTCCCATAAAAAATTTTATCTCCTCAGAAGCATTTCCTAACCTAGCTACTGAATAGCAGCAGGATTCTAAATGTGGTTTCCAAAATGCTACTTTTTTTTTTAAAATCAAATTGTTTTCAGATAAAAAACAGCAAGTAGAACAGATGAGAATGGTTTTTTAATTTTTTCCTCTCCCAATTTTGGTTTATCTTACTTGCCACAAGCAGTATCTCCAAAATATATTTGTAATTCCATGTGCTGCACCCGCTTTACAGATTTCCTGGAAGACTGTAGGGAAAAGATTATGAGATCACAAAATGGTTTGGGTCGGAAGGGACCTTTAAAGGTCATCCAGTTTAATCCCCCTGCAATGGGCAGGGACATCTTCACTTAGATCAGGTCAGTCAAAGCTCCATCCAACCTGACTTTGAATGTTTCCAGGGATGGAGTATCCACCTTCTCTCTGGACAACCTGTGTTGGTGTAGGCAAAAGTCAATTTTTCCAATGTGAAAGAAATTAAGAAATTTCTTAAACTTGAAAAAAACCCTCAACCTAGTAGTAATTTCCCTTTTTGTACAGAATCTCTGGTTTCTTGCAGGTTTCTCACATTCTCAGTTGAATGGCTCCAACCCAAGCTTTATGTGGAAGCTTTGTGCATCCACCCTTTGATATCAACTCTCCTTTAAGCTGCTGAAGGCACCATTACCAACCCTTTACTCACTTGTTTAGGTACTTGCCCTCCCTCTCCTACACCTCCATCAGGACTTTTCCTCCTCCCTAAGGAGCAGCCTGTGCTTTCTGCCGGCTGCCAGCAGGAGGGAAAGCAGAATGGTTACTGAGTTTAGATTAAACAGATCCAGGGGGAGTCCTTGGAAAGGCAGGGAAGGATTAAGCAAGGCTGGTGTTTAAAGCACCCTCTGCACTTCGAGGGAGGCTGGAAGCTGCTGAGGCTCAGGCTCTGCAGGTCAGACCCCCAAAATCAGCCCTGAGGGTGGGACAGGTAGAGAGGCTTTAATTGCTCAGTCACCACTGGTCTCCAGGGTTGGAAAAGGTGCTTCATCAGAGCTGTGGTTCCTCTCCAAAGCAGCTGGACTTGAGAGTGGAAGAAGTAAACCTTTCTCCTGGCTGTGATGTGCTTTCAAGGAGGCTGCAAATATGTTGGGGGATTTTTTTTTTTTGTCTCCCTTGTAGAAACTTGTGAGCAAGTTGCTCTGGGAGTAGTGGTAGATGCTTCTACTAGTCATTTGTGACTGCCCAGGGTTCCTGTCTGCAGGTTGCCAACCCCACAGCGAGGGAGCAGGTGGGATTTGGGCTCCACTGGAGCCCCTGTGAGGGCAGGGGTTCCTTTGGAGCTCTGTGGTGGGCTGGGGAGGGGGAGTGCTGGACAGTGTATCCAAACTTCAAAGAGGGGGAACTCCAGGCCTTTGCTGAAATTCTGGAGATGCAGTTGCACATTTGAGCACAGAAATGTTTATGCAACAGGGGAAACTCTGATAGGAGTACAGAAATATTTAATGGTCTTTGTTTATCATCCTTCTCCAGCAGAAAGGAGAGGGAGCAGTGTTGTTTCACAGATAAAAAGTGAGTACTTGCTTTTTGTTAATGTTGCTGTCACTCAGCAAATACTCCACCAGAGCTGGCTGCCCTGCTGCAGGAGGCTGCAAAAAGGAGCTTTTTCTTCCAGCCTGGTAATGCACATGTTGTGGGAGGAGGGATGCTTCCAGGTGCCAGGCAAGGAATGCTGCCTGCAGCAGAGAGGCTGCAACCCAATGGCATGAAGGACGTGGTGTTATGGCTTTGCCAGGGACATGGATGCTCTGTGTGTGCTGGAGCAGTGTTTATCTCTGAGAGAGTTTAACTCTGTATCAGAGTTTATTGTTTCAGTGCTTTTTTTTCCTTAATTAAGGGTATTTTGTCACTTATGGCATTTTATTGATCCCTTAACCATTGCTGCCCAGTAGGGTAAGAATACAGCAAGCCTTATATCTGAAATTAAAAATGTATGACGAGTTTTAGGCTGTGTCAGCAGTTGCCCAGAACCAGCTCTGACTCAGACAATGATTAGTATCAAGAGGTTCATGACCATTGCTTTAATACTTTAAATATTGTGATTTGCAAACCTGTAACAGCCATTTGCAGCATGCAGAGACTGCACAGCAATGCTGCTCGCTCAGCAAAGGATTTTTCCCAAAATTTTGGATCATGTTAGATCTGGGGGTTTCTACTATCTACAATACTGATAATTTCAAAACCTGCTTCCCAGCTTGCCTTGGTTTTTTCACTGGAATTACATTGTGGGGGGAAAAAAAGTGTTATTTAAGTTGTTTTGGTATTTGGAGAAGGGGGGAAGACATGAGATGGGTCCAAAGGGGAGGACCTGTGGCAGATGCTCTCCTGGGCTCGCTGTCCTTGGGCCATCACTAACCCTGTGCTCTCTGCCTCCACAGGGCCCCCGGGGCGGCGAGGGAAGCCCGGCCGGCGTGGGGAACCTGGTAAGCATCACCTGCCCGGGCACCGAGGGCCCTGGGGGTGTCATGGGGGGTGTGGGAACCTTTGGGTAATGGCACCTCCATCTGACAGCTGTGGAACAGGGGCTGCCTTCACCCCTGTGTGCTGGGCATGAAGGGTTTTATTAAAAACTTTAAAAAACCAAACCAAAATCAACTCCCAAAACCCTACAAACCAAAAACAAATTTAAAAAAAAATTTAAAGGAAGAAACCAGCAATCAAAACAAAAAACCAGTTCCACTCAAAGCACCCACAGCTGTTGCATCTTTTATCCATCCTTCCATTTCTCTCTGTAGCATTCAGCCTCATCACTGCCCCACCCAACACTGAAGAGGGACAGTGAAGGAGTGTGGAAATAGGGAGTTCCCCAGCCTGCTGGATGGGAGGTGTGCACTGGCTTGGTCTCTGCATGTGGCCATGCCCCTGTGCTGCCTGCCAGCCATGGGGTGGTGGTGTCTGCAGCTGGGAGTCAGGGATGACCAAACCTCAGCCACCAGCCTTGGGCACTGAGCATCAGTGAGTGCCCTGAGTGTGCCCTCAGCCTGGCTGAAACCACAGAGCAGCCTTGCTGGGGGTTTCATTTGAGCTGGCTGTAATTCTGTGTCCCTGTCACTTCAGTGCATCTGGCAGGGTCTGGGGCTTTGTCCCTGTCTCTGCAATTGGAAGGACTGCCCCTGTTTCAGCTGGGGAGAGGTGCTGTTTATATCCTGCTGCTGGGTCTGAGTGCTGCTGGAGAGGGGAGAGATGCAGCTGGTGTTGCTCTTTCTCAGGAAAATAGACTGGGATGTGCCCAGAGAGGCAGGCAGATTTTGGGATTGCCTCACTGTGCCAGAAAGCAGCACATGAAATGACTTGTCCCAGCTCTTAGGTTCTTGGACACTGACAGAATGAACAGGAGCCAGTGGATTTCATTTAGTGAGGAGGCTGAATTCTATTCTCTGCTGCTCTTGCTATTGAAAATTCACAACTGGGATTTCAAAAAGGGCAGCATAACTTTCTGATCACCAATATTTTAAACAACTTTTTAAACTCTGAGGAAAGGAAGTTGAGTGGATATATGCTGCACACCAGCAGCAACACCTGAACTCATGGACTGATGGACAAAAAAGGCAGGCAGGCATTTCCCTTCACTTCCACTGCTGGTATTCCTGGGTGCATTAGGGGTTTTCTGAGATATTTGTGTTCCTGAAGCATCCAGGATTTACTCCTGGCCCAGGGCTGGGTGCTGAGGGGGTGATGGTGGATCCCAGCCAGCTTTGTTAATTAGTTTTATTTTCCCAGCAGCCGGGCTGCAGGAACAGCCACCAGACAGCTTTGATTATTTTCTTGGGTTTTTTTAAAATATCACCTAAGGGCTTTAAGGAGCACAGTGGAATACACCATTCTACCAAGGGCAGCTGGAGAGGTCAGCCAATGGGTCTGATTTTATATGCAGGCATTTATGTAAACACTGTGCAAGATGTGTCTCTGGTCCCTACAAAAATCTGGGAGGTAACTCTGAGCTCACACATGCCCTTAAATCTCTTCTCCCTGCTTCATGCAAAACTTTTGAAAAGCAGCAATTTCCCTTGTGCTGTGACACATGTGCAAATGCACTTGAGCATCCCTCTGATGAAGCAGAAAGCTGCCAGGGAATCAATGCACAGCCAGCAAGAAAACAAGCATTGTAAGCATTGTAAAAGAAAAAAAAGGAAAAAAAGGAAAAAAATTAATTATTGGCGATAAAAAAATTCTAACTTTAGTAACAACTTTTTAAAAATTTCTGCAATTGTGGAGGAAAGTAGAGAAGAGTGCAGCTGCCACCCACTGCACACAGCCACACACTGGGGCTCAAAGGGGCTCCCCAGTGAAATCCAAGGAATGCAGTGCAGAGCCTGTACTGCCCCACTGCAGATACACCGGGAGAGGCATCCTGCTGTGTATTGCTTTTGGCTGAGCTGACTGATGTTTGTTTCTCCAGATAACTTGAATATATATTTCTATATCTGTTTGAGAACCTGACCACACATAAACTGGGCCCTTGTTCCTCCAGTACAGCTGATAAATGTGAATAAAACTTTGTTTGTGTAGCATGCTGGTGTCCATCCCCAGGGACCCTGCCTGGTTAGGGCTTCACAGCCTCCAGACAAAGGCTGTTGAAGAGCCAGAAGGCTCAGCCCTGCCAAGGGAAGTGTTTTTCTTTGGCCTTTGTTGAAATAGTCATGTTGAAAAACCTTTTCAGATTATATTGAAACTTTCAATGTATATCTCTAAGAAACAAGTAGAGAAACTGTTAAGAGACACTCCTGTCCCTTTTAATCACACTCTCTTGTTGATCTAAACCAAGACTGAATTTTGCTTTTTTCTTCTGCCATGATGGATTCAGATAAAATAAATTAATCCTACAGCTCTGTTTCTCTAAGCTAAGAATTCATCATCATGAAAACACATTGGGACAACTGCTATCTTCCACAGATATGTGCCATACCATAAAAGATTAATTTTTAAACCATTTCTGGCCAAAAAAAAATTAACTATTTAGACCATTTGGATGTGGGACAAGCCTGGCTGCACATAATTCAAAAACACTTGTTAAAGCAATGGGGTGAAGCCCCATTGTCCCCAGAACCTGCCCAGGGCAGGCAGTGGGTCCTGCTGGGGCCTGGCCTCTGGGCTGGTAGTGTTTTTTGCTGTACAGAAGCATAAAGGCAGCAAGTTTCCCCTGGGAGCCCTGGAGGGCAGAGGGGGTGCTCTAAACCCCAGCCTCCTTTGGGCTTCACATCTCTGGTGGCAGCTCCAGCTCCCCGTGGTGGCACAATTGTCCCCCTGTCATCCCTTCCCTGACCTCAGACTCAAGGATCAAGTAGCTGGGCAGTGCTTCTGCCACCATCAGCCCAGTTGAACAAACCAGGCAGTAATTGAGTAAATGGCTCCATCCAACCCATTTTATTTACTCTCTCCATCTTCTGGCCCTTGGGAATCACTGCTGCAGCAGAGGAGTGGTCCCAGAGCTGGGCACAACCACTGCAAAAGAGGCTACTTTTAAAAACCAACTTATCCCACTGTTGCTACCACGGGGTCAGAAATTCACACCAGCAGCTTCCCTGGGGATGTCACTTTGGCTGTTTGCTCTGGTCCAGCACATCCTGAGCTCCATCCCACCCTGCCAGGACAGACACAAGGGTCCCAGCACCCTTATTCCTGCACATGATCTTCAGCAGTTTCTTTTCCAGCAAGCACAGCCTTGAAGAGTCATGTGCACCCACCCATGGAAGCAGTGTATAGAAAGAAAAACACATTTCAGTACAATTTTTTGAGGGATTTTCAGCATTCTCTCACTGTGGCGTTGGAAGAAAGGTTTTGTAGCACTTGCTGTCATGATTGGCCCTGACAGCCAGCCTGCTCATCTCAGATGCAGTTCCTTTTCCTTGCCAAAGGCAAAATCAGGTTTAATGTCATGTTAGCTTATTTTTCCAATGTGATATGTCCCAGTGAGGACACAGTTCAACTGCTGGAGTGAGCGTTTGTGAAATAACACGGATTTTTGCCAGGGACCTGGGAGGTTTTGCTTCCCCTCCTGCTGCCAGCTGGTGCTGTGTGAGCAGGATGGGGTAGGGATGCACAGCCCTCAGGGGCTTTGTGTTTATTGTTTTAAAGATTGAGCCATGCTGGGGTGTTCCTGAAGGATGGATGAACAGGATCCAGGATTTGGGAGCTTAGCTGAAGTATTGGTTCAAAGGCTTTGCACGACTAGATGGTGGGAGATGATGTTCCTGTCTCTCGGAATGTCATTCTGCTTTCTTCCCCTGCCTTGATGGTTGATCCAAAAACTGATCTGAAGCTCAAAATCTCTCAAAATAAACCAGGAGATAATCTACATGAAATGTTCAGCTTGGGAAGTCTCTGAGTAAGGCTCGGCTCTCCTCACTTGAAGCAAGAGCTGTGCCAGGACACAAACACCCAAAGCTGATGGCTGGGGTGCTCTGCAGCATCTGTTTGCATCAGCTGTGCACAGCTACAGCCCAGGGGGATAAACATTGGCTGGTTTGGCACAAAATTCCCTTTACAGGTGGGCCAGAGAGGGCATTTTTTTGATGAAGTGTTTTTTCATTGGAAAGTCCTGATTTGGCATACTTTCTGTTTCTGGCAGAAAAAGTTTTGTTTACAAAATGTTTTCATCTCAAAAGCAGTTTTTGGGGAAATGTGTTGAAATTTTGCTATGGAATAGAAGTCTTCTGCCCACCACTCACGATTTTTTTCTTTACGTTATGCCGAAGTGTTGCCTTTATTTGGACTTCTAACAAAGAATTGATTCAAAGGGGTTTTTTTGTTTGTTTGATAGGGCTTTTTTCTTATAGCTGTTCTGTTTGTGCAAATGTCCTGATTTGGAACAAGAAGGAATCTAAAGCTTTTTAAAAGGAAAAAATCCCAATGTGATTTCTATGCAGGGAAGGTTTATTTCTCTCCCAGCCCTATATATACTTAAAATCCCATATTTTACATATCAAGATTTATGCTTTCAGACCCATTGGCCTTGTGATTGAATGGACAAGTGTAAATGCATGGTTGTTGTTATTCACTAAGTACACATGGGGTTGCATGTGGGTAAATCACACAGAAAGCTGTATTGATTTGGGGATTTCTATTGCTCCCCCTATTTCTCACTATAAACTGCCTGTGACAACCTCATACCCAAGGACTTCTGCTGAACTTCAGGAAAAATCTAATCTGGCTCTCAGTAATGAACCACTGCTAGGAGAGTAGATTCCTGTGCCCCAGCCCTGAGGCACAGACAGGAGTTAGAGGTCAGCACACAGTGACAAACAGCTTCTCCCAGATTCTCTGGCTTCTTATGGCTGCAGCAGTTGTTACCTGCTGTTACCCATGGCTCAGTTACTCCCCTTTCAGCATCCCAAATTAATAGCTCTACGTGTGTGTATATACATAATGCTTGTGTTTAAATACACATAGCCATATATTAATATAGATTTTGTTTTTACTTTTTTTTTTTTTTTTTTTTTTTTTTTTTTTGTTTGTTTTTTTTTTTTTTTGTTTTTACATCTTCAGGTGGCCACAGATGCATGCTTGCTACCTTGGGGATGGGCTATTTGCCCTTTAGAGTTGCAGCAAAATCCCCTCTGACTCTTCCTGAGCGGTTGGAAATGTCTGGCTGGTTTTGTTTCCCCTGCCTGGCTCTCTCCTCTCATGGTGGGAGAGCTTGCATGATAAATGACTTGCAGATTTAACAGAAATATCATCTTATCCCAAAATTTCCAAGCTGAAAAAATACTTGGAAATAAATGACTGTGACCTGTCATTTCCCATATGTTTGTGTACTGCTGGGGATGATGCTGCTGTGACCTGCTCAGGCTTTGGATATACAAAATAACATTAATGTTGGTCAATCAGGAAATCTGGGTCATTAATTTTTAATGAGTTTTGATTTTCACCTCCCGCTAGCACAGCTGTGCATGTTCTTAAGGAATCTTTTTGTGTTTCCAAATATCTCCATGCCCTTGCATGCTTGAGCACAAGGTGCTCACTCCTGGTTAGAGCAGCATCCTCCCTGTTCAGGTAAATCAATCATAGACCAAAATCTGTGCATTTGCAGGTTATTTTTGTCTTTCTCCTCTTCCTTCTGAAATCAGCCACCAAGTTAATTTGTCACGTAGTTTTCAGTACACAAAGGATGTTTCCAATTTTTATTTGTTGTAAGAAGAATTTCCAAGTTGTTTCATTCTTCCTTTCAGCCTCTCAAACTGATTATTGCCAGTCAAAATTATTAGCAGTAAATTCTGGCAAATTTCTTTGAAAAGAGCATAAATCTTGTGCAGTGTGCCCACAATGATGAGAAGGCTGGATGAGGGGGAGCCCCTGGGTACAGGATCAGCTTCTTCATTTGTTGTTGAATTGCAAAAATATTTGACTTTTTTCCATAGGAAACAAGTGTCTTGTGGCTGGGCTGTTGAAAAACACATTCAGCAAGCCAGAAATTCATGTTGTTCTTAGGAGGAGGAAAGATCAGTCCAATAGGTTTAACTTTATGCCTTAATGAAGATTTATTTAGCCTCAATTGGCCAACAGCACTGTGAAAGACTGGTGTAACTCCAGTGATGGGGCTGGAGAATATCCAAAGGTGCATATACAGACCCCCCATTTGATGATTCCTGAATTTTGGAGGAGGAAGCACTTTCAAAGAGCACTTGCCTGCACATGTTGGGGAGAAAAAACCAGTAGCTGAGAAAAGGAAAGTAGGCAACAAATTCCAAAGAGATTATAATTGGTACATGATTGAAATCCCATATTAAAATAATTTCCTGCCCACTTCTTTGAGACTTAAGTCTTGACTTTTCCACAAAAGGGCTCTTGTGGGTAGCCTGGTGTAAGTGAGTTAATAAATCAGGTTTATGATTCTCAGTTAATAAATTGGCATAGAGCCACTAGCTTCTGTATCCAGAAAAAATTAAATCAAGGAGAGCAAGTTAAGCCCCTGTGCTCCTGGCCTGGAGGTTGTCCCTGCCCCAGACATGTCTGTGTGGCACTGACCCCCTCCAGGTGACAGACACAGGTCAGTGGATGGTTCTTGGTGCACTGCCAGCCATTACTTACTGCCACCCCTCATTCTTAGGCTTGTTTGGTTTTTATTTAATTCAACTTAGTGATGTTTTTAATTTAAAAATTAATTTTAAAATCCTTGAGAAGGCATTGACTTGAAATATGCTTTTTGAATAATATTGTTGAATAACATAGATGAACAAAGCTTTTTTTTATTATTTTTCTGCCCCCATTTTAAGCTTTCCCACTTTTTTTTTTCCTTTTCTAATTCTGTTTCTAGTTTCTGGTTTTGATCAGGCAAGAGTCAGAGCATGAAGAAATCCTAAACTGAGCTATAGGCTGCCTCATGAACAGGAGTGCAACATGGATTGCTTTGGATTAGGGCTCAGTGCTCACCTCAGTGCAACACCAGTTTGGGCAAGCAGTGGGAAAACTGCAGAAATTGGTGTGTCTGTGGTGAACACCCTGCACTTCTGGGGACTTTGGGGAATGCTTCTTTTCCTACTTCTCAAAAAAAAAAGCCTCAGCCTGTGCCCCTGGCTCCCAGACCTGATGTGGGTGTGATGGGCATTTCCCTGGAGCTGAGGCACACGAGGCAGGGGTGGCACAGGGCTGGGGGGCTGTGTGACATGTTTGGAGGTCAGGGAGAGGTGGCCACATCCAACAGGAACATTTGGGGTCTGTGGAAGCAGCAGCACTGCCCTTGTCAGGTCCCTACCACACTGCTCCTGTGGCTTTGGTGAGATTATATCCTGCTCCTCCTGCATTACTCAAAGGATAAATAAGGTCCATGGTGAAAATACAGATTTTATTAATAAACATTTGCACATTTTTCCGGCCACGTCTGTCTCCTTCCTGCTGGCCACAGGTGGTGCCAAGGCCCTGATGCCTGCACATGGGCCCTGCTCTGATGTGCCCAGAGTCTTGTGGGGGGAGAGGAAACAGAATCATAGTGTGAAAAAGATGGGAAAATAATGGTTTTACACCCCTGTCAGTAGTGTGAGATGGGCCAGCAGCACTGGTGAGATGGGGCTGTCTGTAACAGGAGGGTGTGGATGGTGCTGAGTGTATCTGCAAAGTCATCATGTGGGAACTGGACTGAAGAGTTCTAAATCATTCTGATGTTGGTTCCTGCTTTGTGTTGCTTTGTCAGATTATACTTTTTATTTGTAATTGACTCTTTTTTTCTTTGTTTTTCTTTTGTTTTCCAGGACCGGCAGTAAGTATCGTGGATTTTACTGTTGGATCAACAAAGTTAAGACTTCCCCTTCCCCTGCCTTTCAGTGTCCTTGCAAAAGCACAGCATTTTTTGGTAGAGGTGTGTCTGGAAACAAAATCAGTACCAGATGCTGCTGGGTTTTTGGTGTGGGGGGGAATTTTAAAATGTTTAACTTGCTCCCCCAAGGGACTTGCACTAATTTTAAACTCAAAAAATATTCAGTAAAAAGGAGTTTTCCCTTTAAAGAGTTCTTTAGTCTGCCTATTTAACAGAAAGAGTGCTGTACTAATATTTAACATGTTACTGGGTTTATTGGTTCTAAAGCTCTGTCTTGCTTTTCTTATCTATTGTGTTTCCAGCATTTAATATGGGTTTGGTTGCCTCACAAGGGGGGCTAGAGGGAAAACCATAGCTTGCTTCCTTCTTTCTTTGAAGTCTTGGGTAGAATAATGAGCATTCCTACCAATGCAACCAGAAAATTTATGGGGAAATAGTTGTTTGAAGGGGTAATAGTTGAAAATGTGTCAACTCCTCCTTTCAAATGTTCAGACGTGCCTTTGACTGTGCCACCACATCCAAATCTGTTGTTCTCCTGCTGGTTTTGGAGTGAGAATTTATGTTTTATTTGTGCCCTCAAAGTTGCTGCGGGTTGGTTTAAAAAATAAATTAGGTATTAGGTGCTTCTGGTTTTCTACCTTTCTTCCCCCAGAGGAGGCGGAGGAAGAGAGGTTCAGGCTGCACTTTTCCTTATCTGTCATTGCACTAGCAGAGGCATTTCTTCACGTTCTTCTCTTCCTATAGAGACTCATTGGGTTGAAAAGGGCTTATTTTAGGGAAAATAAATTTGGCAGCTATTCCTGGGCTAGTAAATTTCTAGTTCTGTTTTGGTGACAAGGAGTGGGGGCTGTCCCAGCACTATGGGCTTGGTTCTCTTGGGGCTGGCAGCACTGCCTGTGTGTTTAGTTAAGGCTTCTCAGCCCTTTGAATTTTTGCTTCTATTTCAAGTTCATTTTCTAGCCTAAATACTTAAGAGGGGGTTGAGAAAAACGATAATTTGTGATTACAAATAAAGAGGATATTGGGATACTGCCTATTTCAAACTCCCCATATACACCTTTAGGGGACATTCCCCGTTGACTGAAGCACTTTGGTTAGCTGGAATGGGTTGTGTGGCTGTCTGGTGGTGCTCAGAGGCTCCTCTCAGTCCCCACAGCCGGGTGTGGTGCTGCCTCACGTGTGCTGTCTGCTCACGTTCATTATGGCCATCCAACACAGGCAACATATGGTGCACTATTAATTTTTCTTTGTCTCTAGTTGGTTTCATTTCCTGGTTCCCACGGCACTATTGAATTGCAAACGGAGCGCAGGGGAGATTTAACACAAACAAGACCTTTTTTTCCTTTCCTCTCCCCTTGCCCTTCTTTGAAAGACAACTCCTGATTTAGTTAATTTTGGGGTTGGGTGGGGTTGGTTGGTTGGTTGGTTTTGGTTTTTTAAATCCTGCTTTTTAGCATAAATGGCCTTTGCCAGAGACTTCTTTAAGCATAATATTAAATAAGTCCTAGAACCCACATAACCACAATATTATTTTATTTTAACAGTACTGCATTTATTAGTTTCTTCTGTTTCTTGATTTAGGCCAGAAGGAATTGATTACTTCTTACATGTATAGCATTACGCTGCTCTAACTATATCCCCAATTCTGTTGTTTCCTAGTAGCAGTTGTTCTGGTATTTTATTCTTTTAGCTGTCATAAGTTAGTTATGCATATAAAATTATTAGAATTTGTGGTACAGGATTTGTGGCTGATGGATGATTGATTGTCCTGTCTGTGAGTAAGGGGTGTTCTGCTCAGATATGCTATAAAACCTCTGTTTTGGAGAGTATTAAAATCACATGCTGGGTAGGAAATTTCTACAATTGAAATATAGGCTTACCACAGACTGTAATTAAGCATTTACAGTCACAGATATTACCAAACACATTATGTGCTAGTGTGCTGGCTGGGGAACTCACCAGCAAGCGAGGGCAGGGCGTCCCAAGTGTTTCCTATTTATCTGTGTGTGCTCCCTGCCATACCTCAGCATAAAACCCCCCTGTACACTTCATCCCAAGCTGTAACTGGTTAAACAGGCAATTGCTGAAGTCAGTGTTGTTTCTGGATGAACCAGGAGCACTGCAGGAGGCATTTCAGCTGCAGGGGTGCTTAGGAGAAAGGAGAACTCCGTGGAGAGGCTGCTGGAGCTGTGCCATGCCGTGAGCCAAGCCTGACCTGGCTCTGCACCCACAGCACGCTGACACCACCCGAGTTTGTGCAGCAGATGACTTTGCTGCACCAGACACACCTCGCTGCCTTTTTGTGTGCCAGTAATCCTCACCAGCTCCTTGCCAGGATCTGCCCTGACTCTGGTTTGCAGCAGGCTCTGCTGTAACTCACGGCATGGTTAGCAGCTCCTCGGGCTGTAAACGCCTCTGGGAACCCCCGAGGAGAGCAGGGAAGGTGAAATACCCTGAATGGGCTGTGTTTTGTTCTGCTGATCCTGCAGCTGCTGCTAGGAACTTCTGCAGGGTCATTCCCCACAGCATCAGCTGGGCTTTCTGCTTCACTGCAAATAAAGCAAAGCTTGGATGTGAGCTGGGAGAGCGCATCCTGCAAGGAAGTTAATGGGTCTTAGAGGGGTAAACCTTCACTGAATCAAGTGCTGGAGCAGGAGTTTGAAGCTCAGTGATTGCTGTCCTGGCTGCTACCTCAGCCTCCACGACCTCTCCCCAGCACTGGGGTGTTTTCTTTCCTCTTGGCACCCCCATCCCGGGCAGGTTTATGGCCAGGACCCAGCGTGTGCCATGTCTGTGGCTCCAGGGCCAGCAGAGCTGGGCACAGGCAGCAGGGATGGGAGCAAGTTGGCAAAACCGTGGTAAGTAGACAAAGGGGGGCAGGAGGTCACAATCCAGGGAAATCCAGGGAAAATACACTGTAGGTGTGACCCCTCTGATAGGAAAGTTGCCCCAAGAGGTTTGTCCAGTTTAGTGGCAGGGCTGCCTGGAGAGCTCGTGGCCCTCCTGCTGCTATGTGATGTCGAGCTGCTCCAGGTGCACTGACTGACTCATCTCCCTTGTTCCCCCCACAGGGGCAGTCAGGACGTGATGGTTACCCGGTAACTCCACTGCTCCTTTGAGTTTTATTCTTTTCTAATCTGCACTCTGTTGTCCTCTTCAGCATTTTCCATGACGCTTGATTTTCCCTGCCTGTTTTAAGCTGCTTTTTTTAACTTCTTCCCTCCTCTCTTTCTTCATTAGCAATAGCTTTTGAGGGATTCAGCCCTAAAACTTAAAAGCTTGAGCAATAATCTCCCTTAGTGTTTACAGGGATGAAATACTTGAGCCCTTTCATGGTTGTATTCGTGCTCTTGTTTAAGAGTTCACTGGACTGCAAAGTGAGTGAAGGCTTTGGGTTTGTCCCACTTAGAACTCGAAGAGGGGATACTGGTGAAAGATCTTCAGGTGTTGAGGTAGATCCTCATTTACCCATATCCAAAAATTTATCTGTGGGTGCAGAGCTGTCCTGCTGGATGTGCAGGAGGAGGGAGTTCTTGTTCTGGCCCGATCCCAAACCTCAGCCTCCTGGCTGGCTCCCCTGTCCCTCATCAATGCCCTTGGGTGGCCACAGTGCTCCAGCTCCGAGGGGCTCAGCAGCTCATCAGGGAGCCTCTCCCAAGCACACCTTACTTGGTGTAAGGGGTTGGCAAAAAACACTGTAAATTCTCCTTGTGCGTGGCATGGAGAGAGAGCTTCCATCTCTGCTCCTGCTTTTTGAATTGATGCAGTGAGCTCTGCAGTGCCTGTTGCTCTGGAAGGGGTGAATTGGCTTTCCTTAGCCTTCTCCTTCCTGTGGTTGATGTAGTAGATGCCCTTTTTTCCTTTTTTTTTTTTTTTTTTTTTTTTTTCTTTTTTTTTTTTTTTTTTTTTTTTTCTTTTTTTTTTATTTCCTTTTTTTTGTTCTTTTTTTTTTTCCTGAATGATTGTGTTAGAAAAACCCCCTGCTTGTTTTTGCCACCACATGCCCTGGCCTGGCTCCCCTTGAGTGCCCAAAAACCACAGAAACATCTATTTAGTTTTTTGTGTGCCAGGGAGCTCAAGAGAGGAGGATTGGAAGGGAATTCCAGGGCTCTTTGCAGTTTTCACTTCCCCTGGACCCCTGTGATCCTCCCTGGGGAGGACAGCAGCGTTTCCCTAGAAATGGAGAGGTGGGAGACGGGGTTAATTTTGCAGAGCCAGCCTGTGGGGCCCTTGCTCGGGACTGCACCAAGTGGTGAGGATGGATGGGGTTTGCTCAGAGGGGAGGCTGTGGCCAGCAGAGCTCCGTGTCCAGGGAAGAGTTTGTAAGGGGTTTGTCTCCCTCAGGGCTCCGTGTCCAGGGTTTGTAAGGGGTTTGTCTCCCTGAGGGCTCTGTGTCCAGGGATGGGCTTGGAAGGGGTTTGTCTCCTGAGGGCTCCGTGTCCAGGGAAGGGTTTGTAAGGGGTTTGTCTCCTGAGGGCTCTGTGTCCAGGGAAGGGTTTGTAAGGGGTTTGTCTCCCTCAGGGCTCCGTGTCCAGGGAAGGGTTTGTAAGGGGTTTGTCTCCCTCAGGGCTCTGGTCCAGGGAAGGGTTTGTGAGGGGTTTGTCTCCCTGAGGGCTCCGTGTCCAGGGAAGGGTTTGTGAGGGGTTTGTCTCCCCCGGGGCTCTGTGTCCAGGGAAGGATTTGTAAGGGGTTTGTCTCCCTGAGGGCTCCGTGTCCAAGGAAGGGTTTGTAAGGGGTTTGTCTCCCTCAGGTGGCACCTGCCCGCAGCAGCCCCGGCGATGCTGGAGCCAGGAGGTTGCACAGATGCCTCAGGGATCTGTTGGAAATTAAGAGTTTAATTTATTAGAAGTTAAGATGCGAAATTTAACTCCAATGGGCTGTGGATTGTTATTTTCAGGGTGGCGTTTTGTCCTTGTGGGGTGTGGATTAGCAGTGCCCTTGGCAGGTTTGTCCCTTCTCCTGTCTCAGTCATGGGATTTAGTGGCAGAACTCTGAAAACCAGAAACTCTGGGAGGAAATAGGGGCTGTACCCTAGGAGAGAGCACCACCACTGTCCCCTGGGCAGCCTGGCACCTTCCCTGTCCCAGCTCCTGGGGAGGGATTTTGTTGATGCTCCAGCACTTCTGGATGGTGTCAGGGACTGGGAATGACCTCAACTCTGCTGCCACATCTGCACTGGGAAAATGGCATTCACATCACCACAAGGTTTTTCCTCCTCTCTCTTACCCCTAGGACCTGCAGTCCTACTCCAGGCTGGTCTTATCCTGGCTTTGAAACCGGCAAACACTGGATTGCTACATAGGCATGGCTGTGGCTGCACTAATTGACTGTATCTAATAAGGAGGTGAAGATAATTGCATTTTCAAAGCAAGATGTATCCCTGAAGAAGGAGGAAACGAAACATAAAGTAGGGTTGGGTGTATTATTCAGCAGAAACACATTTACAGGTTTTAATAAACAGGTTTTATTAAATCCAGTTGCATATTCAAATGAATTTACTTATTTAGTTCCATTCATGGTGATCAAATAACTCTGAGCTGTTTCAGGGGGTGGATGTGGTGAAAATGCAGAGGTAGAAGGTGGATATTAAGTGGTGTGTGGTGACACTTGCATCCCTTGGCCAGCAGTGCTTTGAGCTGCTATTTTATAACAGAGCTGCAAGCAAAGGAAGCCTTAAAGGGATGAAGTGATCCAGAGCTCTGGAAATGGGACTGAGAGAGAAAACAGCTTCTATAAGATGATTTCAATATTTTTATACTTACCATCTCAAGAGGAGAAGTTTGGACCTTACAATAAAATTTACAGCAGAAACAGTTGTTTTTTTCTTTATGAAGTTCTGTAGGTTTATTACTATTTTTGAAATCCCATAGAGGATTTTAGTTTCCATTTTTAACCCTATGGCATATCCTATTAACATTGTTGTAACAACTATGAAGGATGTTGGGATTTGTTGCTCTTCTGCTCCTGTTTGATTTGATTTTGACACCCCATTGATCATGCATCACAGCACACAACTCAGCCTGAATTTCAGTGTAAGAGCTCTGTGGTTCTGTCTTCTCTTTCCCCAGTAACATTTGAACTTGGCCAATTTCAGCCAGATTTGCCAGAAGGACAAAGACTTTGTAGAGAATAGTTTAACTTTTGATACTGGGGCAGGCTAAAGGAAAAGCCTTTTGGATGCCCCCGGTGAAGCAGGAGCCACAGAGCTGCCTTGAGCTCGGGTTTGTGTGGGAGCAGCAGAGGAAAAGCAGATGTGCAGCCTATGATGGAAATGTGTTTCTTGTTGGGCAGGACCAGGCCCTGGATCGCTGGGATCCCCTGGGATGTGTCCCAGGCTGTGCTTCCCAAGGCAAGGAGCATCCCTGCTGCAGAGTGGCTCCACTGACCTGGTGCGCTCTCAGCATGCTGGGTCATTTGTCCTGGGGAGCAGGGAGGGGACAGAGGGCTGGTGCAGTGGGGCTGTGCTGCTTTCCTGAGCAGGGCAGGCAGCTGCATCTGGGCAGGAGGAAAAGGAGAAAATGAAGAGCAGATGGAAGAGCTGAACTGCAAGTAGGCTTAGAGCTGACCTTTGAGAGCAGGAGGATCTCAGCATTGCACAGCTGTTTAACTGGATGTTGGGAAACATTTATTCACCAAAAGGGTTGTGAAGCATTGGTCCAGACTGCCCAGGGAAGTGGAGTTACTGTCCCTGGAGGGATTTAAAAGATGTGGATTTTGATTTAGGGGTGTGCTTGGCAGTGCTGGATTGATGGTTCGACTTGATGATATTAGAGGTCATTTCCAGCCGGAATGATTCTGTGGTTCTAAGCAATGGCTGTGCAGTGCTCTTAGCAGTCTTGCCTCCATCTCTTTCTCTGCCTCATGCAGGGATGATTCTATACTTGTCCTCAAACTACTCAGTTGTTCTCCTACATATTTCTCCTCTTTCCCAGTGAGATGCTGCCTTTGTGGTTCACCAGAACCCATTCCCTTCTCTTCTCCACTTACTGGAGAAGCCTTTTGAAGACAAAGTCTCTGTTTCTTGAGAGTTTCATCTGCCTCTACTGCTCATCCTTAAAATCAGTCTCAGCTACACCACTACGTGACATCCCAAATGCAGGGTTGTCACTTCAAGTGGGAAGAAACCAAAAGAATGAAGTTGATTAATGAGGGGAATTACTTCATGTGCATGTCTTCATTAATAGAAAGCAGAGCAGGGAAGAGGCTTTGCAGAAGAGAAGTATGATATGAAACAGGGTTGTCTCCTATTTTATACATTTCCCTTAGAATACTAGGATTTCTTTTTAGTTGAGAGGTGTGTTACTCATTTTGTCCCTCCAGTGTATGATGTTTGCCTTCTGAATTTTGTAAATCACTTGTGTGCTGCCTGGAAGACTGAAGTCATCATCCTGCCCATCTCTTGCATCAGTGGGAGCCTTTTGAGAAGGCAGGGAGAAAAGGCGCCATGCTTAGAAGTAATGCAGCATATACTGAAAATAATTCAGCATTGAGTACCCAGCTCTGTGGTCCCCAGCACAGGAAGGATATTGATCTGTTGGAATGAATCTAGAGGAGGCCACCAGGGTAAATAGAAGAATGGAGAACCTCTGCTGTGAGGAAAGGCTGAGAGAACTGGGATTTTTCAGCCTGGAAAAGAGCAGGTTTGGGGACATCCTGACTGCAGCTGTGCAGTACCTGAAGGAGCTACAGGAGAGCTGGAGAGGAACTATTTACAAGGGCCTGGAGGGACAGGACAAGAGGAATGGCTTCACACTGACAGAGGCTGGGGTTAGATGGGATATTGGGAAGAAATTCTCTATTGTGGGGGTGCTGAGGCCCTTGCACAGGGTGCCCTGAGAAGCTGGGGCTGCTCCATCCCTGGAAGTGTTCAAGGGCAGGTTGGATGGAGCTTGGAGCAACCTGGGATAGTGGAAGGTGTCCTGGCCAATGGCAGAGGAGCTGGGCCTAGAGAGTCTTTAAGGCTCCTTCCCCCCCAAACCATTCCATGATTCTGTGACTAATAGACAGGTAACTGCACCAATATAATCAATTAATAGACTTCAGGCAAAAAAGAATCATGACACAGACATTGCTCCATACTGGCTTTTCATTTTGGGGAATAATTGCTCTATCAGAATTGAAATACTCCTGTGCAGGCCATTCTTACATATTTATAGTCAACTCATGCTAAGGAGCTATTGGAGCTAAGCAGGTCAGCATCTTCAGAAACTTTTATTTTGGGAGTCTTGGACAGTGAGCTCATATCTTCCTTTGGCTGCAGTTGTAAATCTAGATCTATCCACTGAAGTCAGCTGTAATGTATAAGCCAGAAATCAACTGGTAAGGATGGTAAAACTCTGGTTTTAATTAATTTTCAAGACATAAAGTGAAGCCAAATGTGTTTTTCTAGGCTGATGTCTGTGAGTGGGGTTGAAGAAGCATGTGTAGAAGGGAATATGGTTCCCTGACATAAAAACCCAGCACAGTGAAGCACTGGAACAGTGACTTTGGTTACAGCTCTAGACCTTGACCATAAACAGTGGAGTCTGGGGTTTTCTCCTCTCAGCAATTAAGAATTTCAGTTAGTACACAACTTAGGGAAAGTCTGTGCAAGCTTTTCGTGTGTGACCCATAAATATAATATGAATGCAGACAGGATGATGTGTAGGAAATGAGGAACACATGCCTTAGCCTCTTCCTGGTGGCAGCTTCTCTGTGCCATTGTGGTTCCCTTCTTACCAGAAAGCCCCAAGGCATGAATTTAACCAGGCATTTTGGAAATGCCAGCACCAGAAAACCACATGTGGCATTAATAACAAACTACTTTTACAAGAGAGCTGTAGGAGTGGCTTAAAATTGAACTGCCTGATGTCTTGATGAGTTGCCTCCACCTATGCAATTATCTCCAAGTGCTGCTGGGGTGTGCTCGAGGTGCAGCCTGTGAGAGTGGCTGGAGGAGCCCAGGATTGCTCTGTGTGCAAACCAGAGCAGCAGGCAGCATTTCAGCCCTTCAGGAGGGCTGCCAGTAATCCCATGTCAGGTATGGGAGGCCATACTAGGGCCAGACCTCATGGGCTGTGTGGATCCCAGATTTTCCTGGCTTTTTGCAGTGGGCAGTTGATTTCAGACCTTGGGTGGTAGCTCGTGCATGGACACAGTTGCCTGTGGTGTCCAAAACACATTGCATGGGTGTTTTGGCTGGTTGTGCATTTTAAACACTGTGGTGTGATGAAGGCTTCTGTTGGTGAGGTATTTAGCTTTCTTAGCTCGGCTAATCAAGGTCATAATTGTAATTTAGGTTTCAGTCCTGTGTTTGTTCCCATGTTTTACTCGTAAATATCCAGACTTCAAGGAGTGTCTTCTGTGTGTGAAGTCATTTGCACACATACCTCTCCCAGTAAGAGCCCAAAAAACAGAAGTAACAAACATTAATTTTACAAGGCAAACTTTGTAGTTCCAGTCTTATTTTATTTTAATATCAGTTTTGTGGCCAATTCACGTAATTATTTGCCTAGAGGGAAAACCCTCTTTAAACAGGGAGAGCAGATCCAGCATGTTTTCCTGCTACATCCATTTGCTGGCTCTCTGATGTGGAGGCAACAATGATTTTGTGAAGACCAGTTCTTCGTGGCAGCAGTTTATTTTCCCTTTGATTTAAAGGTAATTCTTCCACAGGGATAATAAAAAGTTGTCTTCCATCCCACCCGGTAGAGTAATTGCAGATGTATTTGTTTATCCTGTGTGATTCCAGTGGTTCTGGATAGGAAGAGGAGAGGGCCTGGTGAAGGTGCTGACAGCAATGGCAAGGAGAACTGTGCAGCCCAAATTGCACTGGCAGGGCAGAGGTTTGGTTTCTGGCTTCTCATGCAGCTTTTCCTCTGGTTTCCTGCTTTGAGTGTTGAGTGCAGCTGGTGGATCTGCATCTCTGTTTCCAGCACATTTGGAGCCAGCCCTGTGGTGCAGAGGCTTGGTGTGTAGGCAGAGCAAAACTGAGAAAACCAAGAAGATTTCTCATTGACCACCAAAGAGAGGTAACCCAAACAGAAGCTGTAAATGACAATGGTCTGGAAAGATTATAAAGGCAGTAAGCACCGAAGTGTTTGCTTGTAATGCCAACATTCTTCCAAAATTACTTACTTACTTAAAAATTGCATTCCCACTTCAGAGGCCATCACCTCTGTCATAGGTGGATACTAAAAAAATATATCCAAAGCCCAAGTGGACATCAAATGCTCGAAGAAAGCAGTTGTGCAGAACACAAGACTCATTTAAGCCTAGAAATTTGGGGGAAGTTGGGGGGCTCTTTCTTCCATGAGAGTACTTTGCTGTTTTGGAAGAGAGCTGGTGCAATGTGATGCACAGATGAGTGAAAGGGTAATCTGGCATGTCTGCCCAGGAGCCACGGCAGTCTCTGCTGGGAGAAGTGGCCAAACTGACTCTATTTTGGCATCTCCAAGTGACCTTCCTCAAAAACCCCAGCAGTGCCCTGTGCAGCTCCAGCCCAGGGTTTGTTTCCCATCCCTTTGGACCAGTCAGTGTTAGATTTGATTCCAGGCATTTTTCTTGAGCATCTTTGAGAAGACATCCAGAACAAAGAGGAAGCTCTGTGCACAGACAAAAGGCGGCACATCTTGTGGTTAAGGACGAGGCAGCTCCTGCAGGGAAAAGGATCCCTTATCTCATTTGAAACCCTGCAGAATGTGGCTGACATGTCTGGAAGACAGCTGGGAATTGAACCACTCTGGTGAGCTCAGGCTGGCGACGCACAGGAGGGGCTGAGCAGTGAGCAGAGCCCAGTGCTGCCCCAAAAGCTTCCTGAGGATAGAGTTTGGTTTGTTTTTTCTGGCTTTGTCTGTTTGTTTGTTTCTTTCCCAAGGCTTTCAGAAGTGCTGGGGGCATTGGTGCCCTGTGGAAGGGAGAGGGGCTCTCCCTGCAGAGGCTGGCTCTGTGTGGATGCCCGCCGGGGCAGCCCGGCCTCCGAGGTGGCTGCTCCCTTGCAGAGCCGTCTGGTTTGCATTAGGGGTGAAGTTTTTAGCAAATTACTGCTCCTTTCTGCTCCGTTTCCATCAAAGAATGGGCAGAGGCCTCCCAGCAGTCTGTGGACAGATTTTTTTGGAGCAGAGCACAGATCTGAGGGGGTTTTTTGTTGCCTTTTAACGCGCGCTTGGCTCTTACCAGGCTGCTCTGCACCGTTTTCCTGACACCTCTGCTGGGGGATTTATGGCTGGAAGCCTGGGCTGAGGGACAGGGCACCCTCTGAAGAAATATTTCAGAGGCTTTGAGGGTTTGGTGATGCTGAGCCCTGCCAGACTGTGTGGGCAATGCCCGGGGTCTGCCCGGGTGAGAGGGGTGAGGTTGCTGCAGCTGGGGGTCTCCAAGGGTGAGGAGGGCTCCGCTCAGAGCAGCCCCATCCTTTGGGATCTCCCACAAGACTGGGATTAGTGTTACAAGCAGGGAGATCAGATTTTGGGGAACCCTAAATACTCTTCCTCATAAAAAGAAATGGGGTTTTCTACCTGAACAAGGACAGCCTGGCTCCGAGGCCATGCAGGATGCGGCTTGCATGTGTAAATTGTTTCCAAATGGAAGCAATTAGTCTTGCAAGGATTAAAAAATAATGTCTCATCAACGTTGCTGTTTAGTGCTTGTAAGAAAATCGTAGAAGCAGTTTGGTTTTGGATTTTTTTTAAAGCGATGCAAAAAACTATCATCTAGTAATGGAAAATGGGTTTCCAGTTTGCATGTAGTCATGGTTTGCTCCATGACTACATGGAGGAAATTTTGGGGAATTTGTGTTGGACAATAGTGAAATCACTTTTTTCAAACAAAGAGAAAGAAAACTGTTAGCAAAGGTTTGTCAGTAATCATGTTCATTGCTTAAAAAAATAATATTTATTTTTAAGTGCAGTGCTGTACCCATGTGTAGCAATCCCGTCCCATTGCAGTGAGGCTTTCCATGCTATGTATAAAGCTAAACATGAAACTGTTGTGATATAGGTGATCTTAATGCTTAAACATGGCAGCTCCTGGTAGGAAAGTTTCCAGTGTTTTGTCATACTGCAGACTGATATGATTTTGGGGTCTCACACCAGGGACCAAGAAGCCAGGGCTGATGAAGGAGGAACCTTCTGCCCAGGAACACTTCCAGGCTCACAGCAGTGAGTGGTGTGTGCTTGGGGTAATTCCTTGTATGACCAATTCCATACTCTTCACAAGTTTTTTAATGTAGTAATAAATTTATTTAATATTATAAATAATAATGATTAAAAATAAAATATAGTAAATTAAATTGTTGTTATTATTATTGTGTTTATTATTGTTGTATTTAAATGCATTAATTTAAATGTGTTTGAAAGGACAAATTATTAGTGCAGCAGCAGCAGTATTGTATTGAGTACAAATTTGTTATTTTGTAAGGGTTTCTGATCCTTCTGCACTGAGGACTGGGAGGGAGGAGGAGCAGCAGTAACTGGGCATGAGGTGACATCCCAGAGCAAGCCTCTTGGACTCAGTTTATTCACAGTTAGTGCCAGTGATTCTCAGCTGCTATTTAGAGGACTCACAGTTCATTTTTTGTTTCTCAGTCCCTTTTCTTCCCTTTCCCTTCAGCTGGGAAGCTGGGAGCAGCCACAGCAACCTGGCTGTCTTCCTCCACTTTCCTTGTGACGGGCCTGGCAGGGCGTGCTTAGCCACAGCTTTTGCCAGAGCTTTCTTCTCACACAAAAATGTGCTGAGGGACCACATGGCCAGCAGACACTGTCCTGCCTGTGAGGATTTACAGCATGGCCTGTGGGAAGGGATGGTCCCTGCTCCCTGCCTGTGCTGCAGATGACCCAGGGCCCTTTGCAGGGATACTAAAATATTGTCATGCTCTTTTGTTCATTCCTTGAAATATAAGATTCTACCCTTTTTTGAAACCACAGAACCAGAGATGGAAAGGCAGCCCTTTGAATCTGTCAAAATTTGACTGCAGGGTTCCTTCCGACCCCTGTGCTAATTTCTAGCAGAGCAGGAAACATTAAAAATAACCATGAGAGAAGATTTCCCAACTCAGAAGGATTGTCCTCTTAATAATCTCTGGCTTTGCTTTCACTGTATATTTTCCCCCCTTAAAATTCCTGTAACACTTTAAGAGCAAGTCCATCCCTGCCAGCAGCAGCGAGGGCACTGGAGGGGGGTGGCAGAGGGCCAGGGAGCCAGGCTGGCACCTGGGCTGCTCTGAGCCTGAGGTGAGTGATGGGCATGGGAAATGCCTGTTATTTATTGGAAGAGCTTGAGCTTGCAAGCTCCACATCTTCCCTTTTGGGTGAGCTCAAAACTGTTCTCAAGCCTTCAGCTGACCTCAGCAATGGGTGAATCTCTGTATCTCAAGACTTGTGAGCTTCTACTGTAAAACAAAATGAAAAATACATCAGAATTTGTTTTAAAATGCTTCTGAATCAGCCTCTTACTCTGAAGTTGAAATGTTGTGTGTCAAATCCAAGGCATGCATCAAGATTGTGTGCTATAGTAATGAGCTCTGCTCAAGCTTTTACATTTTATTTGACCCATGTCTGCATTCTCAGCACAAGGTATAATTCTATATCATTAAACAATAGATCATCAATGTGTACCATAAAATGTATTAGCTTTATAAATAATGTCCTCACCCTGGTGATGGCAAAGGGGGATGCACCATGGGATCACCATGGATCATTATTCCTATAGGAACATCTGTGCCTATGACACTCTTTGTGAGGGGTGAAACCAAGGTGTGTAATTGCAATTATCACTCACCTCTGTGAGTGACTGATTGAGCTCTGTATCACCAGCTCTGTGTCACCAGCTCTCCCCAGTAATCCAGCTCCTCCTGCTCCAGAAACCTGAGGGCTCCAGACAGATGTTGCAGATGTATTTTCTTTGCAGAACTGACAGTAACAATTTTTCTTTTCTAATGGGGAGGGTGTCCCACAGAGCTGGTTTGGCCAGGCACTGAACGCATCTGGTGTGTGGTCAGAAAATGAGATGTGAGTTGGTTACCAGCTGGAAGGGGCCTCTAGGGTCATCTGGGACCCCAACAGTGTGCTCTTCCTTGAGGCGTTTCGTCCCACTTAGCCAGTGCAGTGATGGTTTTGGTCAGAACTATGTTTTGGGGGAAATCAGTTGAATTTTCCCTCTACCTTGTTTTAAAGCATTGACTTTGTCCTAGACAGAAAGTTCATCCCCTCTGGATGCAGAGAGTAATGAATTATATGAATTGTGATCACTGTGTGTGGTTTAGAGCAAAGGAGTGTGATCAAGAGTGAGTGAAGGCACAAGTGAAATTGCTCCCTGGGCAAAAAGAAGAGTCTAAAAGCCACTGTGATGCTTTCTGTTGCTTGGGATGTCCAAGGAGAAAACTCTCCTTTTTCATACACTTTTCTTCGTTGGTTAAGTGGGAGTGATTTTTTTCCTGTCAGAGTGAAAACTTCTATAGAGATTGGTTTTAAGTGGGGGAATAGAGGGTTACTTGTTGTTCCCCCATTCCTTGTTTATCAAATAAATTAGAGATTGCTTAATCTTTAATTAAAATGACATGGAGGAGAATTCAAATAAAAGACAATAACAATCTCAACACATGGGTGCTCCTGAGATTTGCAGGCAGTCAAGTCAGGCAGCCCAGATTTCAGATGTTCTCTCTGCTCTGCCCACGAAATCTCCTGGCTGCTCTTGGGAACCCTGCCTTGCTCACACAGACATTTGGCTGGGCAGGTAGAGCAGAGTCAATTAAATCTCCAGCCCAGACATTTCAAAGTCTGTGCTAGTCTTGTCCATTCAGTGCTGTGGCTGGCCAAGAGCCCCTTTGGAACCCTGAAGGATATTGTTTCTCTCAAGCATTAAATGCTTTCCCTCAAACATCTTCTGAATAGGCCATTGTTTTTGCTTCTGGATGTCTCTTTGTGGACTGATACAAGAGTAGCTAAAAGCTGAAGAACTGGCATTTTATATTTTAAAAAAGTAATAATAATTCTGTGATTTCTACTCCTCTGAGAAGTTGAATGTGCTGCCAGTTCTGTGCTCAGATCCCATGTCTGATCCTCTGAAAGTCAGGGAGTTGCATCAGGAGCTTCAGATGAATCACCTCAAACAATCATAGTTTCAGGAAAGAAGCTCTGTGAACCTGATGCCATTCCCAGCTTTTAGAATCTAAGGAATTGAGGTGACATAAAGTATGGAGGAGGTGTCAGGGTGGTTTGGTGTGACCTGCAAGCCTTTGCATTAACAAACACAACTGCTTTATGTCTATTTTTCATGACCACTATGTAGCTGTTGAGTACTGATGGTTCCTTATAAGAAAAAGTACACATCACATGAGGAATACAACCTATGCTTGATCACTTCAGAAATCTCATGTGTGTCAAGGCATCCTCATTTATTTTCAAGTGAACTTCTCTTGCACAGGTCCCCTAGTCCTTGTAACCCAGTTACTGATGATCTGCCCAGGTCATCTGGATTTACCTTTTTCCTAACAGAGCTGTGATCCCCCGAGTTTCATATTCCAGGCCCCATCAGCATAGCCATTGCAGACTGAATTTTTCTTTCTCAGTGGCCATTTATTCCTTATCAATGTCTGTGAGTTGCAAGGATGCTCTTTTTAATGCAGCCATTGGCCTCTTCTTACCTACCTTTGCCTCTTTTGCCCAATTTCCCTGTCACAGATATAAAATAAACCAAAAAAGACTCACCCCAATCAGTTCCCTAAGAAATACAGAGAACTTTGGTCCTTTAGCACTGTACCACAGTCCAGACCCCTTTTGCTCTGGTTGATCCTCGTGGTTCACAGGGCTGTAAAGTGGGAGATGTTCCATCCCAGCATGTTGGGAGGAGGATGTGCATATTCCACAGGTGTGGCTGTGCAGGACAGGTGTAGGAGGGAGCTGGAGCTGATCCCAAGGTGCAGCTTTGCAGGAGGAACCCTTGAATTTGCCACAGGCAGTGGACTTACTGTAACTGGTGTGTGTCCCTTTTCCCCCAAAAGTGGCAGCTCCAGCTGATGACAGGGGCAGCTTTGGCCTTAGAGCATCTGTGCTTCCTCCCTCCCCACATCCCTTACCAAAAGCAATGTTTCCTTTGGCCCAGCACATTCAGTGTTTGGTGTTAATTAAGGGTTTAAGTGCCAGAAATGCTGGGGAATTCACCATTTTCCATATTGATGCAGCAACCCTAAAAACAGGAGACCTGAGGAAGAACTGGGATAACTGAGTGCTTTAGGAAAAATAATTCAGATCCAAGGTTGATGTGAATCACTCATGGATCTGCTCAGTTTAACCAAATCAGGCATGTTTTACTGCTGCTGGTTTTGACTTTCAAAACCTCAGGGAGTCCCAGGCGAAGTGCCAGAGCAGTGTCACCTTACCCCTGTCACTAATCCTGTCGCTTCCTTTCACCCTCCTTCACACTCTGCAAATTGTTTGATGCCTCTTATTGTGCCTCTGTGAAACCTTCCTGCTGGATTGCATGGATGGAGCAGTAGGTAAATCATAGAATCATAGCCAAAGATTTAAGTAAGTAGAGTCTCTTTCAGAGCATGCCTCATAATGCTATGTTTGAAACGGGTTTTTTTCTTTTCATTTTTTAATAATACTCTCTTTTCCTTCCTTTTTCAGGGGCCTCTTGGCTTGGATGGCAAACCAGTAAGTAGCACTAAGTGCCAAATATAACATGTCTTTGTTCATGCTGCTCCACAATAAATAGGCAGTATCTCAACTATTACTCATTTAGTGCTACATATATAACTGTTTAGGAGGAACAATTGTACTTGGGAAAATGATTCCATGCAAGTTTGAATTCTGAGCCAGGGCTGGCTAGCAGAGCTGGAGGTGAGCTTTTCTTTACCTGTCAGCTCATCTCAGGTGCCGCTTCCCCTCCTGCCCCAGCTCGGAGAGCACAGACTGCAGATGGGCATCAGGCCAAATTTGGGGAATAAACTCCAGTAGCACATTCAAAGAGCAAAGTCAGTGATCTTGGTTGTGTGCTTCTGGCACTACAGAGTGATACCATAAAAATAATTGATCCCAAAGCAGGTTCCATTTTCCTCCAAAGGACCTGAGCTGGGAACTGCTTGAGGTTGCCCAGTGTCCATACTTTTTGGAAATACTTTTTGGAACAGACTGGATTAATTTATGAGCTGTTTTCTTGACTTCATTTTTGCTTGGAAGCCCTTTGGATATTCAGGTGCTTCATTCTTTTCTTACTTATTTTACAGAAACGCAGACTTTTTTATTTTTATGCTAATTGAACCCTAGCCAGCTCTGATTCCTTCCACCGAATGGTTCCTACAGAAGGTCACTACTCCATATTTTGTCTCCAAACCCCATTCTCTTCCACCACCTTCACCAGAGGGCCCCATATGAAATCTTTTTAAATTCTGGTCCTAAACCATGTGGGATTTCAAAGTGGGTAAAAGTCATTCAGTCTTTGCAATTGAAAAGCTACTCCAGACACTTATTTCCATCCAGTTAGGGAGTGTGCTGTTATAGCTATACACTGCTGTGGTTGGTTTTTATCCTAACCCTGAGGATAGCAAATGTGAATAAAATCTAGAAATAAAGCATTAGACAAGAAAAGAAGGAAGGGCTTGGCTTTCATTAGCAAAACCTCATGCTGAGAGTGCAGTCAGACCCCAGAGCACAGCCCTGCTCCCCCAGGCTGGGGTGCCACTGCAGGGCTGGAGTGAGACCCCGAGTGACAGGCAGGGGAAATCTCAGTGACAAAGCAGACTTATCACACAGCCAGGCTCAAGACAGACTGTTGATGATCTCTTCCATGACAGTGAGGGGCCAGCAGCCTTGCTCAGAGAAAAACAGTGGGAGGGAAGCTGTGTGGGAATGCTGCTGCTGCTGCCTCTCTGCTGACCTTCCCCCACCGGGTCCCTCTTCAGCACACACTGTGCACTGGTACCAAGATTTGGTACTTTTCTGTGCTGGAAGGCAAATGCAGAGCAGACACATCAAAGTGCTGTTCTTGGGCTCTCTGGGGCTGCAGTGCCTCTGCCTGTCCTACAGACAGCTGCTCTGAGGGAAGATGAATGATGCCTTCAGCAAACGGGCCAAAGAAAGCAGCCCATCCTCCTTGTTTATTTCAAACAGATGTATAATTGTTGTAATGATATTCTGAGCATGTGCTTTTTCTAGAAGTGATTTAATACCTCAAGGTATCTGTTGCATCTATTTAGTCACGTGTTGATGAGCTGCTGCCACACTGCCTGCCCTGCTCTGGTGCTCTATACTCTGTCCCAGCAGGAGCAGGCAGGACCTCGTGGGTGCTTTTTGGTAAAGTGTGGCTCATGTCAAGCACTGCACAACTTAAAATAGTAGCATGTATTCCTTAAAATCATAGAGAATGTGGCTCAGGTTTGTGAATCGATGAATGTGATTTCCTTGGTTTTCATGTCACATGCATTGGTGATTCTGCTGTTCCTTAATTTGGATTCTTCTTATGTGTTTCCAGGGACCTCCAGGACCAAAAGGGGAAAAGGTAAAGGCTGAATTAGCATGTGGATTTTGGGGAAGCAGTTCCTATATATCCTCCTGTTGCTGTAATTCTTTCAAGTTCAGGTTGCCCCAATAACCCAGCTGGGTTTTGTTGGAGCTGTTAGAGTGGGCTCTCACATTGTTCTTGGGAAAGCTCCAGGAAGGAGGGGCAGGAAAAATTTGCAAAAAAGGTGGAGGGACAAGTGTGGTCTTAAAGCTCTTCTATGCTATAGGGTTCTGGTAAGCCACTAAGGGTGATGAGAGTATAAAACTCTTCATTTCTCCCAGAGGTCTGGGCTCCATCATGTTTGCATGACACCCATGCAATCAGAGGAGCCAAAGAAGGTCATTACTGAAAGTGAAGTTAATTTTCACATGTGAAGGACATAAGCAGTTGCTAGGAGAGCCTTAGAGTTGGAAACAAACAGCTATTTCTGATTTATAATCTGTTTCACTGCCTGCCAGGGCAGAATCTTTCCCTATTGTGTTTTCTCAAAACCTTCTCCTCCCTCATTTTAAATACATTAAACAATAGGAGTCTTGCCCCTTCCTTTGTGTGCTGTACCCGTGTCCAGCTGACCCTGTGCTCAGTCCTTCAGGGTTGAGATTTGAACTCTGACCCTTTGCTGTTTTTCCTGATTTGCAGGGGGAAGCAGGAGACATTGGCCCAAGGGTAAGTAGTGACACAACGCTGATTTATTCTAAAATCTGGTTGGGTTTAGCCACTGCACAAAACAAAGCCTTGCTGCAAACAGTATGGTAACAGTTGTGGAAATGTTTAATTTTGCTTCTGGAGCCCTTTGTGGTAATGGTTTTCCTAACTCTGGCCATGAGGAAAAAGGAGTTGAAGATCTTTTGGTACCTCATGGAGGGTTTTGCTTCTACTGAAACTTCTCATCCCTGATTTTCTCTTCCAGTGTCAGAGACAGAGTCCATGTTTCTCTTGGAGTTTTTCTTGAGGCTGTGCTCCTTATTTGTTGGCATTAGAGCACCAGTGTGTGGGGGATCCTTGGGATCTGGTGTCCCAAGGAGAGGAGAGGTCCAGCACAGAGTTGTGCAGGATGGAACGTTCCTCCTCCCTTGCTGAGCTCCCCACCTGGGAGCAGGATGGCATCCAGGTGATATCCAGGCTGCCTTTGAAAATAAAAGAGCTAAAGTAACTGCATGATGAGGGAAAACTCTTTTGGTTACAGAATACAGAAATCAATGGAATTTCATTAAATTCCCTCTATGGTGCTGCATGAAGTTAAGATTTACTGAAGTAAAAGAGGACAGGTCTCCATGAGACACCAGGGGGATGTGGCCCATGTTGGGATGAGATGGGAGGTTTCACCACGAGGTGTGGGCTCTGTTGCAGAGGTATTTCTGAGGTGTGGTTGTCTGTGGATTATGGGCACCTGCTGCAAACCCCATTGTGGGGATGTGCTGGGATCCTGGTGTACCTGTCGCTGTAGGAGGCTGGATTTGGAGCTGGCACTCAAGAGTTGGCTGACCTGGGTTAGATGTCATTGCTGGAAACATAACCTGGACCTCAGTGGTTAATGTTGAGTAGAGATGCTTCACAGACATTTTTCTCTTTTCCCCTGGAGGTTGTAAAATCACTCCATGAAGTTGGTGTCATGTTCTGAAGCAGCTCCCAACTGCCTTGGGTGTGTTTGGAAATGTCACCCTGGGGCTCAGAGAGCCCCTAAAATTTCTCAGATGGATTTATGGCCTGTGTGGTGAAGGAGGGACTCGGCGCAAGGCCTCACTTGGTCCAAGTGCCCACCCACGTTCTCAGAACAGGCTTTAAGAGGTGATCCAGCAGCACAGGGACCTGGGTTTTCTCTTCTCAGCCAGGGCTGTGGGTGCCTTTGGGGCTGGCAGCTCGGGAATACTGGAGGAGGTGCTGCTCAGGCTCCAAAGGCTCTGTGCTGCCAGGTGCTGTGGAACTCACCTCCTTCTGCAGGAGATGCTCTGGGACAGGCTCTGTCTGGACTTGCAGGGCAGGTACCAGCTCTCAAGGTAACTCTTGTCCTTTGCTTTCGCCTACCAAGAAAAATGTGCTGAGTGTGGGGGGCATATTTTGTCCTGATCTGCATTTGTCCAGATTTTGCTTCAGTTTTTGATTTATTTATGACTTTTTGCAGAACAGTGAGAAAAAGGCTCAAAAACAATTTGGGAGAAAAGTGAGAGAGAAAAGCCTGGCAGAACCATGCACAAGTAGACTTAAAAACAGGTGCCTGACTTTGTAAATAGCTCCCTTTATGTCTCCAGACACTCAGAGTTGTGAATAGGGGGCAAAACTTCTTAATACCATCTGGTCTAGATTACTTTTATTTCTGAATTTAATCTATCTTATTCCTCAAGTTTCAGTGGTAGCTTTGTTTAGCTGATTTTGATTTTGAAAGATGTGTCAATGCAACTCACTGCATCAATGGGAAGATAAATAACTAGGACTGTATCCAGTGCCCTCTTCCTTGTAAATGGTCATGTCCATGGGCGGTGGAATGAGGATAGAGAGTGTCAGTGAGCACTGAAACACTATCATTAGCAATGATGGATTAAAAGAGAATAGTCCTTGGGATGGCTTTGGAGGGACTGTCTGTGGTGGCAGTGAGGTGATGGCAATTGGGGATTAGCTACTGAATCTGTTCATGTCTGCACTGCTTCCCTTTCTGTAATAAACACCTGCCAGCAGCGTGGACAAAACCAGAGATTATTGCACGTGGGAGTGTGCCTGCTGGGAGATGCTGGAGAGTGATTTTGGAAAGCTGAGGAAGGACAAGCTTGGGTTGTCCTCATCACTGAATGCTCCTTGTTTTAAGCAGCATGAGGGAGGATGCTGTGCAGCCTCACCTGCTCAGGATGGAGAATAAATGTGCACAAATGTACTGACAGAATGCATAGAAGTGTATTTACAGGGAGAAATCACTAACAGGTCCCCTCTGCTCTTGGGAGGATAGAGAGAGTTGAAGCAGGATGCTGCTGGGGTTGGGACAGCTGTGCCCTGATATTTGTGCCTGTGCTTCTCTCTCCCAATCAAATACATTGCTGCACCCCTGGAAAGGACTGGATTTGTAAGCCTGACTTGTTCCCTGAGCTGGCACTGGGCCAGCTGCTCTGGATTTATGAACTCAGCTGGGTGATCTTGCTCGTACTGACAGATGAGATGTTCAGACAAATGATGGGGCTGAGGAATCCCTGCACATCTGGGCCAGCTGATGCACAGTGCCTGTGGCAGAGGGGGAAAATGAGCTTCAGCTGGTGGCAGAACTGCTCTGTCTGCATCGTGGCACATGCCTGCCCATGGCCAGTGCTGATGGAGCTGGCTCCAGCACCTCCTGCATCTGGAGCTGCTGGGGGGCAAACACTGGCGTGGCTGAAGTAGCTCTGCAGCTCCCTGCAGACACAGAAGGAGCTTCTGCTCCCTTATTTCCTGCAAAATTATAACTGCTGGCCAAGCTCACACTGCAGATAAAACTCAGCACAGGAAGCATCCTGCAGAGCTCTCTGTGACAGTCCACAGACACCTATGGATGCTTTTATTTTATTATTTGCTGACTTTGGAGTGTTATGTTGAAATGGCTACTAAAGAGCCAGAGGGGACTACTAGAGAGGATTCTAAAGCTGGAAATTACCAGTGTTCAAGGTTTCTGTGCTCCAATATTCCATTGCTAGATGGGGTCAGACCCAACAGCCTGTTAGCCCAGTGCCTTGCAACCTGATGCTCTGGGAACTCTGGAGCAGGAATGTGTTACTCTATCACACTTAAGCCCTCTCCTGGAGCCTGGATGTTTCCTGAACCAGGGATGGTGTCTCTCTGTTTCATATCCCTCAGGGCTGTTCACCTCGCATGGGCCCATCTGTAACAGGAGCTGTTTAAAATTAAACATGTGATGGCTGGATTTAGTGGGATATGGTGCGTTCAGCCTCGGAGCAAATGCAAATTGTTATTTTCCATTAAAACAGATAGGGCTGGGCTTGGAACATGCTTATTTGGATGATGCCCACCAGTCTGAGAAACCTGAGAAAAAAAATTCAGTTCCTGTTTTGCTCTGTGGGGTTTTATGAAAATCCCACTTTATGCTCTTTTGTACTTTATGCACATAATGAGCCACAGAACTGTGTCCCTTCTGTTTACCACAAACCCCTTTGCTCTCAGTAGAGCCTTTTGGTGGTTTCTGTAGTATTTGGAGGACCTGGCCGCTTGCAAGGGTTCTGTGTCCTCATTAATTTTAATTTCTCAGTATTTCAGTGCTGTTCTTCCCAAAAGTAGCTGCATTTAACTGACTGTTGAGCTTAAAGCCCTCTCTACATCTTGAAAAAAATTCTTGGTGGGGATCTCATTTTCTGGGATTGATTACTTTTTTCTATCTGACTTTACTTTTTCCCTCTCTTCTTGTCATGGTGGTGTTAAAACATCTGTACTGGGATGCTGGGCAGGGGGTGGCCTTGCCAGTGCACTGTTCCCCCAAAACTGAGGTTTGGGGTTATCTGTTACTGGTGTGCAAGGTTTAAAAGCTCTTTGGCTATTTGGAAAATAGATTTGTTCCCCAGAAACCTCCAGAAACCCTCATGGAGGCTTTGCTGTGTGTTCTTGTGGCTTCTTGTGGCTTCAGTCCACCCTCTTGATTCCCCTATGGATGGGTGGATGGGGGAAAGGGAGATGCACGTGGTGTCCTGAGAAAGGCAATGTCTTCCTGCTTCTCCCCAGACAGATGAGTGGAAAGGCAAAAACACAATAGCAGTGACTACTGATACAGCCTAAATACATTGTTTTTGCATCATATAAATCTGGGAAATTTATCTGTAATTTGCAGGCTGGGAATACATCAGTATTCATTTGGGCCTCTGAAAACAAATACAGTATTTGGTCTCAGGGAAATGCTGGGGTATATCATCCCCTATGGGGTTTACTGGAATAATACTCTTTATTCTGCAGTAGGGGAATCCTTGCCCCAGCTGCTTTGAATGTCCTATTGTGCAGTAAACTAGCAAAAAAATACTTGTTTCTGTCAGTCTGTGTCCTGTTACAAACATCCAGGGTACCCAGAACCTTAAACCCCAGTGTTGGCTACCTAGACTATTACTTTCTAATGTATCAACTAGTAATTAAAAATAAATGTTATATATTGCTACAGCCTTTAAAACTCGTTCTTCTGCTGTGTTTTCATCTTAAACTGCTGCTCTTTCTTCTTCTGCCTCCCACTTTCCCTGGACATAGATGGTTTTTCCCCACCTCAGTCATGGATTTCTGGCTAATGATCAGCTTGTCTTTAGCCGGCGAGTGCTCAAGGTAGACTCCAAATCTGCTGCCACTGGTTTGCTGTGATTGAGCTGCTTTTGCTTTCTCTTTCTGGCTGACTGTTGCTATTTTAAATTGCCACAACCATGGCTGTGTTTAGAGATGCTTGTTGGAAATTTTAACTGAAATCCCGTTGGAATTTAGGGGGCAGGCATTGTCAGAGTAAAGGGATATAAAACTAATGGGTTTTAGCGTTTGGTTCTTTGTGAGATTTGGGAATCAATCAGAAAGTCCTGTAAATTTGATATAAACAGTGTGGGTATTGTAAAATAAAATGCATTAAAACTAGAGTAATCTAAATCCTTGAACTCTAAATGGGACATTGTAATTAGGAAAAATTCAGTGGGAGACTCAACTTGACATAATTGCTTGCAGTGTTCAGCATTTACAATTGGGTTTTTTTAAAAAGGATGCAAGTGATTTAGGAGCCCAGATCTTGTTGAAAGGCCATGGGACTTGTGCTGCTAAGTCACTTAAGGACTTCTGAAAAATCCCACACTTGTCCCTGATTTGAGGGTGGACCGCATATTAAAGCCAGCCCTTGGAGCGCCTGGTGGTGACTCTCCCAGATGTTGCTACAAGATTTACGAGGCCGCCTTTCCCATTGTGCAGCTGATGGATGGGCCAGGCCCCAGGGCTGGGCTGGGCTGGGCTGGCTGGTGGGGGGCCAGGAGCTGATTCCCAGCCTGGAATCAGCCCCACAGGGTGCTCCCTTTGGGAATGGCACCCAGCAGACCCGCAGGGACACAGCGACACCCAAAATCCGCAGGGCGCGAGCGGCTCGGGAGGTTCCTGTGTGACCGTGGCTGTCTGTAGAGGATGACATTAAGCACTGCCACTTTTTGTGTGGTTTTCTGGCGTGGTGCACTGAGCCATGGCAGTGTGTGCATGCTCCCTGCCAGCATGGTGTGAGCCTGGGCTGCTCTGGTGCTGTTGGGTTGGTGGATTCCATGCAGACAATCACTGGGAAAGGGCTTAAGCAGATTAAATCTCGTTGTTGAGCACAATTCTGGTTGAGGAAACAAACCCAAATGGCATAAATTGGTGAGCTCACTTTCATCTTTCCCAGCTGCAGTTGGGAAAGCTGAAAGCTGAACAGCTGGAAGCTGCAGTTAAATTTCCCTAGGCCAACAGAGGCCAGGGTGCTGGGGGCCCAGGGATGCAGTGCATGTGTTGTGGACACCCTGAGAGCGCCCCTTGCCAACACTGCTTCATCTCACCATGTCTGTGTGAACTTCTTCCAGGGTGATCAAGGTCGAGATGGAGCCACGGGCCCCCCTGGTCCGCCAGGACCCCCAGGTGCCCGGGGGCCTCCTGGTGACACGGGAAAGGATGGCCCCAGAGGACCTCCAGGCTCCCCTGTAAGGACGGGAGATGCGCAGCGAGCACCAGGCAGCTCCCACCCCACGAGGGACAGTGGGGTGAAGGGTGTCCCCTTCCCCAGGGCTGCCACCACAGCCACTGAGTCCCCAGCCTGAGCCACAGCTGGGCTCCAGAGGCTGCTTACAGAGCCAAGCCTCGGGGTGTGGGGCAAGGGAGCAGGAGGGCACCTTCCCTCTCACGGTTTGGAGCACAGAGCTGGACCTGGGGCTTGTGTTTGCAGGTGCTGGTTCTAACTCACACAGCCAGGAGATCTCTTCCCCAGTTCATACCCTTTGGATGACCTGTTGCAAATCTGAAGACCACTGGCAATTTATTTAGTAAAAAATAGGCTAAAGCATAGCGCAGTGGAACATTCTAATTATTGCTGAGCATTTTGGAGAATGAGAGGTGATAGTTCCAATGTTGGTCTTTTTGGTTTTTGCAGGGTTTCAAAGGCGAGCCAGGAGAGGATGGAGTCATGGTCAGTATTGCCCAGAAGGATCTCTGTGTGTGCCCCTCACCCCCACTGTACATCACCCTTCAGCTCACTGCAGCAAGGGGGTTTGTGTCATTGCTTATGGAGGACAAAAAACCCCGCATGGAATTATAGGTGCCCTAAAATGGATGTTTGTCCAGGGCTACCTGTGCCCTGGGGAGAAAAGAGGCCAGTTTTGGTGTCCCCTGGGCTCTTCTGGAGGGATGTGGTGCTCCTGTATCCTGACTCCTGCCCCTCTGAAGCCACCTGGCATTGTGACTCCAAACTGCTAAGGTTTATGTTGGATAAAAAGGTGTTTATTATACATAAAATACATGAGCCCTAAAAGGATATTATTTACTGGGAGCACAGAGAACAAATACAGCTCTGTTTGTAAGGGAAGGTGAGAAGTTGACATCTGTGTCATTTTTTTTCTTGGAATTAAAATACTCTTAGAAATGTTTTTATCCTGTTTTACTCTGTTGTCAAACAAGTATATCTATCACTCTTATATTCAACAGGGTGCCAGAGGACCTCCAGGACCAAAGGTGGGTAATAATCTGCCTAATTTTAACATGAATTCTTGAAATAATGCTGCATAAGAGGGGTGAGGATAAAAATAAGCATTTTGCAGTGGACTTGAACCCATTGATGTATATCAGACATAAAATTCCAAGGCATGGACTGGGTGTAAATGTCTGAATGTGTCACTTCCTCAATATCACATCCACTGCCCATGCTCAAAACTGGAAATGGGCTGGAGGGAGCTGCAGGGGACTGCAATCTGCTGTGCTGTGGGAATGTGCTTTCTTTTGGGGGGGATAAATATGATCAGTACAAGCCAAGGATTTTAATTTTGCAATTAATTTTGATTATCCACAAAATTTGCCTTATTTTCTGTCATGTCCCTAAATTTCTTTCTCTTCTGTTGATGTTGCTGTTGAAGGGTGAGCCTGGTGTCCAGGGGAAAAAGGTAAAGTGGTGATTTTTAAAATAGGTTTAAATTATTATTATTATTATTTAATTCCTTTATTTCCCTTTGCTTTGCTCTGTGCTTGTCTCGGGAAACAATTGCCAGAGGCTGGTGTAGAAGCTGTGGTCATGGCTGTCCACACCAACCCTTCCCTGTATTCCCTCAGTTTCCCTCCCACACCATCCTGGGCTGGGCATGGCTGTGCCTGCAGCCTGGCTTTCATTTCCACAAGCAAGCCAGAAGCTGCAGCCACATCTGCCCAACAGACAAAGAATAAAACAGCACAAGCCAAGCAAAGCAGTAGGTCTGGAGCCCTTTCTCTCCAATAATTCAATGAACCAAGAGGTGCCTGGAGGATGTGCTCTGCCCAGGGAATGGGTCTGGAATTCCTGGGATGGCCATCACCAAGCAGCGCTGCAGTCCCATGGGAAATGTCCTCTTGAGGGCCAGGAATGCTGCTGGGGTGTGGCAGTGAAGATTGTGAGAGATTCACATGCCCAAACTCTCCACCCCAGTGGTGCCATTGAGAGGTGGATAAATCACTGCCTTTAAGAGAAGTCAAAGCACTGTCAGGGCCCAGCCTTTCCCTTTTACTGTTTGGCCCAAAACAGGGGTGGCCATGGGCTTTTTTTCAGGCCAGAATGTGGCTTTAACATTTCATAACTGCCTGGTAAAACTAATCTCATCAGCATCCATGAAGTGATTTTACTCCAGGAGAACAACAAAGCACAAGCAAAACCAAAAAACCTCCTCCTGGCAGAGGGCGTTGGTGGCTTGTGATGAAGTCCATGAAGCAGCTATAGGAGGCCTTTGGGACCCAAAAGGCCTTAAGGAATTGAATGTTTAGTTCCTGCTGAAGGTGGGAGAAGACCTTTGCCAGGGCCTGCTGTAAGCAAATTCTGGAAGATGCCCACCCACCTTCCCAGCATCAGGGGAGGCAGGGCTGGGTGGGAGCAGGGGACCACGCTGGAGCCTCCTGTGCTCCTTGCTGCAGCTCTGTCCTGGTTGCCTGCAAACCTGAGAGACTTTTGGGTCTGTGCAACACCCAGTGAGGTCAACTGATGTGTTGGAACCTGTGTACAAGGCCTGTGTATTTCACTTTTTGTATTTTGTTCCATCAGGGCGATGATGGGATCCCTGGGGAGCCAGGACTTGTGGGCCCTAAGGTGCGTTCTGCTCTGTCCCTCTAATGCATGTGTTGGGCAGCGTCTTTTGCTGTCTGGTTTTTGCACCATATCACAGCAGGGGCAGGATGAGGAACATTTCTCCTCTGGTGTGGAAAAAGATCAAAAAACTGTGAGGGTGGTGAGCCCCTGGCACAGGGTGCCCAGAGCAGCTGTGGCTGCCCCATCACTGGAAGTGTCCAAGGCCAGGTTTAACAGGGCTTGGAGCAACCTGGAACAGTGGAAGATGTCCCTGACCATGGCAGGTGTTTGGTACTGGATGATCTTCAAGACCCCTTCCAACACAAAACATTGTGCATTTATTATTCTATGCTGTGGTTTTGGGGCCAGCTTCATGGCTGAACACACCACCTGCAGCTGAATCTGAAAGCTTCACTCTTATCTCAAAAACTCCCCGTTTGCACCTGGGCAAGGTGAAGTGTTTCACAGCTGAAAGCAGAGCTCTGCTCCCTCGTGTATGTAAAATGAAGATAAATTAAGAAAATTATAACCTGAAGAAATCTTTCCTCCATCCTCTCTGTGCAGCATTTGTCTAAAGGGCTTTGTTTTCAGGGAGAAAAAGGAAGCGTGGGTCCCAAGGGAGAGAACGGCACAGATGGCTTCCCAGGAATAAAGGTAAGGAAAAGCTGGAACTCTGGGCACAGCACTGCTGAGGCACAGGATTCCATCTGAGGAGGTGTTTTGGACCTTTGCCTTCTAAAAGCCTCATAATGTGCCAAAACTGACACAAAAGGAGTGATATTAAGAGTGTTTTAACTTTTCCTGGTGATTTGATGAAAGCCTGGTTCAAGCAGAGATCAGTATAAGAGCTTGTAAGTCATCCACTTGCACATTTTCCACTGAATTGCCTTTTTCCTCAAAAACTGTGGAATTCTAATCACATTTTGATCCCATGTTATTGATGGCTGTGGAATTGCTTCAGAGCCCCAAGCACTTGTGAGCTGTCCTGTTCTCCTGACCTCCAAAGCTGCTGAGAGATAAAATTAGTCTGGGTTTGTTGAGTGGTGCTGAGGAGACCTGGACAGCATCCATGGGCTGCTATTTACCTCCTCAACTGCTTTGTGTTTAGTAGGATCTGGATGCACTAATATTTTCTATATCAGAGAGTCATGATCCCTTGCTGGGCAAGACAGTGTGTGTGAGGAAGAAAGTGAGCTCTGGTGAACTTCAGTAAACTTTTTCTAGAACCATAGTAGCAGTGCTGATTGAATTCAGGTTTTTTTCTATACATTTTTACCATTTTTTACTTTTTGGAGATCTTTAATTTGGTCAGCAAGGGGATCAGCATGGGTGTGGCAAATGGGACATCTTTTGAATCCTGAACAGAATTTCAGATCATTATTGTAAGAGTGCTATGACTTTTTAAAACCCTCCAATTAAAAAAAAAAATATGAAAAGGAGGGTAGGGGAAAAAATAAAAAGGAGGAAGAAAAAAGGAACAATTTGGCACAGAACTTTTCCTTAAACTCCCTCTTGAAAATGGTTTAAACATCTCAGCTGAAACTTTCCACATGCAAAACTCAGCCTGAAGCAAAGGGCTCCATGTGGAACCAGCACAAAGAGATGGAGCTCGGCACACAGGGCAGGGAGAGCAGCACAGCCCATACAGGGAGCTCAGCCCCGGGCTGGCCACTCCCCTCCCCTGCAACCAGACCTCCTCTTACTCCTCTTGTTGTTACACCAACGTTGTTTTTTGCTAAATATATTCCCTCTCAGGTCAAATCTATTTTCTGCTAGGAGAAGCAGTCCCTTGTTGGTGTCATAATTTTTCTTAATCTAAAGCATATCTTTATGGGTGGGTACAGTATTTTTAAGATAAATATTTTATATTTTCCTTGGTCTCATTGAAAAAAATGTGGTTTTTGATTTTCAGGGTGAACCTGGTGAGAAGGGAGGAATTGGCTCCATTGGACCCCGGGTATGGATGTTCAGGATTTTGTCTCAACCTTAGCTGTTCCCCACCACCTCTTTCTGCTTAGTATGTGGATCAATTGCTTCAGGATCTGTTCAGTGTCAGAAAATAGAGATGGTGCATATTTAAACAAATGATTGCACAGGTATTGAATGCTGGCATGGGAAATCAGTCAAGTCCAATTTTCTTATAGTCATGACCATTCTGTGACCCGTTTTTCTGCAAGAGGGAAGCTGGGAATAGGGGAGATCAGGTGAGGATTTTTATGCTCTTCTCCATTACACAAACTGCTGGCCTTTTGAGGTTTGACAGTTCCAGCTGTCAGACTAAGGACTGGTTAAATCCATGCTGTTTGTAAGGTGATAACCCCCAAACGCTGCGTGTCAGGTCTTTGCTTTCATAGCAGCCACCTCTCCATGCTGTAGGACTAAATAGGATTCATCCCTGCCTGCAGGGTCCCCCTGGGCTGAAAGGGGAGCAGGGAGACACCGTCGTGATCGACTACGACGGCCGAATCCTGGACGCGCTCAAGGTAAGCCCAGCGCCAGGGCTCGTGGGAAAGGACTGCAATCTGCCAAGCTCTGCCACAGTGGCAATGTGTCCACCCTTGTCCTTGTCTCCTCCTGAGGTTTCTGTCTTGGCACAGAGCTGGTTGGGAGGGAAGAAAGAAGTGATTGCTTCTGAGGGCTGAGGATATTTAGGGTGTAGCAGCAAAAGCGGTGGCGGAGCTCAATGGCAGCAGTTGGGGTGTGGGAGGAAGGGGAACAACACCTGAGCCTTAACCTGCCCATCTGAACAGTGCCCTGACCTTTTCATTAGGATGAAATAAGCTGAATAGAATAAACACTTAATTACAGGCATATTTGAGAACCATCCCAATTGTTTTATAACAGGCTGCAGGGATACACAAAGTGCTGGTAATTTCCGTTTGCCAGATGTCCGCGTGGCACGCAGCTTTGGGAGTGGAGTGCCGTGGTTGGAGAGCCTCCATCAAATGTCTGGAGGCTTCATCTGCTGGACCCAGACCCTGTCCCTTGTTCTGCATGCAGAAACTGCTGAGGGGCACATCACTGAACCTCACTAACTTTGCTGTTTTCCTGCTTACTCACTGTTTGCAGTGTTTGTGCACTGACCTGTCTCAAGAACAAGCTCTGGAAAGTCTTCCAGTGTGACTAAGTGTAACAGCATTTGAGTGTGCAGCCATGGAGAAAGGTGCTCCAGGATATGATACTGGTTTGGCTTCCATCTGAGCAAGACCACAAATTTTGCTGCTTGAAATAATTTGCAAGTTGGAAAATATTTGTTCATCTCAAGGTGGTTTGTGGTCTTTGCATCCAGCAGTGCCCAGGGAAAATAACTTCTTTAAGTGTGCAAGGTTTTCCTGTTGTTAGTGCTCACACAAACTCCTTTTTTCCCCTCTTTAATTGCACCTCCCTGGCTGGCTGACACTGTTTTCAGCACGATGCTGCTTCCCAGGCTGGCTGGTGAGCAGGCAGGATGCAAAAAGAGACCATCAGATTGGGGTCCCACATCCAGCTAAAGGCATTTTGCCTCTTAGCCCATGTCTGCAGCTGTACACCTGACTGGCTCCCACTGTGTTGTGTTCTGCATGAACAACCCCGTGGCAGAGGAGCCTCGGGCGCTCTGTGGCAGCTGAGCTCATCCCGGTGCTCAGGCAATCCGCTCACCTGAGTGTCTCTGGCAGATCGTGGCTGGGAGTGCTCATCCCCACAGCACGAGCACAGCCATGTCCATGCCAGCCATGATCAAACCTGTTTTGTTTGTGTTTCAGGGTCCACCAGGTCCCCCAGGGCCACCGGGCCCCCAAGGCACTCCAGGTCCCAAGGTGAGCCTGGCCTCTGCCAAGCTGCGTGGTCATTAGTAGCTCTCCATGAGGAGTCTCCCAAGCCAAAATAAGGCAGTTGAAGCTGCCTGTAAAGGCAGTTGAGGCTGTGTGTGCTATTTAGCCCTTTCTCTGACTGAAAAAACAGTGGCTTTCACACAAAAGCCAAAATTGTGTTTACCTGTCTCTGGCCTTCTTCCAGAGGATGCTGTTCCAGAAACAAGTCCAGTCCCAGTTCCACGCCTGACAGACAAAATCCCAGCTCCTCTGAGACTGCCCCATTTGTCTGTGGCAGGAGGCAGAAGTGGGAGAAGCAGTGGTGAGAGGGGCTGGCAGTCCTGTGGCTGTGCTGAGCCACCCTCATTCCCACCCTCCCTGTGTGCTGTCCCAGCACTGTCCCAGGACCTGCTGTCCTCCTGCTTCACAAGCAAGAGTCTGTAACCTGTCACCAGCTGTTTCTTTAAAAGAATAATGTAATTTGTAGAAAAGTATCTCTTGAAAGAATAGGATGGGACAGGATTTCAGTGCCTTTTGAGGTCTCTGTGCCAATATCCAGATCAGCTGGTGATGCTGGTGGGTCACTGATGCCTCCTTGGTCCTAAGCCTGGCAGTGGCAAACCCATAACCACAACAGTTGTGTGTGAATAACTCATTCCTTTGCACAGTGCTTTCTAAGGATGAATCCTTCATTTAATTTACCACGGGCTCCCCTTTCTTTGTCTCACTCCAGGGAGAGCTGGGCTTGCCAGGTCCACCTGGAATGGATGGTGAAAAGGTGAGTGAGGCACGGCCGGATCGAGCGAGGCCTTGTAAGGAGCCAAATGAAAAGGAAGTTTCCTGTGTGTCTGAAAAGCAAATCCAGCATGCCAGGAGTGAGCTCTGCTGTGTAGGGGCAGCTGTGTCTCCATGAATTGATGGCCCTTTGCCTGCAGCCCCTGCTCTGCTCTGAGCGTGCTGATGCTGCTCGTGGCCGTGTCTGCCGAGCTAAAGGGGCTCCTTTCACAAGCAGCTCATCAGATGCTGTCTCAAATATTTTTTGTAAACCTTCCCAACCCCAAATGGCTGCAATCCCTGCTGCCCTGCAGCCCAGCCAAATTGCACCCTCAAAATTGGCATCTGTGAGGTTGAGTGTTAAAACATGTTCTCATGAGCCCGCAATGCGGAGGGAACAGCAGAAAGGCAGAAGTGGCTGCTGTGGGTCTTGTTTTAAGAGTTTTCTCCTAAACATGTTGTATTCTCTCAACTTGCAGGGTCCCAAAGGAGCAAAGGGTGACCAGGGCAGCATGGGGACCATGGGGCAGAAAGGAGAGACAGGAGAAGTGGGCTCAGCAGGTCCCCCGGTACGTCCCTCTGGCTGTCCCTGTCCCTCTGCTCTCGGTTCTTTGATGAATTATTGTTGCAAATGCTCAGAATGGGGCTGGGTTGGCTGATTTAAGCAATGACCTCTCCACACCACCTTCCTGTGGAGCTTTGAGTTTCCATTTCTAATCAGCTTATTCAGAATGTATCAAGGAGGAGAAAATATTTCTTCAAAGTCCCCTGGAGATGACCACAAGCTTTGCCTGAGCCAAGGCTGGTGTTTAGAGGGAGACAAACCTATTTTTCTCTCATTTTTGCTTTCCTGGAAGATGCACCATGTCAGTGCCACATTTTTATCTTTCAGGGAGCAGAAGGGCCAAAAGGAGACAGAGGAGAAAAAGGAGACACTGGGTCACCATGTCTGCAGAATAATCATGTAAGATCTTGGCAACATAAAGTCTCTTTCATGGCATGGGATCAGGCAGAGTTGGGGTGGAGAATACACCCACCAGACCCATATCCATCAGCAAATCCCAGCTGTTTTCTATGAGTGTCTAAATGGGGTTTATTCCTTAGGGAAGACAGTTCACACACTTAGCACTACAAGGTTATTTCGATTTTGTGTTGGTGGCTGAGATATTGGATGCTGCTGCCATAATCAGTGGGGCGTTAAATAATGATTCTGGGCTTTGTGAGGTTCCCACTCCTGACAGCCTTGTTAATGTGCTGCTTAATTCCCTTCTGCAGATCATACCTGAGCCTGGACCCCCTGGATTACCTGGCCCTATGGTAGGACTCTGAAGTGATTCCTGCAGATTTGTTATTGTATGTGATAAAGGACAAGGGTGGTTTGTTCTGTTTAGTCATTGTGGGCTGTCTTGAATCTGGGAAAAAAAATCAGGGAAGTGCTACAGTCTGATCTGTCTTTGGAGAAATTAAAGCACCCAATTTAGGAGAGTACATCAGAGTTTATGGCTCATTTTGCAAAAATCCCAGTTGTTCCTTGGGAGAAAAGATAAAATCTTGTGGGATGGAAAATCTGTTCCCCATCATGACAGTGTCTGCATTCCCCTAAATTCACCCAAGTCATGAAGTTTTCTGCCATCAGCTGCACTGGGAGAGGATGCAGGTGGTGGTGAACACACAGAGCATTTTTGATGGAGACATCAAAGGGTTTGGTGCCTACAGGGCTCCAAGAGGAACTGTCAGGGACATGGGAAGGCTGGGATGCCTCTGCTGGGCCCAAGATTCACCTTGAGAGACCATGCTTCAAAAGCAGGTGGCATTCCAGATGGCATTCACAGCCTGGGAGATATCCCAGCCCTGCCCAGGTGTGGAGGGCTGTGTTGGCACAATGCCACCCCCAGAGCTTCCTGTCACTTTCTTCAGCAAAGATTCTGGGGACTCTCACTCCCCAGAGCTTGTGTTGCAGAGCATTATTGTCCCATGTTACACAGAATGCTCTTTTTCAGTTCCCCTGCCCTCTGAGCAATAAATGATTTGGGAAGGAAAGTTTAGAGTATGTTTTTAAATTCTGGGTTTTTTCATATGCACCACTGTCTTTCCCACAGGGTCCTCCAGGAATCCAGGGGCCTAAAGTAAGTCAATAAATTAAATGTCACCCAGTTTCCCAGCTGCTAGTGCATTATTTACAGGCTCACAAAGGCCTGTCAGTTCTGGAGACTGAGTTTTTTGTCACTGTTGTCACAACACATCCCTTGGTTACACTGTTCAGCAGTTGGCATTTTGGAAAACAAGCCATTTTTCCTTCCAAGCATTTACAATCCAAACCCCTCCTCCAGCACAGAGTCCTGAGGGCTGGTGAGAGCCAGGGTTTCCAAACCAAAAGGCTTAAAACCTGTATTTTCAGCTATTTTCTTATATGATATGTTCAAGAGCAAAACATCTGCAGCAGTGTGGGTGTGAGCACCCCAGAGAAGGGGTGGGAGGTGGTGGGTGCATGAGGGGCTGCCCTGGGCACAGCTGCCAGGGCTCCTTGGCTGATCCACTTCATGTCTGCAGGGTTTGGATGGTGCAAAGGGAGAGAAAGGTGACACTGGTGAGAAGGGGGACCAAGGTGACACCGGACCTGCTGTGAGTTGTTTTCCCAAATCTCATTTCTGGCTGTTGACAGAAACCTGTCTCACAGGAAACAATCCCAATGTTTTGTTTCTTTTTAATTTAAGGGTCTCCCAGGTGCTCCAGGGCTCATTGGTTTACCTGGTACCAAAGGAGAAAAGGTAATCATGGGTGTGGGAGAGGAGCAGGGACATTGGGGTGCAATCCTAAAATAGGGGCTGTAAAATCCTGCTTGGGAAGTCCAGCCAGAGCTGCAGAGCTGGACCAGCACTACCCTGGTGGGTGGCAAAGGAGCAGCCTCCAGTCCCAGGGGCTCCTGGATGAGCCCATGCCCTCATGACCACGTTAAACCAACTGGATCTAAGTTTGTCTGCAGCACCAAGCTCAACACAGCACATCTTAATTTTTATTTTTTACATCTGCAGGGAAAGCCAGGAGAGCCAGGATTGGATGTGAGTATGGAAATCATTAATTATTCATGGTAGAAACACAGAAAATCTAACTTGAGATTGTTGGGAAAATATGTAGCTAACACTGCATACGCTGGTCCCCCTTAAACATAATGGCCATGGAGTGATGGCTGTAGAAAGGGCTGAATTTGGACCCTTTGAATTTGGGCTACTTCCACTGCACAGTGGAACTGCTCACCTAAAGGTGCTGCCAGGGCTTCCCTTTCCAACTGAGAATATTTGTACTGGATTCAGTGACATGAAAATTTCTAATAGCTGTGATGTTACTGGGGGTGGTGGAGCACTCCATTTTTCCAAGAAATTGCTGACAATACAACATCAACAGGAAGAAAATGTCATTCTTCACTGTGGCAGGACAGGCTGATGGCTGGAGTTGGCTCATGTTGAACTGAGCCATTCACACACTAAACTTACAAAATCTTCTTTTTTTTTTTTTCTTTTTTTCACCTAAAAATTGTGGTGACAGGGTTTCCCCGGTCTCAGAGGAGAGAAAGGAGAGAGAAGTGAAAGAGGCGAGAAGGTGAGTGGGTTATGGCTGTGTTGGTGCTTGTGGGGCAGGACAGGCTGCTCTTTTTGGCAGGCAGTGCTGCTTGCCCTGGAGCCACTGCTGAAAGGCCTTCTGTGCAGCCCAAGGATTTGCAAATTCCCAGGACAGGACAGGCCACAATTCCTACCCACTTGGAAGGGTTTTTGCAAGCCTGCCCCCACCCCAGCCCAGCCCAACCATTGTGGGGAAATGGAGCAGCCTGACAGCTCCAGGTTGCACAGAATCGCTGGTCTTGGTTTATAGACCTTGAAAATGGATCCAAGTCAAAGGTTTTGTTACAGGGACATTTAAACAAAGGGGTACCCAGGTGGAGCCAGGAGCCCAGCTGAGCACAGGGAGCTGCTGCTCCCACTTGCTGTCAGATACCAACCTGGCCTCCAGCAGAAACTTCTCATTTAGTCAATCTGCTATAAAATTATCTATTACAATATTTCCACCCAGCTTTAACTGAAGATTTTCACAGTGATTTCACTGCTCAGCTGAGGTCACACTAGTGCAAGTGTCCTTACTGTGTGTGAGGACTGGGACTCTGTGAGTGCTGGGAGACATGAACCAAAGGTGTTTCTTCCCCTTGCTCCTGCTATCTTCCTGTTGTTCTGACAGGGTGAACGAGGAATACCAGGGAGAAAAGGGGCCAAAGGACAGAAGGGGGAACCAGGCCCCCCCGGACTGGATCAGCCTTGTCCCGTGGTACGTCTTTCATTTCACTCATCCTAAGCATGGGGCTGAAAAGGAGACACAGCTTTGCAGCCAGGGAGGATTTGGGAGTTCTCTCTTTTGCAGTAAATCAGAGCAGATGGTTATTGTTTTCTCACTTTTCTTAATGGTTTATCTGCACTGCTGGAAGTTCACTGCTCACTGTAAGGGCTCCTCACTGGCCAGATGGGAGCAAGCCACAGCAGTAAAAATAAAGCATCTTTGTGTAAAGACCTTCTTATTGTAGTCAGGAACAATAGACCCCAGTAGAGCTCTTCAGGAGATAGTGTGATGCTGCTGGCTTGGCTTCTGAGCATGTTTGAAATCAGGGAGTAACTGGGTGCAGGGGATGGGAGCTGATCTGAAAACAAGGCCAGCTCCATCCCTTCCCTTCATCCCTGCAAACCGAGTGAGGGATGAGCCAGGGGAAGCATGTTGGGGTTGATAGCATCACAGCTCTGTCAAGCATAAGTGATGCATGAGCTGGAGCTCCCCAGGCTGCCAAGAAGTGCCTCTGGGAGGAGACCTCCCCTGGTTTCTCTGCCTGTGGCTCAGAGCTGTCCCTTCCCAGACACACCCTGGGCCACCGCCGCTTTCCAGGAAACCTCCTGGGTGTTTGAGCCTGGGGAAGCTGGATTTCCCAAGTCCACTTCCTGTACCTCTTATTCATTAGAGAGAGCCCACAAAAAAAAAAAAAAAAACAAAAACAAAAAACAAAACAAAACAAAAAAAAAATCTAGAGTGGTTTATAAAAAGTTATTTGACCTGGTAAAATTTACCTCTTTTTTACTACTGTTTCTCATATAATGACTAAAGGTAGAGAGATCCTTTCCCTGAAGTGCTTTGAAGCTGCAGGATGAGAAGTTTCAAATATGGAACTGAAACTGCTTAAATATAGCTGTTTAGAACTTTTAGAACTTAGTCCAGAAGCACCTAATTAAGAGTGCCAGCTGCTTGCTCCATGACAGTTCAAAAACCCATTTCTTCTCTGAACATGTGACTTTTCCCCATTCTCTGAGCACAGCCATGGCAGCCAAGGCTGTTGTGTAGCTCCACTACACCAGCAATAAGCTCCTTTAGTCAATATGCTTTATTTTGCCTGGAGATTGAATGTGAACTGCAATTTTTTCCTCTCTCGACATGTTGGGTGATTTATCCTTTATCTCTTTAACTGCGCTTTTACAAATGTGAATCTCTGGTTTGTGTACAGAGGATCTTTCCCAGATGACAGATTCTGCATGTCATGTGAATTCCCTACCATAAAATCACTCTGCTGACTCGCTGTGTCATCAGAAATGGAGCTGTGAAGCTCTAGACCCATCCTCCTCCCCCTGTGCTGAAACGTGGGTGTCTGTCTGTGTAACTCCTGTGTCCTTTACCATTCTCAACAAGCAGTTATTTTTCCAAACAGGGAGATCATAGCATTGCAGGCAGCAAAAGGGACCCAGGTTTGCCAGGCCTGGATGGGGTGAGCCTGCCCTGCCCTTTGGTACAGTATCTGCTCTGTCTTGCATGGTTTGTGTGTGTTCCTGCTGTGCCCAAGCCCTGACCCCAGGAGCAAACCCCTCCAGGGACAAGAAGGACACAGGGCAGCAGAACTGGAACGAGATGTTTCACTCTGGCATTTGGGGAAGGCTGCCAATGAGTTGTGCCTCCTTCTTCCCAGTTAAAATTACTTTAGATAGGGAGTATAAATCTTGGGAGATCATGCAGGGGATGCCAGTCCCTTTATGGTAACAGATGCTGGAAGTTAGTTATGGCTTCTCTCAGTGCCTATGGCCCAGTTTGGTTCCCCTTGTGCTGCTGCAGCCCCGAGCCCCATCCCCAGCTGGGATTTGAAAAGCTTTCCTCAAGCAAGCAGTCCTGCAGAGCAGGGCCACTGGCACTCTGGGCACCAGAAGGGTTTTGCTGTGTCAGCACAGAGCTCTGCTCAGGTTATCCAGTGCTTATGCAGGAAGGTTCGTGCTCTGCTCCCCAAAAGGGCTCTGCACCACTAGCTAAGAGAGGTCATTGTTTTATTTTCATTTTTTTAACCATAGAAAATGCTGCATGTTAGATGATTTGCAGTTGTCCTCGGAAAAACAAAAGGGCAGTAAGCTGTTTCTCTTTCAAAAAGTTAAATTACTTTCAGATGTGTCCAAGAAACCAATTCCTAACTTCAGGCCTGCTCTAACTTCTTACTTACTCCCCAGAGATGTTCTATTTCCCAAGCATCTCCCATCTTAACTACACAGAAAACACAGGACCCATCTCTGTTGAAGGCATTGTAAGCTGCAGTGGGTGATTCCTCCAATTAACTACAACGTGACCATTTAGCAAAGCACTTGTGCATTTTCCTGGTTAGTTGCAGGTTGCTTGAAATGTTGACTTTGTTCTGCAGCCCAGGGTGCAGAAGAGGCTTGCTGGGCTTTCAGTCCAGAGCATCAGCATGAGCCCCACACAGAGCCAGGAAGAGTCATTTTGGAGTCACTCATGTGAAATATGGTAGAAAGGTGTGGAGTTTTATGATGGCCAAAATAAGTATTCTGAATGCACAAGAAAGAGAAGTAGCTCAGGGCAGAGATAAACCCCCTGACCATCAGTGTCAGGGAGCACCTTAACAGCAGGTCAGCATGTTTTAGGTCAAACAACCACTCTGTCCCCTGTACCCATCACCCCAGACAACTCTGGCAAATGTACATGTTCTACCCCCTTTTTTTTTAATAGCTTTGGGCCAAAATATTGACTGTGTCTGCAAAAAAAAAAAGTGTGTTTTCTAACTAAGGTTACAGGAAAGCATGACTGCTTACACTCTGAGTAGCTGGAGAGGGTTACCTTACTTCACTGCATCTGTTTTATTGGGCATAGGCTATTTTACATATAAAATCAATACAGAATACAAAAAAATGTGATGACTAACATTTACAGTAAAAAATGTAAAATTGCATTTTGACCTGTATTTGCACTAGCAGTTCTCTCTGCTGCATCCACCTCTTCCCAGCCCTAGTGAGTCTGGAGGTGGCTCTGAGGGAAGGGTCAGTGCCTGTGTGCTCTCTGTGGCTCTACATGCAGAAATTCATGTAATTGGAGATCCAAGAGCCTTAAACAGATCCAGCATCAGGAAAGGCAGCTGAAGGCAGCAATTTCTTCTGAGGTGTCTTGAGAGAGCTGGTCATACATAGCTCGTTCCTCTTCTAAGGGCTCCTTCCTTTCCAGTGTTCTCCTGGAGTGAGAGCTCTTCTGATTTTTGTATGTTTCTTGTATCTCCAGTGGAACAAGACAAATATTTTCACTTCCTTTGCATAGTCCATAACTCATCCTATTCTCAGTTCAACTCGAGATTTCTTAAAGAAACTAAGTACTGCAGGATCAAATTTAACACAATTAGGACACCATCTAGGAAAAAAATACCTACATCACCTCCCCCAAACAGAAAAGCACATTTTAACAAAAAATACATTCCCACATCATGCTTTCCATATATATGTCTGATTGCAAAATACACTACCTTATAAAGCAGACTATGAAGTTAATGAACTGTGATTTCAAATCTTTCTATTTGTACACATTTTGTTTGTTTAAAGGAAAAAAAGGTGTAGATTTCCAATTTTTTTTTTTAGTTTACCCTGAGGTGTATTTAATTTTGTGTTGTGCGTGACATATGGATTACATTGCCTGCATATTTATTTTTGTGCATATACAATAAATGGGTTTTGCATGGTAATTAACAGTGCTGTTAAGACTTTCATTGTGACAAATGAGCTTCAGGTTTTTGGGTCCTGTCACTGTCAGGAAAACTGAATCTGTAAATTCAATTTTGCAGGGACCAGACGGACTGCCAGTAGCAGGATGTTGGCATAAGGTACAGTAACATTAATAATTGTATATCCTTGAACAGGTCCTGAGTAGTTCTGCTCCCTGCATGGTGATGGTTTGCACTGCTGAACATGCTTAAAGCAGCAGCTCACAGGCCTGGCAGACATGACATTATGCCTTGGGAGAGCAGGATTCCAGCAGCTTCAGGTCTTGTTCCCCCCAGCTCTAGACTGGTGCTGGGAACACCAAAAACTTGCTAAACATGACACAAATCATTGTTAACACTGTCAGTAGAGTGCCTTTTTACAGGCCTGCTCAGGCTTTTATCATGGCCAAGGAAGCTCAGGAACCACCCATGGAAAGGCTGCCCCAGGTGCTCATGTGCCTTTCTCAGTCCATACCCTCCCAGCTGAGAAGTTAACAATGGGTTGTCTCTTTGCTACAGAGTTCCAAACATTTCTTTCCTAACAAAAACTCTTCTGCCGTTGTAATTGTAACTCACAACCCTGCACTGCCTCAGTGCTCTGATCAGCACCCTGGGTGCAGTGGTCAGGTAATTGTAGCATCTCGTGCACCCAGAGCAGCCTGGGAGAATGAGGAGAGATGTGTCCTCCTGTAAAATGAGGATTTAATCCAGACTTGTAGGAGAATCCTCATTCTCCAACAAGAGTATGACTCTGAAGCTGAGTGGAATTACAAAGCCAGCTGTACACATGTGGTATGTGAACACAGCTGGAGTTAACAGCATGCCAGTAACTGATTGCAAACCCTCAGTTAGAATGTGAGCACACCCTTGGTATATCCAAGGTTTTAATTCTGTGTAATTTGTTTGGATGTACCATTAGTATTAAAGAAATCTGAATGCCAATCCTTATAGTATTAACAATAAGGTTAGTAAGTGTAATGAATGGAGCATTTCTCTGATCAAAATGTTTGTTTGTGTGTTCTTTTTCAGTGATCTCTAAGCATGAAGCACAATGTGTAAATAATGTGATATATTTTGATCTTTTTAATTTTTGTATAAAAAAAGGAAAAAAAAAAAACTTTTGACAGTAATATATTGACCTTTTTTTATACTGGATTCTGACATTTATGGACTTGGAAAATAATGTAAAGCTCTCAAACCTATACCATTGCATGGTAACACCAGGATTTGCTAAAGGTACCGATGGCAGTAGCTGAGGATGAACAGTGTTCCCTGCTCATGCTGCAGTGTGAACTAACAGTACTGAGCCAGCCTCGTGTGCCTTACTGCATGAAGGAGGGCAAAACCCCTGTCCTAATTTGGCTCTCAACTTCATATTTGCATTGTACACGCACATTAAAAGGGTGAAAAAACCTGGCTGAAAACAAAGAAAAGAAGGATGCAGCCCTGAAAATGAAAGAAGCTGCTCTCTACTGTCTGGTCATGCAGGAGAAGGATTTGCAACCTGCAGAGGAAACAAAGCCAAGCTCCATCCATCACTACCTGCTGTGGGTGTGATGGGAACACAATTCTGGGGCTAAACTGAATAACCTTGACTGCCTGTGGTTATTTCCTCTACAATCAAGAGAAACCTTTTTCCTCCAGAGGAAGCACCTCTGGGTCCTGTTCTGGGGTGTGATCCTGAAGATGTGCCAGCACTTTGTTACTGTGGAACACAAATTCCCCAGGAAGCCTCTGCTGCGGAATTTCAAACCAGAAAAACCTGGCAGTATTTCAGTGCAGGGAGCTGCAGGACAGGGAAGGCTCTGCTCAAGTCCCTTCTTAAACAACAGAGCACATAAATGCTGATCTTGGAGTTCCCAGAAACTGGGAGTTTGGAATATTTAATTGACTTGGTTTGTGGGGTTCATTTGCTTTTTATTTCTTCTTGGTTTACATGGTTTTAACTGTAAACTAACTCTGCACTCTCCTCTTGTTGTCTTATTTTTCTTCACCTTTTCAGTCTCTTTTGTTAAATTATCTCTTCTCAGGCACATCCCATGCAGAGCAGGGTAGTGGATAAAAATCACTATTATTTTGATATCTGCATATGCCACTGTGGGATCAATTAAAATTGCAAACTATTCCACAGTTCAACATTTTTAAGATGTTGAAAAAACATCAATTGTGCAGCAGAGAGCCATAAAAAAATATTTCAAAGAAGAAGAAGATGGCTTACAGCCGAGTCTGTTCAGCTTACAATGAAGATCAAGAAGCAACCAGATTCCTGTACAGGGAGGAGATACTTTGTATTAACAAGTTTTTAAACCGCACAGAGAGATACACAAATATTCATCCAATGGGTAGAAGTTGAAGCCACACAAACTCAAAAAAGTAAGCTGTGGGTTTTTATTGGTAAAACTGGTTAATCCTAACCAGATCAGTGATAAATTGCTATCACCCTTATGCCCTTTTCATTTAACAGATCATGTCTGGAGGAAATACTTTGCTCAATACAAGTTGCTGGGTTCTGAGTAGGAGTTCTAGGTGAAATCAGGAGCCTGACTGTAGTATCAAACACAGTATTATGGCTCTTTGTGGCCTTGATCTTAGAGACTACAGAAGGGAGGCAGTTTTGGTGCACTGAGTAGATCCAAAACCTCTGTTAAGATTCTTGCTTCACTGCCACTCTCACTGCAGCTACTGCCAGAGGGACTGAGAGAGGGATGGGACCATCCAGGTGCCCCCTGCGCTGTCCAAGCTGACCTAGTGCTGGAGGTCTTGCTCCAATATTGTGAACAACAGTGGGAATGTGCTTGGTGCCCCACACAGGTAGGGTGATGCCTGGTGTCTGTGAGTTCTCAGCTGTCCGTGAGTTTACCCCAGGAGTCAGGGTGAGCCTGTGCTCTGTGCTGGTCAGTGCTGGAATGGCCACCAAGCTCAGGAGAGGTGACAGAGCCTCAGGGCTGTGGGCAGTGCATTTGTACCTGGCTGGCTGCTCAGGGGCTACACCTACACATCACTGGCTTTGTGGCTGTACTTGGCATCTCTAGCAGTTACTCACCATTTCCTTGGTCACCATACAGATTAAATCCATGTTAAATTCAGATCAACTAACAAATCAAGAAACAACAATTATGTAACTCAAAACAGCAATGAAAATGCATTTTATTTACTTCCATTTCATGTTCTTGGCTATCACTTTTGGTGTAGGGGTTTTTAAAGGCATAAGGAGCAGCTAACAAGCTTCCACTGGCCTTTAGTGCTTTTGAAAAACCCCTTTAATATCCCAAATTAAAGCTAAAAAATTTTCTGTGAAAGGTTGAAGGCAAATCTCTCATTGATGTCACCAGGAAGATCTGTAATTGTTCCCTTAATGTACAGTTGCTCTTCCCATCTCCCCCAGTCATCTCCAAACTAAAAACAGTTCACTATTCCAAACCATACTGTGGGCTTCTACACTCAAATTCCTGCACATGTCGTGTTCATGGAACTTCTTTCAATATCAATGAGAGTTCAGTCCCCAGAATGACTGCAGAAAGCACAAGAATCTGGAAGTGTCCACAAACAATCTACAATGCAGATAGAAAAGTCTTGTTTTACATACGCTGGCAAAAACTAAACAGCTTTCTATCTAGCTCCTACTTGAAGAAGTTTGATATCACTGAAGCTACAAGACAAGCTAACCTCCAAAGCTTATGAAATTATATTAAAATTTATATTTTCTCTGAGGAAATACCCCGAAGTCCTATTATCTTCAGGTAAACAAGTCAGTATTCCGTCTTCAACTTGTGGAATATCCAGTGCTTGTAGGCATCAACTGTGACCACTGCCAGGCCTGCAAAACATTGATACAGAATACCAGAATAGTGCTTTACCCTCTCACCACTCTGCAAGGCCACCGTCCCCCTCCCAGCACAGAGCCTCTGCTGCCACAGCACCCAAGCCATTTGTTGGTAGTGGAGGAAGGCTGGAATTACCACTCTAACACAGCTGTGTCCACCCCCACCAGTGCTGCAGCTCAGCCACCAAATCTTTTGGTGATCCTCTTTAGAAGCTCCCAGGCAAAGGCCCTTGGTTCTGCATGTACAAAGATCATCTCTGCGTGTGCAGCCACTCAGGAATGTTCAGGACATTGGACTCACTGCTCACGGGCAGTGGCTGCTCTGGACTCCTGCAGCTGCCACTCCCATCAGGAATGCTGGCAGGTACAGGTCCTGCTGGACACTGCTGCCACTTTGGCTATGAGGAGCTCATACGGGGAACCAGCAGCTCTCCTGGATCTCTCCCCACTCCTTGGGGGTGGTACATCCACTGCACCAAGCCCTCATTGTGGAAGGAGCAGAGCCCTGTGGAGAGCAGGGACAGGATCCCCCAGCAGGGCTCTCACTGGCACCTGAAGTCCTGCCCGGTCCTCAGCTGAGATCGGTGCATTTGGCCTCTGGATTCTGAACAGTGTCCCTGGTTCCCTGCCCACGGCACAGAGATGGACCTCAATGACCTTTAAAGACTGTTCCCAGCCCAGCCATTCTGTGGTTATCAATCACATCATTCAGATCAACAGACTTTATTAGAGAAACTGTTGGGTTTTGTACTGATTACACAGAGTCTAAGAGGAAATCTCTTTAGACTTCCATGTGCCTTACACACAAACATATTTAGAAGAGCAGTTGTTAAATACAAAGCAGTCATGATCTTACTGCAGTGAGTTGAAAAGATGTGCTTTGCTCTGCAAATTCATGCCAGATCAGTTGATTATTTTCTCCTTCATATGAAAATGTTTATGTGGGTCTTTCTGAATACTTTGTGAATAGCTCACAAAGACAAATTTTACTTGTAGATGGTACTGGCAGTCTTGCTCAAAACTATGTCATGATCTCAGCCTTTCACAAAGCTTAGGGAGTTTTTCCCCCAGGAAATCTCTCTTCTTTTGTTTTCCCCTTTGGATTGAAAGAATCTGAGACTGCTTTACAGCAATTCCAAAAAGCAGCTGAATGTTACCACTATATGTCAGCAGCAATGAATATGATTGACAGAGAGGCTGCCAATGCTTATGAAATGTGGGTCAGGCTGAGACTTAGCCACTGATTTTTCTTGATCACTAAAATATTTGGTGTAACTTCATAGATTCATCAACAGACATTCTGGGTAACACACTGCAGTTACTGATATTGGGGGAACCTGAAACTCAGACAGATACATTTTTGTTTTTTAGTTGACAAAACAAAATTCCTTCCTCTAATTTAACTGCTTGTGAAAGCATGGTGCTTTCCATGAGGTTTAGGCAACCATGTCTGCTGCTGCCCAGGAGCAGAGGACACACAGTTTTCTGTAAGGCTTGTTCCATTTCAAACTGTAACTAATGACCTCCTTTCCAGCCACCACCAACATCCTCTCTCTTAACACACTGTAGCCCAGTGGGTTTTGGAATCAAAGCTCCCAAACTGAATCATAAGGGCACAAGAACTCTCTTGAGACCCCTGGAAGGCTTTTCAGCCCCAAAGCTCTGCAGGCAGGGCTGCCTTGCTGTGACACACAAGTGCATTCCGTGACTGAGGCTGGAGCTCTGCTGCTCCAGGAGTGCTGATGCCGCACCCACCCAACCCTGACTATGGGAGAGCTCCCTAAAGCTTCCAGGGAGGATGGATTTGGGGAAGAAGGGAGTAAGGCAAAAAAACCCATGTGTGTAACTCCACAGCTTGAGAGGAACCCTGCCAGAGCATGAACCCAATAATTTGGCCTGTTCTCAAGGGGACAAATGAGATTAATTAAGAGTTTTGCAGCTCAGTCACAGCTTGGCCAGAGAGTTCGGGAATATTTCTTTGGATTACAAAACAGGTGCCAGAGAAATCCTCAAGTGACCCCAAACTGGAACTGTTCCCAAGTGTCAATTCATCAATATTTTAGTTTAAAAATGTCATAATCAAGATATTGCCACATGCTTTGTTTTATTCCCATGGGGAGTCACCTCTTCTGTATGCACTGTTTCTGACACCTCCTGTATATATACTGGTGATGGAATTTATTTCTGTATGGATTTTTCTCCTGTGTATTTAAAAGTAAGAATGTTTCTTTTCATGGTAATGACTTTTTGATATGTTTTCTTTTTAGGAAACCAATAGATAAAATATTTAGATATGCTTTTGTCTTCTATAATTTCATAAATTTAGCATTTGAAATCCTTAAGCAAACCAGCAAAATATGTGGGAGGTTTCAGCAGTTTAAGACATCCCATGCAATGATGCAAAGTAATCCATGGAAAATGACACCAAGATTGTTATTAAGATTGTTATAGTAACCACTACCCTGGGTAAAGTTTTGGTTTTGCACTCAGCCAAATATAGCAGGTCTTGGGCAAGAATTCAAGAACTCACACTGTAATGCACAACTGATTAAAATATCTAATAAAAATTAATTAAAGTATTAAAATGCCACAAAGTTTCCAGCTTTCTCATGATGGTAAATAACTCCCCTGGCCTGTCAGTGTAGTATGTGTATTGTAAAGGTGAATGCTGGTTCAATGCTGCCCTCTGGAGGAGACTTTTTTTTAATAGAAGCAAATTTTATGCAAATTTTGTGCTGTGACAGTGTCTCGTAATTTGCAGCACACATGACTTTTGTGTAACTCTGCAGTTTGAATACATACTTGTAAAAGCAGGAGTGCATGATTAGAATTTTTTTTCCCAAATCTGGTATTTCTTGGGAAACACAATTGTATTCTCATGTTTTTTCAGTCCCACTGTTACCTGGATAATTTACAGCATTACACAAATAAAATCTACCTATAGTAGGTTTCCTGACACATTTCTATTTTTAAAATTTTGAGCATGAAAGCTCTGAATTATTTTCTTTGTAGGCAACAGACTTCTCTCTAAGATATGCAAAATATTAATAACTACAAATGATTAAGCTATAGAAATTTAAATGTCCCCAAACCACTCATCCTGGACAAGTAGTGCAGGTATGTGGCTGAATTCAGATCACTGAGTTTGGTTACAGTGTGCTCCAGCAGAGGAAGGAGTGTCCAGAGGTGGAAAGAACCTCAGTATTGCTTTGTTTAATTTGAAATTCCTGCTTTTTACCTGTTCAAGACAGGCTGACGTGCTGAGCAGCACAGCCAGCCTTGCAGAGCTTTAACCAGGAGATTTTTCAAGTGAGAAGTTACCTACATGGATAATTTCAAAAGGCCTGTGACACTCTAACTTGCCAAGGCAATCACTGTGGCACACACTGAACCTGGCAACTTAACAGGCCAGCCTTTATGTAAGCATATCTCTTGACCCTTAGCAATAGTTGGTTGGTTGTTTTGTTTTTTTTTAACAAAAAGGAAGGGGCAGAGAGAAACTGGTCAGTCTAGTTAGTCCAGTCTCAGTGTCACTTACTGGAGTCACCTGCCTTTTAACCATGTCCCTGGCACTGCACCGGACCTGACCATAATTAGTTCAGTTTGAAACACTCCAGAGCTCCACTTGGGGGAATCTATTACAGACTGAAGCAAACCACTGAGTAAAAAAAAAAATTCCTAAACATTATTTTCCCTTGTGCTAATTTATATTTGTATGCTAAAAATTGCTTTCAGTACTTTCACATCCCCAGGTGAACTACTGCAACTTTGCCGTGTGCTTGTGTCCCATTAGGTGGCACAACACCAGGGTTGTGTGACTTTGTGTAACCTGCAGCTCAAGTAAGTGCTGAAAATCTGTCCCTTAGATGTGAATGGAGGAAGAATTTAATAGATTATATTATTATTGTATTTTGTAGAGAGCCTGGGGGAAACCACAGGAAGGCTGGGAAAATGAGTTTTCCATGCATAAGGAGTAGACAAGAGAGAGGAGTAAGAAATACATTAGTAACATTTGTGGTTTTCCCATGACTTAGGACAAACACATGAGTTTTCCATGCATAAGAAGTAGAATTATTGACAAGAGAGAGGAATAAGAAATACATTAGTAACATTTGTGGTTTTCCCATGACTTAGGACAAACAATTAATTCCTGTTTTGTTAAGCTCTGCTAGAAGTTGACTTCAAGTGTGGTTTCATGGAACAGTCAGCTCACTTCTGTGTCAGCTCACTTGTGTGGTCTCTTACATGACTTAGATATTTATGAACAGAAATTTAAAAAGGAGGTGACCCAAGTATCTGTAAATGACACTGATCCCATCTGCTGCTTTTTATTGTACTGTTAAACACTGTATTTAAAAAGTTCATTTTACAGGAATTTATTAAGTGTAGGTGAGTGCTTGTTAAACTTGTATTTCTGCAATTACATTAAAAAGTACAGTCTGGTTTTGCAAAGCCAAAGCACCCATGATATCCATCCACTGAACTTGTAAATTTAGCAGGAAAGGTCCTAAGCTGCCATCAGTGCAAATGAGAGCTGGAGCCTGTTGTGTTTGCTGGTTTGTGTCATAGACTGCAGTTTTATAAACAATTTCATAACAGCTTTTTGAGTTTCAGTTTGGGTTTCTTTTTCTGCTATCTTAAAAACAATCAAAACTACTGAATATGAAGAATGTTCAGCACAAATGCCACAGTCAAAACTGAAAGCCCACTGCTTTGCTGCATTACATGACTTTGGACATAGACATGATAGAAAACTGGTGTGTACACAAGCATTTAAAAAACTGTACCTGCTGGTAACTCAAATCTGTATACAGTTTAGAAAAATACATCCAGTATGTGCCTTATCTGACCATATTTGTTTTGAAGTTGAGTCAATAGAGCTTAATCCTCTACCACATTATGCAAGTGTCCCTTATTTAGGTGAGTGGTTGCATCACTCCAGGGAGGCTGTTCAGAGGAGAAAAGGCTGTTTGTGTGTTTGCAGCTTGCCAAAAATGAGTTTTGAATGTATTTACATGGTATTTTATACAAAGCTGGCTAAATCTCTGTATGTGACCTTTGAAAAGAAATATATAGATATTAAAATTACAGAAAATGTACTTAACATCTCCATTTGCAAACTTTTTGTGACTTTTGATCATGTATGTGCCACGAAAAGTATTCTATTTACTCTTCTTTGGGGAACAACTACTTTAAAAATGAAGGCATTAACAACAGTATTTCTTATCCATTGTTTTAACATGTTAAAATGGTATTAATTAGTACTACATCATGTATTTCTAGTTTAAAGCTGTAACGGACAATACATTACCTTGAGACCTAAAAAAACTTTTTTCTTGTGCTTTTTTTAATAAAAGCAAAGACTTTAAAAATGGTCTCTCTGTACAGATTACTTTTACAATTGTGTGAATATGTATAATGAACTCTGCATTTGTAACCAAGAGTAAACTTGCCAAATTGTAAATGTTCAGGTTGTTATTATAAATACCTAGTAAATATCTTAACCAGACAAGAGTTCAAATAAAGATTAACAGCCATTATTAACTTTTTCTCCACTGTCTTTTGTTACTTAAAACCTGACCTTTATGAAGCAGTAGAGTTAGACTAAGTTCAATCTACCTTTACCATAGCAATCTGGTTTTACATTCTCCATATTGCACAAAATTTAAACTGCTCTTGTGTTCATCAAGTAATTGCAGCTACAGATAACTATTGATGGCTATATCTAGCAAGAAAAGTCTGCCAAGTGTAGTTTTAAAGTTATCTGTTCTGTTTTTCTAGAGTTTTTAAAAGCTGTTTGTCAGTTTAAACCAAAAGAATGTGAACATGTATTTGGAAGGAAAACAAATGTGTCATTTTCTAGAATCGAGTTGGAAAAGTTGATGAACTTGGTTAGGGGATACAACACCTGCAGGAGCAGAACTCAATCCATGGCAGAACCCCCTTCTGGTTCTTTACCCTATTTTCCTTTAGGTAATTCCAGTCAAACAGGAATGGAAGAAAGATCATTCTAATCTGATTGACAGCACTTCCTCTTTTAATCCTAACTATTACCTGCTTTAGGGTTGGCTCTGAAGGAGTCAGTCGGGTGTCTACCTATCTGCCACCAGCCAAACACAGGGCTACAACATGTAAAAGGCTGGGTTTGCTTCTGCTTTAACAATGATGTGGAAGATTCATTTCTGTCCTACAACCTTGGCTACCCACTCAAATTATTTTCAACTGTAAAAGAAACTTCCTCGATGTGTATTTCAATCACAGAGTGCTAAAGATCCTGAAGTTCCTCCCTCGGAGGTGAGTGGGGTGCGGGGCTGGATGAGCAGTGTAAAGTCCTGGGGTGTGCGGTTTAAGGGTGAGCTGCCAGCAGCCCTGCAGACCCCAGGGGCCGCAGCCTGTCCCCATGTGTCCCCACTCCTGCCTGTGAGCGAAGCGCTGCCCGGTCCCGCCGGGTTCCCGGGTGCGCTCCTGCAGGAGCCGCTCGGTGCTGCGCTGCGCCCGGGGCTGCGCTCGGCGCTCCGGCCGGGCCGTGCCCGCGTCCCCGCGCCGCCGCTCCCGCCCCTCCCTTCCCTTCCCCTCCCCTCCGGCCCGGCCCCCGCGGGAGGCGGCCGCTCCTTCCCTCCCTCCTTCCTTCCCTTCCCGTCGCTCCGCTGCCGGCCCGCGGGCGGCTCGGCGGCCATGCGGGCGGCACAGCCGCGCTCCCGGCAGCAGACCCTGGCCCTGCGAAGGCAGCTCGTCGGGTGAGTGCAGCGGGCGCGGGGCCGGGGCCGGGCGGGCGCTGCCGCCGGCCGTGGCCGGGA